>NW_025767172.1:0-600000 GCF_003918875.1 Haliotis rubra | reverse complement strand
TCTCGATCTTGAGCACGATTGTTTCACGAGAATTGCACTGTCAAACAAACGTCAAAATGTTTGCGATAAGGGTGCGAATCCTGCAAATCAAATAATTAAGGTGTTTCTAGTCACAACAAACAAGGACTTCCACCTTCAAGTGACCGTGATTCGATCTCTTTGCAATTCTTCCTGACCTCGTCGCGATCGTCGCGATCGAGGGGATGTTTATTTTGACCGGTAGTGTATATATCAGAGCAGAGATGTTATTCTCAGCTTGGGAACGTTTATGAGAAAGGTGATAAGAAAATTACCTTGCAATTTAAAACTCCTTATATTTATTCACATTCCCCTGTAATAAAAAGTTAAAATATCAAAGATTTTTGCTGATAATTTATGTTGTGTATATTTTAGAATTATAGTTTTTGATGTAGATTGTCAAAGGACCTGCGATAACACCGTTAATTTTCACGAGGATATCAAATCTCTAGGGAGTATTTTATGTTTGAGTGAAAATAGAATTACATTAAAACGGTTTGAATTTCAATAAAGTTTTCGTTCTAAAAAAGAGAAACGCATTTATTTTAATTTCAGGGTACGTTTGTTGCTTTGCTGTTTTTTTCACAAATATGTTACTTAAGTGAAATACATAAAATTGTCTTCAAAGGATTGCTGAAAGTAGAAACCTCGCAGTTTAAAACTGTTTTCGTCGCCTGACTTTTCTTCCAAGTTTTCAGGTTTCCAAACATTAATGATCACAGTTTTGAGTTTTAAATACTGCTAACTAACTTCGGTAGCAGATAGATGTGTATCGTAAGTGAAATATGATAACCAATGGCGGCAGAATGATCTGCAAAACATTATTATTAATTTTAGTGATATCTCCTAGGAAATGAATACACAATGCCATTTAGAAAGTGGTCAGATGTAACAAGGGTTATTTTTGTAATTACACTATCTCAGTAAAGTACAAATTCTAGTACTTATTTTGGGTTGAATCCATGCGGGATTCGAACCCACACATTTTGGGAGTCAGGCACTGATCTCCAAGGAGATATTGGTTGATCTCACCAAAGCCATATCTCATGTGGAAGCCGGTTTGGATGATAAAGGTGTTCAGCTCTAAGACCCTTCGCCTGGGATTCCTCACCTCTACTCATCACAACACAGGTGGGAGTTATGTGTGGTCTCTACACGATGGAACCGTTATCTGGTTGTGTGTGTACAACCTGCTGTGCTGGGTCCCGATCCACAAAGCGTTCGTAAAGTTACGACCTGTCGTAACTCTATAGTTTACCATTGGCATACGAATGTACGGATGTTATGAATACTTTGTGGATGGTGTAACAAATACACACAAACATGGCCGCAAAGTCCACATATCTGTTCCAGCAAACTGGTTTGGTGGCACGTCTGTGAGGACATCATTAGGTTAATGTCAAAAATAACTTGATGAGCTTGGAACCTGTGAATAAACAAGGCGTACATGTGTTGCTGTACACTTACCTACTCAGGTTTAAACAAATAGTTTCAAGGAATTATTTCTCCCGTGTGCTAAAGCAGTGACGTAAGACCATCCGTTTTAAAGTTTCAAGTTATTCTTTTTTTTCAAATTCAAATGTTTATTGCATGAAAGGCCAAAGGGCCATATACACGAAGTGCATGTGGTGCAGTATAGGTTACATTAAACAAAATATTCACATTTCATTTCTAATTTTGAAGGCATATTTGAAGTATTACATAACCGTTTTTAAATCTTGATAGTTTGTGGTTGCCATAAGGCGAACAAATGGTTTACTGAAAGTCGAATTAAATATTCTGTTTGATTGTCATTTTTGAAGTTAGTGAGTAATAAGAAAGTAAGATTCTTTTTGGATAACACATACAGATAACATATAAAGAAGTTGTTATCCAAAAAGAATCTTACTTTCTCCTTTCGAATTAAATATTCATTTTGTATGTAGTTCTTGTTGTTTCGTTGGTTTACGCCACATTCAGAATTTATCCACCTATATTAAAAGCGGTCTGTAAATGATCGAGTCAGACAATCCAGTGACTGATATCATAAGCATTAATTAGGGCACAATGACAAGCATCAACCAAGTCAGCGGCTCTGACAACCAGATCCCGTTTACTGCATCTTTCGACAAGCATGGATGGCTGAAGATCATTTCTAAATGGGATCTTCTCGGGATAAACTTACGAATGATCTGCATCGAGGTCAACCTGCTGCTTTTATGACACACTTTGCACACATTCGCTGACGGTATTTTCTCCTATCAGTTATTTACCACGTTAACCTGTTAATCCGGTCGCCCTTGAACCAAGCAGACCGGACAAACGACTACCCAGTGCAATTGGCTTTCCGTTGATGGGAACCTAATGGTGGTATTACTTCCTCCAGCCGCCCCCATCAGGAACCCGACTCTTGTCTGTCCATGTGACCTTTCTCAAGGAAACCATCAACACAATCATTGCTCATATTGTTGGAGGCATGAATGCAGCTGGGCATGTTTAATTGTTCTGAGGTCGAGACTTAGAGGCCATCAATGTCTTTGATGTCTGTGTTCCGGTCGCTGATGGTGGTAAAAGGTCGTTTTGGAAATTGCGCATATGTAGTACTGGTCATTGATGGATTAGACAGCTGGTTGGGATGTGGTATGCTTCAAACAACCGTGCATGTAGTTGTCTTGAATTCCGTGCAGTGTACGGCTTACAAAATACATAGGCTATATTTGCTATAATTGCACGCACTGATGCTGGATGGATGTATTTCAAATAGTCAAGGGCTAGTGAAAGTTCGCCCTTAATCCTAGCTACTACTGCCTTTAAACACAGCATTGCTTCACGTACTGCTGCTGATGCTGCTGCTGCTGCTACTACTACTACTACTACTGCTGTCTTTTCTGCTGCTACTACTACTATGGCTACTACAACTACAACTACTACTACACTACTGCTACTGCTGCTGCTGCTGCGGGAAAGCCATCAAACATAACGAGTGAGTGAGTGAGTTTAGTTTTACGCCGCAATCAGCAATATTCCAGCTATATGGCGGCGGTCTGTAAATAATCGAGTCTGGACCAGACAATCCAGTGATCAGACGCAGGTCGATGTACAGATATTGACAGGACACAGGCTAGGCGGTGACCATATGGAAACCAGCCACACGTTTGTCGGTGATTGGGCCTCGACTGGGCAAATTCTAGGCCGATGTTGGATCACAGGTTAAATTCTAGACATGAAATCGTAAAGACTATTCTCCATCAACATTCCTCCTGTATTTTTAAGATACATATAACAGTTACACCCTAAAACGTCATCCTGACATCAAAAGGATAACAAAGAATATTTCCTGTCTACTTTTTAACAAACGATTCGCGGGGTAATTTATACGTCATCTTCAATTCCGAACAACAACGATGGGTAATTAAACGTTGGCTTGTTACCGGTAAGTTCTGGCTTTCATTTCCAACATAAACTACTCGAGAAAGGTACAGAGCGTGTTCCAGTTCCTCCGTGGAGCGCCATCAGAGTAGTTGAAGGTGACAAAACTGTTAAACACTCTCACGCAGTTCAGAGTATGTACACACTTAAAGGATGAACGTCGTTTGTATGTTTGCAATTTTCTCCACGGAATACGTAACGGTAAAGCACAAACCATACATGAAGCCTCCCAAATGTCAACAGTAATCACAGATGTCAATCTAACATAACTGTCTGGTGAACCTTACGTACCTGCGGATCGTGCTTTCAACGCTGGAGTGCTCAAGGCCGAAAACGTACATCACTCGAGACGGCTACACATCATAGCTAGGAAGTGTTGTGATGGAGTAACCACGCAAAAACGGAAAAGAATTATATCTAACTTGAGAATCTTGTTTTGCATTCCAATTTTCCTAGTAACCAACGTCAGAGTTAATTATCGTTCTGTAAGTCCCTATCTGGTTGTTTTGTAAGACTCTGGTATGAGTGAGTGAGTGAGTGAGATTTTAGCACTATTTAAGCAATACCACGGTTGGGACATCAGAAATGGGATTGACAGATTGCACCATTGTGGGGAATCGAACCTGGACGTTCGGCGTGACGAGCAAACGCTTTAACCACTTGCCTGCCCCACCACCCTCAAGTATAAAGAACGTCAGTGCCAGAGAATAACCAACTTTATTACCCACGTGGTCAACGTATGGGTAGTTGCATACTAATCTCGTACGTCACACGTGTGTCGTATCGCGTTGACCTGTGTCGTAACGACTTGACCTGAGATTCTAACGATTTGATTGGATAACCGATGACCTCTCAGTTAGGTCACGTTGTGACGGAACTACTTGTTCATTCATAACATACACGTGAATTCATTCATTCTACAACTTAAATGCATTGTGGGAATGTAAACATCGCGAACGTTGCCGTGTCGCTGTTTAATTGTGAGTCGAACTGAGACATTATACCCGTCGAAAAACGTAAACGCAATGTTTCCACCAGTGATGTTAGCCGAATGAAGCAACTGCAAACCAAGAAACGAGGTGCTACGGAGTAGTTTACTGTAGGAGGCTGTACGAGGCGATGACAACTGACATGCATCGTGACGTCGGTTACCAAGGCAGTGACGTCATTACAGTGACGTCATGCAAATATTGTACTACAGTACAAAACTCTTCCTCAACCTCTTTATGAAACCGGTTTCGGTTTGAAACCAAAATATTAACAAAAATACGCTATTTTGTCAATTTAATGCATGTAAGACGTGGGTAATAAATAAAATACCACACTCGGTCTCATTACATACGAATTATACGAAACTCGTGACCTTCCTATGTTATCTGACCTCGCTTTCGCTCGGTCAGATACCATAGGAAGGACACTCGTTTCGTATAATTCGTATGTAATGAGACCTCGTGTAGTATTCTCTATGTCTGAACTATCTGCATTGGCACCGTATCACAGCCTTACATCAGGTGGGAGAACACAACTAGTGTGAGATATACCATTGTCATTACTTCACGGGCTTTCGACACACAACGTTCCCCCATCAGCCGTTAATACCTCCAGCCCCTTTGTGATGTAATAATGACCTGTGTTTACTTCCATATAGAACGTCAGTGCAAAATAATACTCAGTCTTGATTATCCCGAGAACCAAATTCCGTTTGGTGTTAAGGAAAAATAGAATAACATTGAAAATTATATAAATGGATCATGAAAATCAGCGACGCCACCAGGTGTTAGGTAGCACCAGGTGTTGAAAGGGTAAGGAAGTAAACCTATGGGCCGTTTGTAACTCCCAAAATTCAAACGAGCTCAGCTTCGTGCCTGAGTGAGTCAGTGAGTTTAGTTTTACGCCGCACTCAGCAATATTCCAGCTATATGGTGGCGGTCTGTAAATAATCGAGTCTGGACCAGACAATCCAGTGATCAACAGCATGAGCATCGATCTGTGCAATTGGGAACCGATGACATGTGTCAACCAAGCCAGCGAGCCTGACCACCCGATCCCGTTAGTCGCCTCTTACTGAAGGTTCATTCTAGCCCGGACCTGCACGGGTCGCTTCGTGCCTGAACTGTATATCTCCGACAATAGGTAGGATATTTGTCTGCAGTTTCAATAGTTCGTTTTGCTTCCTTATATAGAGCCGAGTTATATTTATAAGAAGCATATTTGTTTTCCTTATCAGAGCGACACTACCCATGTGGCATGACCTTGTTCCCCGAACGTCTGAAGGAGCAGACAGTGTTTCTGTATTACCTTGTCATTGGGTATTGGTTGTTTTTCGGACATTTATCAAAATGATGACCCGTGAAGATCCGGGTTATTATATTGGCCTTCAGTAACCCATGCTTGTCATAAGATGCGACTAACGGGATCGGGTGGTCACTGGATTGTCTGGTCCAGACTCGATTATTTACAGATCGCCGCCATATAGCTGGAATATTGTTGAGTGCGGCGTAAAACTAAACTCACTCACTCACTAAACATTGATAACGTAACACTTCACGCAGCAATATTCCAGATATATGGTGTTGGTCTGTAAACAATCGAGTATGGATAAGACAATCCAGTGATCAACTGCATGAGCATCATAAGTCCTGTCAACAACGGTATTATTACAACGAACCGATGGTACTTTACCAGCTAATAAATATTTTGGCAAACTGAACTAGTTCGATGAATATTTCTTGTTGGGCAAGGATTGAGGCAATCCTAAACATAAATTGAACGCATTCTGTATAACATGATTACTCTGTTAAACAAGACCCGTGAAGGTCCGGGTTAGAATATTGATCTTCAGTAACCCATGCTTGTCGTAAGGGGCGACTAACGGGATCGGGTGGTCAGGCTCGCTGACTTCGTTGACACATGTCATCGGTTCCCATTTGCGCAGATCAATGCTCATGCTGTTGATCACTGGATTGTCTGGTCCAGGCTCGAATACAGACTTCCGCCATATAGCTGGAATTTTGCTGAGTGCGGCGAGAAATTATACTCACGCACTCACTGACAATTATTTCTGTACCAGACACATTTTTTCGGTTTGGAGTTTGCTGTATAACCGCGTTGTGTTAAACAACATAATGGTGCGGCGTTAAAAACATTCACTCTCTTGCTCACTATAAAGTGATTTTCTTCATATAGAAGCATCTCTCCTCAACGTCGTCGTATCTCATTAAATCCGCACAGAGAACTGAAGTCTTTCTTCTCCCATAAAGCGAGTACGTCTGGATAATTTAAAAAAGGGAATAAACCAAATCTATCTTTCTTCCTCTCTTTACAATACCACACTGCATATACCCGCTTGTCTTTGTATATCACAATATGCGTTCTAACCTGACCCTATTTAGGTTTACGCTACGGAACATGCACATTAATGAAACCGTCAAAGCTTGCACAGACAGATAAACACCATGTCTTTGTCAGAACAAACCTGACTAAGAAGCACAAAACCCTTGTTAACCCTGGCCCCGGTATATCTATTTGTATGCATAGGAATACATGTCTAGACCATCTAAGATTGGAGTCACAGATTACAATTAATATTTTTCTTAAATCTAGTATTTTTATATTTATGCAGAATAATAATATCTTTATTACAAGTTTATTCTATGCCGAGAGGGAATAACGAAAATACATGGTGCGGTTTATAGCATACAAATTTTACGCTAATCCATATAAAACCGAAATATGACAATAATGTAATGCCTGAACAATTTGCAATGGCCTGCCATGGTGACAGCATTCATTGCTTTTGACAATGTAGGATGAACGAAATTGTGTTTTATATAACATTAACGCCAGTATTGGGACTGAGGGTAGTAGATAAAGCGTTGTCTTGACAAGCCAAAGTCCTGGGTTCGATTCCGAAAACCATCGCTAATATGATAAAGAGGCTGCTCATGCTGTTGATCACTGGATTGTTTTGCCCAGACTCGATTATTTACAGACCACCGCCATATAGCTGTAATATTGCTGAGTGCAGCGTAAAGCTAAACCCACTCACTCCACGGCTATCTGTCTTAATCCTATGATTCAGCAGCAAAAACTCCAATACGGCAAGAGAAAAAACCACCAACGTCAAATGTTTTACAAGATGTTTCATGCTCCACTGTCTCAGTCATACCAACATGTTTTGAAGAATATTACTGTTTGTTTTTCAAATTGATTTGTGACTTGCTTAATTTTCGAATCAACATAAACACTCGTCTTGAAAGGTTTTTCAAATACGATTTCTGACAAGTGTCGGACATATTTTCATCGTCTCCTCAAAATAGTCAGCTGTAAACACCACGAATGCCTCCGTGTTATGGCCTGTCTCCCACTACCGACTTGTAAGCGTGCCTGCACGTTATCTTATCTCCACATTCCTACGTATACCCTTCCAGCATGTGCAGGTGGTTATATGTTTCCGACAGGATTTACTGTTGCTGGGTCTTATGGTGCAATAACAGACCTACATTTTGTTTTAAAGTAGAGGGTATTGTTTACCCCGCTTTTAGAATATCACTGGTTTATCTAGCCGGTGGCACCATACATGGGTTTCACAAATTGTATCCATGCTGGGAATCGAACCCGGACCTTTTGCGTGAAGAGCGAACGCTTTAACCTCTAGGCTAACGAGGAGTGTGGTTAGCTCCATGGTTTGTCTGTTCTCCCGAGTCCGTCTCGTGTTTGGCATTTTTAATTTACGATTGAAGAAAATGGGAGATATTTCGGAGTCAATCAATGTTGATATGATAACAATGATTGTTTAAAGAGTGCATCGCCACTTGCACTTCCTTATGTAGTTGTTTGTACATTAATCGCTCTTGAAAGATGATTGGTGTATGACGCTTTCATTTTCAAACCAAACTAAAACGGCTGGAAACAAACACTAACAACTGTGTGATGCAAGATGATTGCGACCTTCTTGAAAGCCGTCAAAATCAAGAATGACACCCCATGCTCGTGTATGGGGCTGCAGGTGTTGTGCACGTGCATCCATGCGTTGTGTTTAGGGATGGTGATAAAGAGAAATGGTGCGTTCATAAGATGTCTGTTTTTGAAAAGTTTGTTCACGCCTACACTTCAACTACTTATTAAGAGTGTATATAAAACTGGGGCGGTGGGGTAGCCTAGTGGTTAAAGCGTTCGCTCGTCACGCCGAAGGCCCGGGTTCGATTCCCCACATGGGTACAATTTGTGAAGTCCATTTCTGGTGTCTCCCGCCGTGATATTGCTGGAATATTGCTAAAAACGGCGTAAAACCATACTCAGTCAGTCAGTCAGTATATAAAACTTCAACGCTCCAGATTAACCAGTCTTCCTGAAACCGGAAACAGATTCCGCTGGACGTGAAGAAAAACAGGGATGAAGGTGACAATCTTATGAATAGCTCGTTGATAAGCAGTGACACCAGGTGTCCATTCCAATAGGTAGCAATACATGTATTTGTGGCTATGTGGCCAACGTACATGGCGAGGGTATGACTGAGGACAACAATGAAATCATTGCATGAGCAAAACGTTTTACAATACGCCCAAAGTGTGAAGCAACAACATAATTGTAGGAAACCACTATTCATAAGATAGGTCATGCCAAATAACAATATTTATGTGCAAATGATATAAATATGACCCTTTGAAACACGTAATCAATCATGTACATTTTAACAAGGTTCTGCCAAATACCGCATGCGACCTTTTACCACATGTCAGCTCAGTTCAAGTCCATGATGAAATTAACCTTTGTGGAGAGGATGTGCCATGGGTTGGGCTGAATGTCACGGTAGATGGACACAGAGCACAAGACTGACGGGTCCTCGATGGTATGTGTCTCATCAGATAGTGTGGTATGTAAATGATATGTCTATTTTATGTCAGTGACAAATGCGAGATGTACTTTTACTGGTTGTCACATTCAAAGTACTCTGCCTCAGTAGTTATTAGATAATGTGGATGAAACACTTAAATTTTATATGATCTTTCTGTCTGTTGTTTTTCTTTCTTAGTTTTTTCGTTTCGTTTCGATGGAAGCATCTACCCGCCCACCTGCTACCATCTATCGGTCCACCATCTAGGAATCCCTTCAAATGTCCACCACCCATCAATTCCTTCATCAGCCAGCCACCCATCAGTTTATCACACATCCTTCCCTTCATCAACTAGACAGCCATCCATCACTTCATCAGTCCAGCACACATCCATCCCTTCATCAGCTAGACAGCCATCCATCACTCCATCAGTCCAGCACACATCCTTCCCTTCATCAGCTACACAGCCATCCATCACTCCATCAGTCTATCACACATCCTTTACTTAATCAGCTAGACAGCCATCCATCACTCCATCAGTCTATCACACATCCTTCCCTTCATTGGCTAGACAGCCATCCATCACTCCATCAATCCAGCACTCATCCATCCTTCATCAATCCATCCATCACTCCATCTAGTCCAGCCATCCATCCTTCTTCATCAGGCCACCCATCACATCACACATCCTTCCCTTCATCAGCTAGACAGCCATCCATCACTCCATCAGTCCAGCACACATCCTTCCCTTCATCAGCTAGACAGCCATCCATCACTCCATCAGTCTATCACACATCCTTCCCTTCATCAGCTAGACAGCCATCCACCACTCTATCACACATCCTTCCCTTCATCAGCTAGACAGCCATCCATCACTCCATCAGTCTATCACACATCCTTCCCTTCATTGGCTAGACAGCCATCCATCACTCCATCAGTCCAGCACACATCTATGCCTTCATTCGTCCAGCATCTGTCTATCAGTTCATTCATCCGTCAGTCTCTTCATTTGTCCAGCGTGCCTTCATCAATACAACGTACAGTGTATATCAATCCCCTGATCAATCCACAAGCCACCATCAGTCCAGCATTCATCCATCATTCCATCCTTCTTCCACATTCTCAATTAAAACCGCGCACTCTACTTAAAAACGCTCCTCGTTGTCATCAAATTATACCCTGAGATGAGTCCTACAAAACCATATGAATGTCACTTGTGGTGTGACTGTCTCGCTGTCCGTCCTTTATGATCCTAGTTTTGATCCACATTTTAAAATTTCTTACGTCCATTTTTCGTCGTTGCTAAGAGGTCTTAACATTGATGACCCGTGAAGATCCGGGTTAGAATACTGATCTTCAGTAACCCGTGCTTGTTGTAAGAGGCGACTAACGGGATCGGGTGGTCAGGCTCGCTGACTTGGTTGACACATGTCATCGGTTCCCAATTGAGCAGATCGATGCTCATGTTGTTGATCACTGGATTGTCTGGTCCACACTGGCTTATTTACAGACCCCCGCCATATAGCTGGAATATTGCTGAGTGCGGCGTAAAACTAAACTCACTCACTCAGTGATTTAACATTGATAACGTAGCATTCAATGTCCTTAAACGTACCGGTAGTGAATCCCCCTCCGCCCACTATGTCAAATCATACGTGTACATGTTAAGGGATGCGAGATGCAACTCCCACCAGCCGTGACATGTGAACTATAGTATTATGAAAGCTATGTTCTGTGATTTCCTTCAAGTCGTGTATATGTACATACTCTCCTGTTCGGCTCCAACACATCTAACCATACTCGTGTCAAATAAAGCCAGCATGCAGCTTCGCACCCTGTGTTGGTTGAGTCAACATTTGTCCAGATTTATCTCATTACATCTCAACTTCTATCGTCTCAACTCATGAACAACAAAATAAATATTTAGAAAGAGGCATTTCTATATATCCCGAAATCTTTCTGTCAACATAAACCAGTACATTTGTGTCAGATTACACCCATCTCCCGGATATAAAATAAACACCCGCGAAACACACGCTGTTACACGTCTACAGCTGACACCCACACCAGCAGTGAGAAGATTCATTATTGTGTAACAGTCCTGGTGTGTGGTGATTCCCCCTGATACGATGGCAGCAAAGTTAAAAATAAGATTAGAAGTTGTAAACTTGTTAGTGAAACAGGTTCATGTTGTAAGATCACTGAGTTTAGTTTTACGCCGCTTTTAGCAATATTCCAGCAATATCACGGCGGGGTAGGAGATGGGGTGGGGATGGGTGTGGGGGAAGAGACAACAGAAATGGGCTTTACATATTGTACCCATGTGGGGAATCGAACCCGGGTCTTCGGCGTGACGAGCGAACACTTTACCCATCGCCCCACAGCAATTCGTAGTCCTGAGTTACGTCCCCTATACGTGTCCGGATCTTAGTATCATAATAATCAGTATATACGTATACATGTTTTGAAGCAGCCTCAAAGCATTGTACTTGAGAATGAGGCATAAACGTAAAGGCACCATTGGGAAAGAGTTACTCTTGGGACCAAAAAGCATCCTCGACTCATGATCTCAATATTGTAGCAAAACGGCTACAAGTTTGTGTTTCTACAACTGTTTCGGCATAGTGACGTATTCATGACGTTAATGTTTTTGTTTAGCCCAATCCAGTGTTTAAGTGTATACAATTTGGTCTGGCTGTTAAATGCATGTAATGAGATATGTGAATGGTTCAGTTCTTGAAAATCGTCATAATTAATTGGCTGAATACAGTCCTGGAGTAATGCCATATTTTCATGTGAATGAGTGAGTGAGTGAGGTTAGTTTACGCCGCACTCAGCAATATTCCAGCTATATATGGCGGCGGTCTGTAAATAATCGAGTCTGGACCAGACAATCCAGTGATCAACAGCATGAGCATCGATCTACACAATTGGGATACGATGACTTGTGTCAACCAAGTCAGCAAGCCTGACCACCGATCCCGTAAGTCGCCTCTTACGACAAGCATGGGTTACTGAAGACCATTTCTAACCCGGATCTTCACGGGTAAGGCAGCCGTGGAACATCAGTTGACTTCGTATTTATGTAATTAATTGATTGAGTTCAGTTTTACGCCGCTTTAGCAATATTCCAGCAATATCACGGCGGAGCACACCATGTGAGGAATTGAATCCGGGGCTTCGATGTGACGAGCGAACGCTTTAGCCACTTTGACCGCCCGATCCCGTTAGTCTCCTCTTACGAAAAGCACGGGTTCCATGTTTTCACTATACGTTAAGACGCTCTCAACCAGTAATCTTCCTGAACGTGGGGTATATACATTCGAGACAACAGTGAAAGATACATATTATCCACAGTATCCTTGTCAGTCGGTCGTTCCTTTAATCAAATAATAAAGTAAAAAATAAACCAAATCAAGCCGATTGCCTCAGCTCCTGTAATGAAGCATTGTACTTGACTAAATTTAAATTATATTTTAAACTAAAGATTGGTTCAGCCATACACGACATGTTTGATCATGTGAGGCCGATTCTCGTAGGCGTGTAGTCATCAGCCATTTAAACATTGCAAGGTGTGAAGTCAGCTGCTGCATCTTTAAACCGTTTCAATCATAAAGACAAAACTGACCGTCTAAAAAAATCAAGAAATATTCAGGAAATATACCAAAAATAGTTTGCGTGGAAGGTGTATACATCGATGCTCATAGTGTCAATCACTAGACTGTCTGGTCCAGACTCACTTATCATAGACCATCGTCTAGCCAGACCTTCCACGTGGGTCTCTAATTGCGTTTAAGGAGGTTCATTAAGGTATTCTGGCTACACGAATCAGTAATTACAATCTGGAAGTTATTGCAGGTAGCAGGTGGTTTTTCACATACCAAGTGTACATAACATGATATTTGTGTTATGAATCATACCTACGGGAGCACTAAATGATTCAACAGCACTACATGATTCAGACAGTTCCAAACAACTCCAATATCTACGTTTATCGCCAAAGTGAAAATTACCTTTACTTCATCACAACTGAACATCAGATTGCTGATTATGTTCAAAGAACACCGAAGAAGCCAAAATAGATTTCTGAAGGTTCTGATGAGCAATTTCAAAGCGTTCCCAAACTATGTTCTTTATTTGGAAGCATGTGTGTTTTGCTGTAATTATATGGTTGAGTTGCTACGGGTTTGAGGTAATGTCAAGAAATATAGAAATAATGCAGATTTCGAAAATAGTGAAGGCATAACGAATTGGACATCTACAGGTTTGAGGAAGAGAAAGATCTGAGAAGATGCTTCGGAGTGCTTTCTTACACACTTACATCTCATGTCAAGGAGTGCAGCTATATGTTTGAATAAAACACTCAGAAATGTTTAACGGAATTTCATCTGTTCACTCTTAAAAATTAAAAGTTTTAAACCGATGCTTGTGTGCATTTTCCTGAATACAGCATGGTTAAAGGTTTATTGTTATACAAGCGCTGAGACGTAGCCGTCAATAGAGAAACCATTGGTACAGGGTATGTATACTGACTGTGGGTCACCTATACTACTCACTACAGCTTAGGTATTGCTTGCTGTTGGATTCGGAGTGGTCGTGCTGTTTTCTGTAGCTGGTGAAGATATATGAAACAGTATCGGCAGTATTGTAGCCAAGTTTATTTCGTTAACACTCCGAGCGCACAGCTACTCATTTACGGGCGCAGAAGCTGAGAGAGAAACTCCGCACCTCACCATCGTTCTTGGATCTCTATGGAAACGCATGACGTCATATAAAGATGACATCAGGCTGAATGGTCAGTGATACTAATGAGTGAGTGAGGATGTTTTGAGGTGTGGTTTACCAAAAATCAAGCAACGTTACGTCATACATGCGTTGCACATTCTACCCATGAGAGGAATCGAACCCTGACCTAGAGATCGACGAGCAAACGCTTTAACCATACGGCTACCCAATTGCCTCAGTTTATAACAAATAACAGACTATATTTAATAGTGAGTGAGTATGGTTTTACGCAGCGATTCTGGAACACCAGAAATGGGCTTCAGACATTGCACCCATGTGAGGAATCGAACCCAGGTCTTCTGAGTGACGAGCGAACACTTTAACCACTAGGTTACCTCATCGCCCTTTTATTTGATAAAAGTATACACTAATTTTTCAAAGGTTTTAACGTTCATCGAAATGTATTAAGAATTCTGGCTCGATACATTTCAGTGTTAAAATTACAAGCCCGCAAAAACATTCCCCGCTTATGAAACCCCTATCATTAATGAAAAAATAGCATAAAAAACGTTAGACGGGTGCATCTGCGGAGATCAATGTTGAGGACTGTGTGGTCCAGACAGATTATTTAGTTACTACCGTTATACAGCAGGGGCATTGCTGAGTGCGGTGTTAACCAACCAACAATCGTGCAGTTTTCACCTACTTGTCTACAAACTCATCCATCTCGATGTTGCAGTCAAACAACATCAGTAAAACATATCTTTTCAAACATCCGGGACACAGGCTATCAATGTACCCAGTATTGCACCTTCAAATTGATCCATCAGCTCTTGGGGAGCTGTTTCACACTCATCAACACGCCTGGTTGAGTATAGACACACATGACGTACTCTCGTTATCGTTAAATTACATGTACGTGTTTAGATACTTAAACCTGTTGAGGCACAATATAAACAGCCAGTCTCTTTCGCAACGGATTGAGCAACAGTTGTACGTGCAGAGCGAGATATTACTGCTTCACGTGGTTCGTCGACCTGTAGGTATTTCCGGGTAAGAACACGGAAACATGTAACAGAACACAGAAACATGCTAACATGTGCATTGAGTGAGTGAGTGAGTGAGTGAGTGAGTGAGTGAGTGAGTGAGTTGGGTTTTATGCCACTTATCACGGCGGGGGACACTAGAAATGGACTTCACACATTGTACCCATGTGGGGAACGAACCTGTGTCTTATTCCACTAGCAATATTCCAGCAATATCACGGAGGGGAACACTAGAAAGGGGCTTCACACATTGTCCCCATGTGGGGAATCGAACCCGGGCCTTCGGAGTGCCGAGCGAACGCTTTAACCACTGAACTACCTCATCGCGCCGCTAAATGCATGGGGTGGTTAGGCTCAGTGTACATGGTCAATTGCGAGTCATCGTATACGATATGCGTGTATTATACCCGTTATTGGGCTGTCTCGTCCAAACTGGGTTATTGTAAGTCCTGGGGCGGTGGGGTAGCCTGATGGTTAAAGCGTTCGCTCGTCACGCCGAAGACCCGGGTTCGATTCCCCACATGGATACAATGTGTGAAGCTCATTTCTGGTGTCCCCCGCTGTGATATTGCTGGAATATTGCTAAAAGCGGCGTAAAACCAAACTCACTCACTCACTATTGTAAGTCCTAATGTAGCCATTATATTGTTGAGTGCGGGATTTCAAACAAACGCAGGACTGGGAGTAGAACAATATATCTCTACAGTGACACAGCAACAACAAATCCACACACAAAATTTATCCATCGACAAAAAATTGATTTGTCCGCCACGCGAGGGACGCGGATTGTACAAGTTTGACTGTCGCCCCAGCTAAAAATGTCATGTTGTCACAACGTTATGCTTTCGTTGTGGAAACGTTATGATATTACGTCGTACGTCGTTATTCTGTGGACTCCCTTTTACGTTGTCACAACGTTGTGACGTGACGTGATACGTCATTTTCACGTCGTCACAATATTATGGGAACGTTATAAGTACGTTGTGATAACGTTGTATTTTACGTTGTGGGAACGTTGTGTGTTAGCTGGAGAGATTCTGCCGGTACGGGACATCGTCTCAAGAATGTGTAGCGTTTCAACTAAACTGACGTACAAAAGAAAGTACACACCTGGTGTTTTGGGATTATTTGAAAAGTGTTGTGATTTTGCCTGGCAACTTCGCAATCGGGCACGATATCTGTGGTGTTTTGGCAACATATTAGGAAAGTCTGTGACTTATATATCACTGTAAAAACGCCTTTCAAAACATTTACGTCGCTTTTTGGAAAATAATTCAAAAGCCCCAGGTGTGTACTTTCTTTTGTGCGTCAGTTTAGAAACTACCAAGGTATCGACAGCTTGTTGAATCTCACTGCGATACTTATTTTTTATAAACAAAATTTATTAAGCCTAGTAGGATGCTAATTTCTGAAAAGAATGGCCCTTTAAGCCAAATCCTACAGCAGCAGAGAGTCGTGACGTGTTTGATGGTACGACAGACAGTGTACAATTCCTTCTCATGATGTGTAGCTTTCATTTCGAAGCCAAGACAACTTCCATGACACTGACAGAAAACAGGATTCATGGCCTACAAAAAACTGGCACTTCCGGAATGTATTTTGAGAGCAGACTGAGTTTCCCTGCACGTGCAGTAATGTTAGCAATACAACTGGGACCTAAGCTACTTGACACAGGGAACATGAATAGCCTGACGAGCGGGTGAGCGAGTTTAGTTTTACGCCGCTTTAAGCAATATTCCAGCAATGTCACGGCGGTTGACACCAGAAATGGGCTTCGGACGAGCGATCGCTTTAACCACTAGGCTGCCCCACCGCCCCAATAGTTTGACGAACATAAACCGCGAGGTTTAAACAAAAGCGAAGTAATCCGTTCCGGATCTATACGCATTGTCCGCTAAAAGCAGAGCACATTGTACAATTTTGGCGACGTCATGATTTGAGATGGAAAGAGATATGTTTAAACGTTTTGGGTATCTTGATAGCTATCAATGGCACTCGGATGGTTGAAGGAAACATTTGCGTTTAAGTACACTTTGATGTGGTGTGATGACTTTACTTAACGTCATTACGGCCTATAGAGTCGCCATTAGCAGAACCATTATTGTCATGGCCAACAGGCCATCATCAGAATATATCCTGTAAATATATGCGACAAAATAGTTTTTTCATAAGCAGAGGGAAATCCATACACTTACGACTGTTAATGAGTCAGTATCGAATAGTATTAAGACCAGGTTAAAGTCACATTTAGTCCAAGAAATATTGTTATTTACTTTAAAATAAATGGACCAAAAACATATCTACAAAAGAAATCAAAATGGCGCCCAGAACCAAGCCTTAATGTCTGGAGCTAGAGCGATCTAAACTTGCCAAATCATTCTGGACTTGAACAAGACCCCCCTAGGGTCTAGGAGACAGAGGGGCGGTGGGGTAGTCTAGTGGTTAAAGCGTTCGCTCGTCACGGGTTTGATTCCCCAAGTGGGTACAATGTGTGAAGCGCATTTACGGTGTCCCCCGCCGTGATATTGCTGGAATATTGCTACAAGCGGCGTAAAACTAAACTCGCTCACTCACTCCAGACGGTATTCTGACCCACCGTTGGCAGCCGTCATTAGCTCGATTCCATCTTAACCCGTGTAGAATACAGACACCAAATTAGTGAGTGAGTTTAGTTTTACGCCGCACTCAGCAATATCACAGATATATGGCGGCGGTCTGTAAATAATAGAGTCTGGACCAGACTATGCAGTGATCAACAGTCTGAGCATCCATCTACACAATCGGGATACGATGACATGTGTCAACCAAGTCACCGAGCCTGACCACCTGATCCACTAGTCGCCTCATACAACAAGCATGGATTACTGAAGATCAATTCTTACCCGGATCTTCGCGGGTACAGACACCAAAATGCTGAGGATGAGAGAATATTGTTCAATATAAAAGGAATGTAAAGTTTGAGACAGTTGAAGCCATCCCTCTTGGGCACAATGTCAAGAAACAGTTTTGTCACTCTGAAGCTTCACGACTACATCTAAAAATGAATCAATTGACAGCTTAACTGAGTGAGTGAGTCGCTGACTGAGTGAGTGAGTGAAGGAGAAACAGGTTAAGCTTGTTGCCTAAAATCGTTCTGCGACAAGGAAGATCTATTTACCAGCGAGTCTTTGAAACTATGTGGAACCAGACTTCCAAGAATAGAATTTCATTAACAATAAACTCCCATTTTTCGAACCCAAGGGTGTTTTCATAGCTAAGAATTCTTTATCTTTGTGGTCCTAAATGGTGTCCGTTTAACTAACAGATGCTCATTGGATATCAACAGTTGTACTACAGTTCATCATCTTGGTCCGTATCCTGCACAGTCGGTGATGGAGACCACGTCCACAAACACTATGCATTGTGCAGCTATGGGATGCTGTTTTCGTGTCAAGTGGTTTCCTCAAGAACGATTGACATGCGCGGCATGTTTTCTTATCGTAAAACGATTCTGACAACGTAGATTGTTGATATGGTTTTGGGTGTGTGAAGTTCTGGAAATATAAATGACGAGGTCGAAATTTTTACGGTTGGCATCAAAGTATTTTGCAGCAGTTTAGAAATGAAGCGTTGAAACTAGAGTTTATCTTTCAAGTTGACCCAGCCTTTTTTTAGTTTTATCATGGGATTAAGAAGAATTCCCAATTCCATTTAGAACGCTGTCTAACGTATGACATATGTTGGAATACAGTTGCTATGTGAAGTACAGTTAGAAGTAGAATTTGAATCTGAACTTTATTAAGAAAGGGTAATCCAAATATAACGTGTACAGTTACATGTAACCGCTTTCTTAAAGGAATTCCGTGTTCACAGTTTTCGACCAAGGGGGCGGTGCCAATTTACACTTATAGGTGATCTTTTCCGCCATTTGTCGGATTTCCATTTCCGTCGAAGCCACGGGGTTTTGCTTGTTTGTTGGTTAACGCCGCACTCAGACAATCCAGTGATCAACATCATGAGCACCGATCTTCTCAAATGGGATACGATGCGTCAACCAGGTCAGCGATCTTGAAAACCATGTTAGTCGCCTCTTACAACAAGCAGGGGTTGCCGAAAACCATTTCTAACCCGGATTTTCACAGGTATCGAATGGTCGGTGGATGAGTGGGTTAATCCGCTGACTTTGTGTGCTGGATTCGTATCCGGATCAATCATAAAGGGATGACGTGTTATGCATGTAGCGTGAGAATTGCTGACAACATACAGCAGAGAAATGAAAATGAAGGCCGTCGACCTGAGTTGCTTTGGTAAAAAACGAACGAAGAAAATCTTGCTGACGAACCAAGTATCATGTTCAGGTCAAATCTTGGGTGTGAATAGAAGAACAGGCATTAGAGTAATTACCGTTGGTCTGTAAAACTGGGAAGTGTGGACATATTTGATATAAACACCCACCGAGATGGGAGTGAGTTTTGCAATATTCCAGAAACATTTTGACAGAGGTCGAAAGAAACTTGTTTGACACATTGGTTCCAGGTTAGAATTGATCTTCAGCGACCCATGCTTGTCGTAAGAGGCAACTAATGGGGTCGGTTGACAATTGGTTAACACTTGTCATCGTATCCCAGTTGTGTAGATCGATGCTCATGCTATTGATCACTGGATTGTCCGGTCCAAACTCGACTATTTACAGGCCGCCGCCATTTAGCTGGAATATGGAGTGCGGCGTTAAACAAACAAACAAAACTATGCCACCATATGCGTTTTTTATTGTTAGGATTTTCCTAACATATTGCCAAATACTCCTCCCTGTATCTTAAAACCAAAACAGACTTTTGAGTAGAGTCATCCTGTTTGAACAGAGTCGATTCAGATTGATAGTCCGATGCAACGAAGTGTCGCGTATCACCGATTACGTTTTCGTCGCCACTCGCCCTATTCCGTAACCATTCGGCTTGTTCCGAAATGACGCGAGTGGTCAAGGGCGTTTATCATGCCTTGATGCAGATTTATCCCCTCATGCAAAAACATATAACATTTATTGTTCATTTTTGTCACCAGTCCATCCATTCATGGATACACCCATCCATCCATCCATCCATCAATCAATTCATTCATTCATTCAGACAGTGCAACATTTCAATAGCGACAAATCCAAAACTAAAAAGCACAATACAAAAACCTCACGTACAATTACTCTTAAGTGATTAAATCACATGGAATTAAACTTAAACTTTTCTTCATAAATTATAGAACCCCAAATGTGGACTAAATCATTTCAACAACGGCGAGTCTTCAAGAATATTCTATCTGACTTGTAGTAGATCTGGCAGAGACCACACACATAGGTGTTCATCAAACCGTGTATGACGAGAAGAATTTCTCAAGTAGTCTGTCATAAGAAAACATGATCGCTTATTTGTGTTGACGGTCTTCATTCAGTGATGGACATAATACATACATTTTCTAATTTCAACCTGAAAAGTGTTTATCAACATTAGCCGCCCTACTCTAATCCTGGACATAATAAACCGGGAAACGGGTGTTGAATTAAACTTTGAATAGAACATGCAAAATCGCTAAAAAGATCTTCTAGTGCGATAAAACGTCTAACAGAACGAAAACATATTTTTCACTTTCAGTACACCGTCCTTTCAAATGTTTCACACATTGGCGGAAGTATATCACAATCAACAGAGGAAGTTTAGCATTGAGTTACAAATTTAATTACTGGCGAATTAATATACGCCAATTATATAAAGATATGAGAACCGTTATGTCTAAGAGGACGTAATAAGATACATCTTTATGATGCAATAATACTTAAGAAGCATATTCCGTTAAATGGAAAGTGACAATTTATTTTTGAATGTATGAACTAACAGCAGTTATGTACAAACAGCGTGTGCATGGTTGATTCAATGAAGAGACCAATTAGGATGTATATTTTTATTGTTTCAAACATACACGTATCGGTCGTGGAGATCGGGTACAGTGTCGGGAAACATTAACTAGTTAAGTAAACATCTGGTATTGTGTGTTGGTTTTGCTTATCTCTCAAGGCCATTACCTTCTTGGCAGGGAGTATTGTCTCAGTAAATTTGTTTCGGTATACCTGACAGGCACCGCCCGAAGGAAAAATAAAATAAATTGCAAAGAATCGCAAACTGTTTGAAGGTTCACTCTGAAAGAACGCCTCTTTTCAAGTTTTCCGGAATTTAAAACAAAGCAGGCGTTAGACATGGTTCTTGGTACACATATATGTACGTCAGTTAAAGGGAAGGTAGGGTAGCCTAGTGGTTCAAGCGTCAAGCCCAAGACCCGGGTTCGATTCCTCACATGGGTTCAATGTGTGAAGCCCATGTCTGGGATCCCCTGCCGTGATATTGCTGGAATATTGCTAAAAGAGGCGTTAAACTAAAACTCAACTCACTCACTTCAGTTTGAGAGTATAAACATACGTCATATTTAAAAGTACAAACATACGTCATATTTAAAAGTACAAACATACGTCATATTTGAAAGTACAAACATACGTCACGTTTGAAAGAACAAACATACGTCACGTTTGAAAGTACAAACATACGTCACTTTTGAAAGTACAAAGATACGTCACTTTTGAAAGTACAAACATACGTCACTATTGAAAGTACAAACATACGTCATTTTTGAAAGTACAAACATACGTCATGTTTGAAAGTACAAAGATACGTCACGTTTGAAAGTACAAAGATACGTCACTTTTGAAAGTACAAAGATACGTCACTTTTGAAAGAACAAACATACGTCATGTTTGAAAGTACAAACATACGTCACTTTTGAAAGTACAAACATACGTCACGTTTGAAAGTACAAACATACGTCACTTTTAAAAGTACAAACATACGTCACTTTTGAAAGTACAAACATACGTCACGATTGAAAGTACAAACATACGTCACGTTTGAAAGTACAAACATACGTCATCTCAACACTAGGCAAAAGTCAAATATTGCTATATTGCTGAGTGCGGCGTTAAACAACAAACCAAACCAACAATCATACAATTCCAGAATTTAAAGAATCTCAGGGTTCTCGTATAGTGTGCCATACCTACAGAAAGTCCAATTGTGAGTCTAAAGACAAACAAGATCCGGGCAGCAAGAATGTCACACGTTCAAGTCCCAAAAAAATGTAATCTGCCAGATAACTCCCACTTAATGATGTAGAAACACATCCAGCCTGATTCAGAGTGAAATTCGTATAAATACACGAAATCGTATGTAGATAATTTCTGTACCACAGTGAGGTGTCTGTTCGTCAGAAGCAAATCCATGGCCTGGATTCAGCAGAGTGTTGGATACCCCAGTTTCCTGGAGATATGGGGTCTTACCTTTGTATTGGTGACTTTGCTGGAATATTGTTGAGCGCGGCGTAAAACTAAACTCACTCACAGTGAAAACATGTTTCAAACGAAACAATGCATTTTAATGCTCACAATTCACAGTAAGTTCAACTTAACATCAACCATGCCCCTCCACCCTCTCCCAACTGCTTCAAATGCAGCCATTCTGTGATTACTTGAATGCACTAGCATTCCACCCCACCCCTCTTCCTTTTCCCCTGCGGGGTCGGGTTGTCAAGCTCGCTGACTTGATCGGCACATCTCATCGTATCCCACCTGCATAGACCGATGCTCATGCTGTTGACCACTAGATTGTCTGGTCCATGGTCCAGACTCGATTATTTACAGACCGCCGCCATATAGCTGGAATATTGCTGAGTGCGGCGTAAACTAAACTCACTCACTCCTTTTCCCCAGCCCCCAACCGCCACCACTCACTACAGAATGATATATTCACGTGTCGTTGCTGCAGTAAAAAACGCCCCCATGTTCATGTCAAAACATTGTTTATCACCGCCTAATGTTTACTTATCCAGAATGATCGATTTGGAGATACTTGATCACGACATAAAGACGTTTGAACGTGTGCTCTACATTTCGAACCCTAGGAAGCTAAACGTTCATCGAATTATACTGAACAACATTAGAAACGCACCACCCATATAATACGAAATATCCCCGTCAGATTGAAATGTACCCATGATATCTGAGCATCGTCGGTGCATTTTAGTGTGGTGCGTTTCTTATGTTGTTCAGTATATAATATTTTACAGTGAATTACAAACTCGGGATTGTAATGTACATTCATATTAAACAGGATGTGTTTTAATGATGTCGGGGGAAAGGGGTGGGGGGACATTCAAGATGAAAACATATATAGCGAGATGTAGCGGTTGTGAGTACATGTACATGGTGAATATTCTCAGTGGATTCTTGATAAAAAAAAGTTACACATATTTCGTGCGATAGGAATATGTAAGGCCGCAAATAATATGAGTACAATGTCTTTTCGTTTGCAACTGTCTCGGCGCAATGGACTCTCTTTTGCACTAAAACACACTATAGGGACATTTTGATGAAAGACGACAACCCCGGAAAATTACATGTGTAAATTAAACAAACAAACAAACAAACAAAAACAACACAATGAAAAAGCCTGACGTTGCTCCTGAATAATCATGTTACAAATTCCTTTTTGAATTAAGAGCTCTTCTATCTATTAAATTTTAATTTAAAATCACGTGCGGATCGAAGGGTGGATGGGAGTTGTATTTGGAAGCAAAGTCAGCTGATCGGAGGAAGATGGTTGAAGAGTTCTTTGCATACGTACGTTCTTAGAGTGATCGGTTATACTTAAAACACTATTACATTCTTATATGACAAGTAAAGAATGGACACCTAATTTGGAAATATTGACGTTGTTATTGACCTATGTTCCGAGGTTATGAGACTCAATGATAAATTATTCTAATTTCGTTTAGCCAATAAGTAACAGAAATGAAAAGAAAACGATAATTTGAACTTTACTCTTTGACCGCGCGTGTGCATGGTAATTGCGGGGTCAATTTAATCGCTGCGAACACTTGGAACATATTGACACCGATAATGATTAAAATCTGTCATTCAAAAGTCAAGTGTATTTTAACATACTATATCCAATTAAAATTTAAGCTTGATCTTAGCGATAATTATTCACGAAACGGCTCAAATTGACGCTGTTAAGTACCTTAGTTTCGTACAGCTGTACGATCAAAGGAGTTGTTTGTAGGTTAGTAATTATGAAAGGCTAAATGGTTCAAGAGACATAGGAAATTCTTCCTGTCGGTGAAATAGTTGGTGTAAGGCTCCCCAGCACGCACTGAAGAGTTATGACACTTAGCCAGGCAGGATCCGCTTAGCGTGTTTTCGCACCAAAGACTCGCTCCACTAAATCATGAACAGTCAGCACCCGACCCGATCTAAGTATTTTCCAAAAATGGTAGACGTCAACTGTCTCCCGTCACATTTGATTCCCCCTATTAATCGGAGCCGTACTCAGTTATTGTTCAAAGTGACGTTAAACACGACTCGCTCACTCATCTGTCACGTATATCGATACAGGATATACAATCAGTTAACAAAGGCGGCAAGAGGTGGGCACCCCAGAGACCACCAATACGACATTAAGAGTTTCAAGCATTCAGTAATCCTGTTCAGAAATCAACTTCCCTATTCTGTGATACAAATACGTCGCTCTACCATGTCCCGTCTTATTACAAATCTACATATACATATGACGGTTTATCAAACGAGGCGTACCTTTGAACACAATCAGACCGCCGGAATCATTTGCATAAGAAAAGTGGCGTTACGATCCCAGAGACCTCTATAAATTATACCCAAATATACTCGTATCTGCTTTGTAAAAATTTAAAAAAGAAAACCCGTATTTACATAAAAGTTGTCACAGTAAAACCACAGACAGACTTGTTCAAGTCTCTTTTGCATAATTATAGTGAGTAAGTGAGTTTAGTTTTACGCCGCACTCAGCAATATTCCAGCTATATAACGGCGGTCTGTAAATAATCAAGTCTGGATCAGACAATCCAGTGATCAACAACATGAGCATCGATCTGCGCAATTGGGAACCTATGACATGTGTCCACCAAGTCAGCGAGCCTGACCACCCGATCCCGGCATAATTATAATATGCCAGTTCCGTGTAAGATCCACATATATACGGAGATGTATAACTTTGGTCTTGATTTAAAAGAGGTAATATCTATGACACTGACATCAAAATTATAACCAGATTTTTAAAGAATATAGTCACAATAGTGAAATTGTGTTTTGAGGTAAAATGAAGCATAATATTCCTACTGAGTCAAGCTGATACACTGTCTCAGTTGTGAGACGAATGTAGATAATAATTCTTCACGAATAAGGTCAAAATCAAGTCTAGACGTTAGATGAACTAAGCCCTTTTGGAGGAAAGTAGACGACAAAGGTAGACTCGTCTCTCCTGGACCGGAATGGTGGTATTGAGGGTTTATTCATAAATCTTTTCTTGGTTAGATAAGGCGCTGTATGTGCCGTGTTACGGAGCATGAAACGAGCGTGTAGTGGCTTTAGACGTATCTCATGTTGATCAATGTTAGCTTGTCCAGCATGATAGATTTTACAACCCATATCGTAGGAAATAAAGCACGCCTTCGCTATTCATTTCCCTTTTCTACAGTTGTAGCACTTGAGTAGGTCTAAAGCCGGAGCCACTCTGTCGATACCTAGCAATCTTTTCCCAATATAAACCAGCTTTGCACAATATTATGCACACTCAGGCCCTTCCTCTGTATACAAATCTCAAGGATTTGCCTGTATACTATGTCCCATTCATCTGATAAGGGCTATCCGTTTTGTGAATCTTGAATTTTCATTCACCCTGCTTAACTACGTGGAAAAATGCTAAGCCACAACTTGTGCATTCTTACAAGCAAAATAAGGCCATGCGAAGCCTGGTAAACATTCCGGTAAATTTGAAATACGCTACTGTCATAATAAAATGCATTCTTTCCGATTTGAGATACATCAAAGGGCTCACTTCAAACACACTGTCTCTTTATTTTTTAGGGTAAATCAGCGTTGAACCCATCCGAAATCTCCTTTAAAAAACTGTTAAATACATTTTTTGGAAATGAAACGCGATAGGGTTGGTGTCATTTGGAATGTCGATGTATGAGTTGCCCCTGTATTCATGGCCATAGCCTTGGAAAAGAACAGGGTATTCAGGTGACACGGGCAACAAGCTCAGCTATCAACACAGAGGATATCTTTCACACCCGAGTTTGTTTCTCGTATAACCCTCACTCAGAATTATTACAGTTATATGACACAGTCTGTAACTATACGTGTCAGATTATTATGATGATTATTGATATTATATGCAACGATGCGGACCAAAGGTGTATGAGGACATCCAATCAACGAAGTCACCGAGTCTGACCACCCGATCTTCTTAAGAACGACATGGTTGATGGGAACCTCATTACTATTAAAAAGACCCTTCCAGCCTGACCAGTGACACTGGCAAACTTTAGACGGACATATCTATATATTTACGGGAACAGAATATATTTGATAAAAACACCCAATCCCTACCTCAAACCAATAACTCAACAAGAAAAAAAGCCCAACCCAATAAACCGAAGAAACATAAGCTTTCAACTCAAACCATCCCTCATGGTCCACACCAATGGGTGAGTGAGTTTAGTTTTACGCCGCTTTTAGCAACATTCCAGCAATATCACGGAGGGGGACACCAGAAATGGGCTCACACATTGCACCCATGTGGGGAATCGAACCCGGGTCTTCGACGTGACGAGCGAATGCTTTAACCACTGGGCTACCCACCGCCTATCCACCCCAATGGAAATAAAAACGAATGTTGGCAAACAATAACACAGTCCCTGAACCATATCATTTTCCCTTCTCCCCAGCCCTTACACTTAATGCAAAAGTCCTGTATGAAGCAAATCTAGATCTTCCTCAGGTTCAGGAATCTCCCACCTCACTGGAGCTCCTTTTCAATGTAAATAAAGGTCTTTTTATCTGTCAAAAGTATACCTCAGAGACTAAGCCTCAGCCTATGTGGTTTCCTGTGTGTCAAACTTTCATCTCTAACACGTATTTCAAACTACAACCTTTAGAAATCTGCAAATATGATAATACGCCTACACGATTCAAAAGCCAGAGACTTGAGGATTTCAGAGAGTTTCTTAGAAGCAGTGGGGGATACAGACGTGGAAAACGTATGTTTCAGACTATTTCGGGAACAGCTATGTATGAACGTCTTAAATCTTGGTATCAAAATTATTAGACAAGGAGTCGAACTTTTGGTGTTCCGGGTGGGAACAGTCCTTACTGCCTCATGCCTGCTGCAAGACGTGACTGAAGAAGGAACAGGGTGGTCACGTTTTGTGAAATTGTGGATTTGGTGTAACTTCACAGCTGTTGTAGATCGTAGCTCAAGCGTTCGGTCACTGGCTTTCCCCTTCCAGACGCTAGGTTATTTACAGGCTGCCCTTTTGTGGTTGGTTGCTTAACGTCATACTCAGCAATATTCCAGCTATATGACGGCGGTCTGTAAATAGTCGAGTCTGGACCAGACAATCCAATGATTGACAACATGGGCATCGATCTACGCAAATGGGATACGATGACATGTGTCAACTAAGTCAGCGAGCCTGACCACCCGATCCCGTTAGTTGCCTCTTACGACAAGCGTTGGTTACTGAAGATCAATTCTAACCTTTGCAGACAGTGAGTTCATTCACATTTTGTGTTTCTATCAAGTGGTATTTCTGTAATGTAATGTATGCTGAATATGTACAATGCATTATTCTTCTCATTGTAGGGAATGACATTACATGCTCATTACAGATTCATGATGTTATATAATTACGTGTACTTATAAAACAGATTCCGAGAGTACCATTTTTTACACACCAAATGAGCTCTGTCGAGACATCAAATTGCAATTGTGTAGGTTCATATATTGGAAAACTACTTAATGTGGTTAAACGTATTCAAAATGTATTGAACCCTTGTTTGAAAGAGACTATGTAACATACAACATCGACGTCAGAGAATATAAACGTGATATTTACGATGCGCTCACAGCTGCAAAAACAAAACATCCATATTCGCCTGTATCATTACATCAATACGATGAAGTACATCACCATAGATAGTGACCTATTGACACACAACTAGGGCCAGAATGTGATCTAGTGTAAATGCATGCGCTATAATTACTTTATTGTGCTTATATTTTTTGTAATGAATGTCAATATGTAGTCAACAACATGTGTGAGGCTCCAAATATCTGCATAATCGTTGTTTACTTGTCTCCTGGCGTGTGACTGTAAGATGTTGTGGAGTACATGAAAGCGGATAATTCATTTCACATTTGGATCATATAATCCAAATAATAATGGACATTTATAAAGCGTCTGTTTCTACACACTTGTGCATGCTCAAAGCGCTTACACATTATTACCCCGGATAGCTCAAGATGCCTGGTAGGTGCTAGAAGGTTATAGTCACATGAATGATCCCAACCGGGTACCCATTTTCTGCTGGGTGAACAGAGGCAAGTTTGAACTCACATGCCTAAGGTGAGACCACATGTATCACATGTGCTTCGTTGTGGGGCAGGACTGAAGTCCTAGAAACTCTCAGGAGTCAAGCTGCCAAACGCGGTCATCCATCCAAGAACTCTCCGCTCCCGACGTTGATTAACTTCAACTGATTGTGATCTGAGCTCTATGCAGAGGACCACACACCGTATCCTATAATATGATATCAAACTGTCCCTGAATTAAACGAATGCACACTACTGAAATATCCTTTCATTGAAACTATTACTTGATGAGTGATCTGAGTAAACGAGGATTATTTGCACAAATTACCTGATTAGGAGAATGCACAGTTTTGAGAGTCACATCCTTTGTTAAAAACTCACGCTCCACAGATACCATCCTCTTTCAGCGAGTGAGTTTAGTTTTACGCCGTTTTAGTAATATTCCATCAATATCACGGCGGGGACACCAGTAATGGGCTTCACGCATTGTACCCACGTGGGGAATCAAACCCAGGTCTTCAGCGTGACGAGCGAGCGCTTTAACCACTAGACTACACCGCCCTTTCAGAACTATTAGTAGGGCTGGCAAAGATATCGGTCACGTGACATAATTATTGGTTTACACCAACGCTGAGAAACACATATTGAGGAACATGCGTTCCAGAATCTGTGACTACTCATTGAAAGAAATTCCGCCAAATCTGGAACAAAACATAATTTTGAAACATCTCTCCTTCTATTTTGACACAAGTAAAGGATTCGAACAATTCTGCCTTTCTTATCTGCAAGATATGGGTTGGAAAAATCCATCATTTTGGCAACAAATCATGAATTTAAAACATTTCTCCCCGACCCCTTGTCGGCAACATAGTATTCATTTGACACAACGCTACATCATCCCGTGCACTTGAAACATTTCCCACACAGTATGTGTTCCAAACTGTCCCGATCCTTATCTGAACCAACGTTTGATTTTACCCTTCCGTCTTGTCTGCAAAAGCTGCAACTTCGAGTCAACTCTCCTTCCTATCTGTCTGTTCTTTCACACGGTATGGGTTTGATACATTTTACACTGTACTTTGTGAGTGAATGTGCTGAAGTCACACCGTATTCCAGATATACCAAGGCTTGTCAGCTTCAAGTAAGTGAGTGAGTAAGTGAGTTTAGTTTTACTCCGCACTCAGCAATATTCCAGCTATATGGCGGCGGTCTGTAAATAATCAACAGCATGAGCATCGATCTACGCAAATGGGAACCGATGACATGTGTCAAGCAAGTCAGCGAGCCTGACCACCCGATCCCGTTAGTCGCCTGTTACGACAAGCATGGATTACTGAAGATCAATTCTAACCCGGACCTTCACGGATCGCTTCACGTAATAGGAAAGACCAGTGTTGTGCGGGTCTCTGACGTTAAACATTTTGGGAAAACCCACGAGTGAGGCTACAGTGCTGATAAACCTAAAATATACTGGGTGAACCGGGTTTCGAAGCCCTGATCACAGGGTTCTGGCGCGCCCAAGGGACGCAACTCTGCTCAGCGAATTACGGCTCCTCAGATGATGAAACCATCCGTGCCTCTCCTATTATGTTTCCGAGTTGAGTAAGAATATTTTACTCCTCTGAATCCCGCCCCCCGGTGTGATATTGCTGGAATGTTGCTAAAAAACGACGAAAGATTATACATTCTCACTTCCTTCCCCCCACTGGCAATAAATTGTTATAATCAGTTCCTGTATATACAGAAAGCTTTGCGTCTTATTTCAAAAATACTATACAATATAAACTATATTAACTGTACAATATCGGTACAAGCTTATATTAAGATTATATTCATGTATAAGTCATAATCCATAATATCCACCTGAACTTATTCAAATTAGACATCTCATTCTATTTCATTCATAGCGGGGGAGGTGGGGTAGCCTAGTGGTTAAAGCGTTCGCTCGTCACGCCGAAGGCCCGGGTTGATTCCCCACATGGGTACAATGTGTGAAGCCCATTTCTGGTGTCCCCCGCCGTGATATTGCTGGAATATTGCTAAAAGCGGCGTAAAACCCAACTCACTGACTCACTCACTCATTCATGGCAAAGGGTAGTCTTGCTTACGCTTTTCAAGAACAACTGGTGTCCTACTTGTTACCACCATTTGCCCTTTACGACGAATGGAATCTACTTCGACGAATACTGTTTATTCTCAATAAGACATGTTTAAGATTTACGTGCACTGAAATAGGAAAGGAACACTCCCTTAAGCAAAATGAAAGTACATTCTTATTTACACGTGTTATCTAGTAACGACGTGGAACATAGGTATGTAGTGATATATAACAGAAATTGTGGTGATATATAGCAGAATTTAAATAATAATAACTCAAGAACACTTTATGTGTGTCACTGAAATGTATTATATGAAGTTAAAAAATGATAAGTAAAGTAAAGGATAATGGGTCATATTGCAGTTTAACAACCATTGAAGCGGTATTAAGCTGTCATTCCAGATAGCATATTTATGTGAAGGTTTTCGTCGAGCTCAGTAGATAATACCTACCTTGCATTTTACTCCTCGAGCGGCCGTCGGCCTGAGGGTGAACCGATGTTTAGCACCAGGTATAATTAGACTGACGTTTAAGGGTATTTTACTGTCAAAGAGTGTTTATATGACGACTTTCATAGCACCGACTGTCTATACGCCGAGGCAATTGGCTTCACGGAGAGTTCTTCATTATTGAAACAATTTTCTGCAGGGCTATCAGCCGATGATAGTAATACCGAGATATGTTTATGTAGGCATGGAAGGTGTTCTGTTGCTGATTGAATCTGTGTGTTGCACTGGGAGGATTGTAAGCAGACAGTAAAAACGTAGATTGGGAAATGCGTGTGTTCTTGGGTTTCTGTAACTGCGAGTCATATGTTTGTGATCAATGTCATCAACTGGAACATTTAGTTGGAAATAGTAGAACCGTACATGTGTGCAGGGGAATGCCCGCGGTGAAATGGCAATTGACCCTCATTGAAATACGCAGGCAGCTACGACTTCAGGGATATCTCGAACTTAACGTGACCTCGGAGATAACGTGTACATGATCTATTTTGGTGATGACAGGAATTGTACGTGATATTACGTATACCTCGAACTGCAGGTGTCCCTACGGATAACATAACTGTACGTGACTCTACGTATACCTCGAGCTGCAGGTGACCCTACGGACAGCATAACTGTACGTGACTTTACGTATACCTCGAGCTGCAGGTGACCCTACGGACAGCATAACTGTACGTGACATTACGTATACCTTGAGCTGCAGGTGACCCTACGGATAACATAACTGTACGTGACTTTACGTATACCTCGAACTGCAGGTGTCCCTACGGATAACATAACAGTACGTGACTTTACGTATACCTCGAGCTGCAGGTGTCCCTACGGATAACATAACAGTACGTGACTTTACGTATACCTCGAGCTGCAGGTGTCCCTACGGATAACATAACAGTACGTGACTTTACGTATACCTCGAGCTGCAGGTGACCCTACGGACAACATAACTGTACGTGACATTACGTATACCTCGAGCTGCAGGTGACCCTACGGACAGCATAACTGTACGTGACTTTACGTATACCACAAGCTGCAGGTGACCGTACTGAACCTACGGATAACATAACTGTGTACGTGACTTTACTACGGATAACATACCTCGAGCTGCAGGTGTCCCTACGGATAACATAACTGTACGTGACTTTACGTATACCTCGAGCTGCAGGTGTCCCTACGGATAACATAACTGTACGTGACTTTACACCTCGAGCTGCAGGTGACCCTACGGATAACATAACTGTACGTGACTTTACGTATACCGTATACCTCGAGCTGCAGGTTACCCTACGGACAGCATAACTGTACGTGACTTTACGTATACCACAAGCTGCAGGTGACCCTACGGACAACATAACTGTACGTGACTGACATTACGTATAACACCCTAATGAATACCCTTAGGGATAAAACGACCTGTATGATATCAGGGATAACACGCCAAGTGACTTTAGGGATAACACGGGAAGTGACTTTAGGGATATAACGAACTGTTAGTGAGCTCAGGGATAACACAGTCAGTGACATTAGGGATAACGATAACGAACTGTCAGGGATAACACAAACAACAAGTGGCTTTGGAGATAACATGAAATGTAGGTATTTTTATATATTTTTGGTTTATCACCTTGCATTTTATTGAGTGAACCCTTGCTCGTGATCTCCTGTTTCAACTGCTCGTATATCTACATGGCATTTGTCGAATACTACTTGGGCGGTTGAGTAGCCTAGTGGTAAAAGCAGTCGCTCGTCACGCCGGGTTCAATGTGTGAAGCCCAACTGGTGTTCCCCGCCATAATATTACTGCAATATTGCTAAAAGCGGCGTAAAAACACACTCACTTACTCGGACAATGACAGCGGCTCTAAACAACATTCACTCACGCCCAGACTCTCACCAAATTGAGATTGACAGAGTTATTACCATCCAACTATTCGCGGTTTAAGAAGATCTTCGAATCATTTCACACAAAGACTTCATTTTGTTCAATAACAACGTGGGACAAAGTGGTTATAATCCAGTCCTCAGCGTGTCCTCCCCTCCTTAGCGTTCTTTCCTTCCATACAGTCGTTGCCAATTTCCCCAAGCTGTGAAATACACTATCCCCTTTGTCCCGACTCAACCCATCCTCTGGTTACTGTATCTTCATCACCGTGGGGGCACGGCCACTGACAGCCGTATCACGGCACTGTGCACGTAATTAAAGCATCTACTAACCCTTCGCTGTCACACCTCGTTTTATTTTTTTAATCTCTCTTCATGTTTTTTTATTCAGCTCCTGGAAGCTCTAGCTTCACCCCTTATGATTTATCTTACCTTCATGTGAAATACTTTCATTTCATTGGTCAATGACGCTTTAACAAGTTTCCGTGTCACCCCTCCCAGGAGGGTGACAACTGGAAAAATATTACCCGCTGCCACGGTAACCGCCAAACTCTCCGCCGAGAAGCTGTATCGCTAACAATCGTATGACGTCATAATATGACGCGTGCAGTGCCCGGAGTTCGAAAACCGTTCGATCAGCTGTTTTTGAGTTTACTATGTACAGATTTATTTTACCGACTTTCACTGCTTTATTTAAACTATTTTATACATTGAGTCGTTTGCACACTCAACTTAAACATAATTAACCATTTTTATAGCAGTTTTAAGCTTGTCAGAATATGTTTCATTGATTTTTAAAATGCAGTCGAGAGGCAGACGCCATTTTGTTTACATGTCATATAGTCGGTAGCGATCTTTAAAATAAAATAAAATGATATTTTGTACATTTAACATGTCGGTAAGATAAATACGTTGTATGTTCTCCCTCGGGTAATACGGTCTGATGTACGCCTTTTTGTAGCAGTGTCATCCCTCGCCTACCGGCTCGGGTGACACTGCTACAAAGAAGGCGTACATCAGGCCGTATTACCCTCGAGAGAAGCATCGATGTTTGACTGTATCTCCTAGTTTCTGCCATGATTCCTTTCCGCCCATCCCATGCCCAAACCGTCAGCATGATAACCTCCTAACCATGTTCCTCCTACGCATGCCTCATTTAGAGCTTTTCATTACAGAAACTGGTGGGTGGAAGGGACATTGACATGGTTCACGGACATCCAGAGAGACTATCCACCCTTCACCGTTCCCTCCACACATCCCAATATACAAGCATCCCCATCTAGACAGCCTCTCTGCATCCATCCCCTCTGACCTGGATTCGTCATGATGTATGTCCTAACTATCTCACGTGCATGCACCATGAATGGAGCAGACGATACGGAATGATACCGTCATGTGAGGTGCACAAGCGCCATAAATCGCTCGGTTGCATATAATCACAGATCTCAGAGGAGCAGGGTAAATGTGGCTCTTGAAGTTGCTTTAGGGCAAAGAAGTCAACGGAGAAAGCGAAAGACTACGCCAACATACAGTACTGATGTAGGTTTTGTAAATTTGTTAAAACGCACTTTCAATTAATAGTCAAACAACACTGAGTCGAAGCTTAAAGGGACGTATTGAAATATAAAGGAACCAATTTTTTACTTGGGAACATCCGAACATTCGACACATCAACGTGTGACACAAAAGTGTGGGACTGTATATTAATTTCATGTGAGCATCTGTAGCTTTCGTTTTCTTGATTCGGAAAACGTTAATTTATAATGATAGCCACGGTCAGGGAGCCTAGTGTTCGGGTTCGATTCCTAAAATGGGTAAACCCTATTTCTGTCGTTCCTCACCATGATATTGATGGAATATTGTTAAACGTTGTGTAAAACGATAGTTACAAACTTACTTCTTATCTAAAACGCGTAAGCAAGTAATTAAATATCATTCAATCATTTAGCCAATCTGAATCCTATAGTAACACTAATACCCAGGAGCCTATGGTTGCGAGTTGACCAAATGGTGTGAGTCGTCATTTTCCGTTATTTAGTCGATTGTTTGTCATCATATTCCTCTGGGTCGATGTTCCTACTGTAAGTCACCTCATATGGTTTGCCTGGACCCAACTCGATTGTGTAACATGCCGGCGTCAGATTGCAGACCCCAACAGTCACCGACTGTAGGCCTCAGTAAATCTTTCAAACTGTTTCTACGGTAGACATGTAGATGACATTTCAGCTGGGGTGGTGGGGTAGCCTGGTGGTTAAAGCCTTTGCTCGTCACGTCGAAGATCCGGGTTCGATTCCCCACATGGGAACAATGTGTGAAGCCCATTTCTGGTGTCCCCAGTGATATTGATGGAATATTGCTAAAAACGGCATAAAACTAAACTCACTCACTCTAAATCAGCTCATTAGTGACCAAAATGACGCCGGGTGTAATTCCTAATGTTGCCTTGTAAATTTTGTTCCCGTGTCCAAGCGAACACTTGACCTGCCTTTGCATGTATTAGTTACAGGTGCCTTCTGTGGAACAGGGTAGGCGCAACGTTAGGCGCAATACCTGGTATCCTGACTTTTTGATAGTGGTTCATAAACTTCCAGAATCGCACAATGGACTCTGATTTCATTGCATATTTCTTATGAAATGGACAGGTGTTTTTGTGTATTTACAGTAAAGCTTTTTACGAAGTCACTCAAGGCCACGTCATTAGTCATACTTCTAATGTCAACTCTTTAACTAGTAAATGACACATATAAGTAAAACCATCCAACCACATCAGAGCGTACTTAAACCTAATTTCCCATGGAGAAAGCCAAGACCCATTGACAGCAGCATCCAGAATCCCAAAGCGCGTAAGTATGACGCATCCCATTCAGCATCTCAAATCAAACATATTTCAATGAACACATACGGTTTAACAAGTTCAGTAATTGCATTACTGCCACAAATACCTCTATGAAGGTGGTCCCCTCACACAGTAAATGGGGCATGACGACCGGCAACTCAGGGACGGCTGTCAGGTAGTGGCTATACGTGGCACACAGATGAAGTGTTTGTTTCTCATCCTCTTCTATATGCAGCAGAGGTGACACTTGAATATATAGCATGGCGTAATCATCCCCTTTGTGTTGAAGCGTGGGGTGCTCATCGAGAGATACAGAGGCAGGGTGCATGATCAGGGCCTCAAGACCCTTCCCAATTGATGAATACGCACTCGGTGCACCTGCACCAGACCGGTGCAGATAGTGCGATATGGAGGATAAAGCAAACAATTTGTCAGAGGGTCAAGTATATGCAACGTACGAACATACGAACGATTTGGGTGCTTTGTGTGTGTGTGTGTGTGTGAGAGAGAGAGAGAGAGAGAGAGAGAGAGAGAGAGAGAGAGAGAGAGAGAGAGAGAGAGAGAGAGAGATGTGCTTGTGTCATCGAATGCGTGTGTATGTGCGTGCGTTCGTGCGTGTATGTGCCTGTGCGTTTGTGGCTGTGTGTGTGGTTGGGAAGGATTAGTTCCTGGGGATGGAATCGGGAACCTTGGAATTGTTTTTAAAAGATTAAATATGAATAAAGTCATATTTTCCCCATGAAAACAATTTATTTTGGACCCGCAACACAATTTCAAAGACAATGCAGCAGGTCCAATCAACAGATGAATATATTATGGAAACCAAAGAAGGTTCATTAGTGTTTTCGAGAACATTTTCAGCGACGAGAATGACCTTTTTGGTAAGACATAGGACTGGGTGCATCCGCGGCTCTGTTTCAAATTACGTGGCTGAATAATTGCAAAGGACCCGTAATACGTAATGACTCCACCACATACAGCCAAACTAGTTCACAACATCCACTACGCCTGTGGTATACAGCACTGACGTTTGATTAAAGAGAAACCCCGGAAGACCGGGCACTCAGCATTCCGAGCAAATACTGTTAGGCCAATCATGTCTTTATGTATATAAGGAAGTACTTGAGTAACCATTTGTGAATCAGGAACTTAAGTTCATCTGGACAATTTGATAGAAGCGACAAACAAATTCCACATCCATGAGAAATCGCTACTGAAAGTCAGTTGTACATATTGGATACCGCCCGGATTAGCAGCTTTTACTGTATACAGACGAAAATGTATGGATATGACACATGTTGCGTGTTTAATAGTTTTCCCCTCTTTGATACAGAAATGGAGTTCAATTCTTTACTAACCAGGAAACGGTTTTTTTTGAGGAGCTGAGGTGAAATGGGCACTATCGCTGCGGTCAAGACAACGGCACTTGTAATTACATGGGGACGCAAGCGCCCACCTACACGCGTAGTGTGAGTTTAGTTTTACGCCGCTTTTAGCAATATGCCAGCAATATCACCGCGGGGGACACCAGAAATGGGCTTCACACATTGTACCCATGAGGGGAATCGAAACCGAGTCTTCTGCGTGACGAGCGAACGCTATAACCACTGGGCTACCCCATCGCCCCACGCGCGTAGTGTTGCTATACATTTGTATGTTAAACAACCAATTAACCAACGACCTCGAGTCGACAGGTGCTTTTCCCATACCGAGTTTAGTTTTACGCCGCAATCAGCAATATTCCAACTATATGGCAGCGGTCTGTAAAAATCGAGTCTGGACCAAACAATCCAGTGATCAACAGCATGAGCATCGATCTGCGCAATTGGTAACCGATGAAACTCTTTTAGCAATATTCCAGCAATATCACGGCGGAGGACACCTGGCTTCACACATTATACCCATGTGGGGAATCTAACCCGTACCTTTGGCGTGACGGGTGAACATTTTAACCGCTGGGCTACCCCAACGCCCCTTAATGTTTTTTAAACTACCAGTGCATGTCAGATTAGCAGGGGGAAGAAAAACATATTTAACACGCGTCCTTAATATCTTCGGGATTCAAAACCCCCGGATCTGGATCCAGGTCCATTAACATAGACACTCCATCCTAAATCCTACATTTAGAAACACATGTATAAGACGCCTTTTGTCATCGAGGTAATTAATGTCATCCAAATATGTTTATGGTTGAGGTGATGGACGCGAATAAGGTTTACATCATCATCATCATCAAAGTTGGTGAGAACACAGAACACATGCAATTATGTACATCATTTTAGAACACTGTTTCCATATGTGATAATGCTGGATTTGGATACACATATAGAGAGATAATAAACATAAAGAGCTGAGTTCAAAATACTTATCATCAAGGGATACATTTCATCCGACTATCAAAGAGTTCGTTCGTGCATGTATTCTTCTAGATAACAATGAAGTCTCAAAATATCCACAACAATTAGCTCTAGGTGTACGTGCGGTGACCAAATATTCGAGAGGAATTCCTTTCTACTGAAGTAACTTTAAGCTTTGAAGTCGCGTTCCCGGCCCAATTACATCAGCAAGCTGTTTGAACACACTTGAAAATGTCAGTTTATGTACATTTAGTTGAAGATAGAAAATACGATATCAAGTCGAATCTGTTTATGCAATTCATTCTCATGTCGTGGGAAAATATAGTTTACAGTAAATTCCCTTTAAATGGAGGTTACAATGGCCAAGAGAAAACTTCGAGACTACGACTTCGACGTATTGGTATTCTTCGTAAACTTTAATACAATATTCACTCCTGATTAAATTAGAAATGATGTGGTTTTCGTTAACGTTAATAGTTAAGTATCTCTTAACATGTTTTATTTATATAATTGAAGCATTTAAACAAAAAGTTATCTTTGAAACAGTAGCTAATTTAGTGCTGGAGCTCTTTAAAGGCATTTAGCTAGTTAAAATGATTATACACTATGAGGTAATGGTGGATGTTCGGCGTAGTTGATAACATCCCCCATGTTGAACACAACAGTTGTAACAGGTCGCTGTTTCCTAAAATTTCAAACTTCTAGGGCAGTTAACTGAATTAAAATGTATGATAACACAGACAATGTGTTTTTATCTTGTGAGACAGTAACACAGTAGTTAAGGATGGCAGTTTTCTCACTGTTGAAGACATTTGGTTCTCGTGTGTTTTTTCGACGTTTTGTCAGAGGAATGGAAAACACATCTGATTCCGTTCACGTCAGCGTTTTTCTGAGACGTTTTTTGCCAGTCACTCTATGCACGACGTACTGACTGTTGAGTGGGACAAATTCATTAAACACTTGTCTGAGTGTTTTCATCCTGTGCAGTGCATGCTTGAGGGGAACAACAAAGAACGGAGGGTTGTAAGCTAGTTCATGTCCTAGTTTTGGGTCAAAAAACACGTCCTTAGTAAATAATAGACGCTGGTTGTATTGTGATTGTGTTCATAAGTCATCAATAGCGACCTACCTTTTTTAGCTGTGGCATAAGTAATCCAGATTGATCCCAGAGTCATATAAAATAGACGAGTGAGGGTATTCCTTTTCATATTTCACGAATATTCACAATCACACAGTATCACAATAACTTTCCAAACTTTGCGATTCCTCTTCCGAGTTCACAATACAGGTAGAATGCAAAAAAGTAAATCCTGAAAACGAGGCTGTCTGTCGTCTGCTTCAAATTTCGAGTCCGGCGATTCAATCGCCATTATCACACTGAAGCTAGTGATCCCTGTGGAGTCGTAGCCGGTAGACACACCAGTTGTACCTCTGACAGTTTATAAGTGCACCATCGTATGAATAGACCCACTCGATATGCTAGACTAACTGGTTTGACATGATAAACCAACAAGAGTTACGGTTCTTGATTCAATATCCCGCCAGAGGCTGACGATCACAATTATCGTCTGCTATGATCATCTCGCCCGTCATTAACCAGAACGCGAGATTTAGCTGCGGTGGGCGTGTTTAGCCGGTTTTTCCACGTGCGCTTCGAGGCGAGCATGCAGACTTTACCTTGCAATGAGCATGGAGCCAATTTGCTTGGAAATGTAAAATATCCTGCTTGTTGCTCCTTCTGTGCTAATGGCATATAGTATGTCAATGTCTAAGGGAAAAGCACCGAAAGGAAACAATACCTTGGAATCTCGTCATGGTTCAAGATTTCTTCTTTCCTGCCATTAGGATTCAGACCGAGGGTAATAACTTCTCGCTGCAAGTTGTGTAACCACATTCCTTTAAGAGACGATTTTGCTAAACAGTCGTAACAATTATCCTAAACTGTCTCCGGTAATGATTTAATATGTATTCTGTGCATTCCCAGTTGAACACGTGTTTTTTAAACACATATGTTTTGTTAGAGATTATGGTGCCTGACACTTGTATGTAATAGGGCGGTGGGGTAGCCTTGTGGTTAAAGCGTTCGCTCGTCACGCTGAAAACGGAGTTCGATTCCTTTCATAGGTACAATGTGTGAAGCCAATTTCTGGTGTTCCCCGAAGGAATATTGCTGGAAGATTGCTAAAAGCCGCGTAAAACTAAACTCATTCATTCATTGTATGTAATAGCAAGAACGGCAGGGGCTCAGCAGGCCTCTCAGTCCTTGGAGAGTTTAACAGTCAGGATCCCCTTGGCTTTCATTCCGCCCTTATGTAGCCAAAACAGAACCCCAAATAACGTTAATTACAAACGCATTCATCAAACCATATTGGGCAGCCAATACACTGTGTTTTCACAGTAATACAAGGATATCCTTTAACTCCTTAAAATAGTTACAGATTTTATACTAATCCAGGAGGTTTGTGGTCACAACTATCCATTTCACATTGAACTATTTTCTAATGACGTTGTACAGTTAAAAGCTTTTTTTTAAAGGCGCTTCAGTAATTATCAATGGTTTGTGTATCACAATACACATTATTAAAAACAATGTCGTGGATTGTTTACCTACAAATATAGACGTGCGTCTCAAAAACAGAATTCGGTAATTCTAAGTTTATAAGTGCATGTCCCACCCTGATAAACTTAAGCAGAATGTTTTGCAATGAGAGTTTTCAGAATTCCAGTTTTACTGCCATCGTAATAATTTTATAATAATTAAATTCTCCTCTAATATGATTCTGTGATTCAGATGAACAATTGTCTCTGATTTAGATTAAACACTTAGATTTACAAACTTAATTCGCCAGATCCCGACGTATAACGTTTTGAAATATTCATCAATATATTGCTTTTCGCCGAACACACAAGTCAAATCAAACGCCAAATAGATGAATATTCAATGTGGGGTCTGTCTATTGCGACTGTGCTGCCGGATCAGGTTAATGATCGGATCATACGGATCCAGAAAGATGCTTCAAAATGATTTCATTTCCTGGCGTACAGTTATCCCTATAATCCCCGAATTACTATTCTAGCTTTTATTCCACGAAAATGGAATTTCCGCGCTTTGGAATCTTAGCAAGAAATCTATTACCAGCTGAAATATTCTGAAATTGTTTTTTTAGAAACCCTATACGCACTTCTGGAGGCGGGGAGGTTTTCACAAATGACTCAGTGTAACTGTATCGTCTTTTAAAGTGTGCCAGTGAGCAAAAAACATTGTTTTTGACAACAACTTTATGACAAGAAACTCAGTTTTAAGTGTCAGTAGGTGGAAATTCATATTTTTCTTTCAACAGTAGGACGATTGTGTGAAGACTTGCCTTGACTTGTCAGTTCAGGAATCTGACAGCGATTGATCATGATTCCTTGCACTAAATGATGCGTTATCCTTCAGCCGAAACGTTCAGCCTAAACATCGTCAGGAAACGGTCTTGACCTCATATACCCTCGTTCGTTGGCTATTAAATAGAAGCATTATAATTTTAAATTTGTTTGACTTTATTTAAAGAAGATCACCATTATACATGGAATATGAAGTTCTTTAAGTATGAGAAAAGAAAATGCGGGTTTGTTAAATAACCCAGGGTAGAAAGAGCACCATTGCAGTACACCTCTTAAATAAGAAGCGCTTAATGAAGGAGAAACATTTTCATCCTAATCGTCGTCTTTATCCTAAGTATTTCGCCACGATGTATTTCAATTTTAACTGAGTTTTCTTTTAGTGTTTTCATAATGTGTAAAGATATGATGGTTGCGTAATTATTTTGACTATCTCCCTTGTACATTTAAGTATTTTACCCAGTCATGAAGATCTTAGAGTTGAGTTCGCCTTCATGCTTCGTGCTTGTAAGTGGCGACTAACGAGATCGGGTGATCAGGCTCGATGACTTGGTTGACACATGTCATCGTATCCCAATTGCGTAGATCGATGCTCATGCTGTTGATCACTGGAACCAAACAACCAAACCATAGCAGGCCTGGCCGTGGCAGGGCAAGTATATTTTGAAAGCTGTTCGTCCTATGGTCGGGTTTAGATACTTCCACTGCAGATATGAAGGTATTATTTGTACATGATGTCAACATAATTTCCTGGAAACATTAAGGGGCACGTATGGCCCCGTCACCGAAGGCGCCGTAATTCGTTAGTTCGAATCCTATATATCCAGGTGCACAGTTCATTTTCGCCCGTTTTCACGAGAGTTTCAATGGTCATTTAATAAACTTTCAGGACAAAAGTGGGGTGGGGCGTGTGTGCACCCCTCTGGCTCCGCCAATGCTTGAATATTGCTAAAAGCGGCGTAAAACATATTCACTCACACTAATTAGGCGGACCTGAAGACTGGGCATGCGTGGACGAAGTGCTACTGTTTGTCTCCTAGTATTGATCTCAATGGAAGTCTAGTGATTTAACGCCTGAGGTGACGATGTGAATGCTCCACTAGGAAACCCTGTTTAACGTCGTGCTTGAGCGTTTTTTTCGCTCATATGACGATGTGCATGCGTGTATGTGATGTGTGGCTGCTTGGACTAGCCAGACTTCAGCTGCTTTTATAGTGCTAGCCCACTGAGATACCATCTCCTCAGACACATTATACTGACTCCAAGCCGACCAGTCCTTGCTGTGCCATTAATGCCGAGCGCCAGGCAGGGTAAGTATAGTTGGTATGACGCGGTCGGGGATTACACCACGGAGGCGGTCCTAGGAAACCTGAATGCAGATTGAGTCAGATAGTTCTGCTGTCTGTACTACTACTACTACTAATAATAATGTGTCCATTTATATAGCGCCAAACTCCACACTAGGTATGCTCATAGCGCTAACAATCAAGGCACAGCACATTATTACCCCGGATAACCCAAGCTGGCTGTTAGGCGCTAGAAGGTTATAGTCATATGACTTTTTCCACCGGGTACCCATTTTCCTGCTGGGTGAACAGGGACAATTTTGAACAAACTCACTTGCCTAAAGTGAGACCACATGTGTCACATGTGCTTCATTGTGGGGCAGGACTCAAGTCCTAGAGACTCTCTAGAGTCAAACTGCCAAACACGGTCACCCATCCAAGGACTCTCCGAGCTCGACGCTGCTTAGCTTCACCGATTTGTGACCTGAGCTTTGAGCACAGGACCACGCGCCACACACACTGCTGGTGTTATTGCTTATGTTTGTTCAGGGTACATTATTTTATTGCGGTTTGTCTTCAATCTTAGTCTACATATATGGAGTAACTTGACCGGACCAAGTGGCGGTGTGTCTGTACATGAGGCTAACGTAGTCTTACTTACATCGTTTACTCACTCAACGAGTGATGTTCGGTTTACTCTCATTCTGCCTACATGCCTTGTGTTGTTTTTAGCTGTAGGCAGAATGACATGTACGCAGAATTAGAGGACACCTGATATTCAGTGTCCCTGTAAACAATTATCGGATTGCTAAGTGTATTTGCATTCACCCAAGTGCTGATAGTTTTTTGGTCTTTTTAACATCCTGTGAGTGATTTGTAATTAGGCACTAATTACACGGACAATTATTTGTCACTGGCTTGATTATTGCCTATCTGTGTATGTCTGTAGAGCGGGTGGGCAAGATGTCTCTTGTTACTTTGCGCGATGGCTGTTCTGCTGGAGTGTTCAGAGTAATTCAGTTGTTTGATACGCATTTAGAAGTTGGTAGGGTGATACAACACACTTCATATGGATGTGCAACTTCTTTATTATTTACACACGAACGTTTGCTAATACTTGCCCCTTCATCGGGTGAATGACAATAATTACAGAGGCATGCAATGTATATGAAGTCACAGAGTTGTTTTTACAACAGATTAGTGAGAGAATGAAGTAATTCAGAGTAATTACTCTAATTGGTTCATCAAGCAGAGGTGTGTTACGTCGCTATTGATACGTTTGTTCCGCTTGTTTGAATATCTCATGTATTGTCTTAATAAAATTGAGTTAGCTGCATTCCTTTGACTTTGCGTTTCTAGTTACATGCGTTTTCCACTAGTTCCCTGGTATAGACATTCTCTTCCCACAGAGGTTACAAAAGTCTTATCTTCCTACGAACCTCTGTTCTAATACGGCCATATTTCCCGGTTCTCGTAAAATCCCCTAGCGGCAAAAAATCGCAACACGAATTATCTCCCTTCTTTCTATCGTATCAAAACAGGTGTTACATCGACATAGATCCAACTTGACTAATACAAGCAAATGTGAGGCCACAAATATCCCCACTCTGCCGGGGACTTGTGTTGATGTGACACACAAGACATTTAATGGCTAGCTTGTCCGTTGCCAACGAGGGCGATGGAGTCGCAATTGATCCGCCATTACATGACTGAGCTCTGTCTAGAAGAAATGTTTGCGCATCGCGCAGGGGAAGAGGTTCTAGTTTTCCCGAAGCATACGGAAATTACCGAGGCTTTGCGAATGATCACTTTTGAAACGACGTCGCTGATTGCACAACTAAATATGATTGCAACCAATCACGAATCCTGAACACTCGCACCATGAAGGGGCCGTATTAGAACAGAGGTGCGTAGGAAGATATGACTTGAGTAACCTCTGTGGGAAGAGAATGTGGTATAGGTAGTTGTCACAGTGACAGTTCGTTAGCATCATATCCGTCTCAGGGGATTTCACCAAAGTGAGACACACCTACACCGCCTCTAAATTGAAACTGACACACAGAGCGATATATCTGAAATACCGTTTAAAGCTACTAAACACACACACACACACACACACACGCACGCTGTCTACAAAGAGTAATATGACCTAGACAGACATTGACACTGTGTAAGATGACATTCTAAAGCATTCAGACCCCAAAGGTTTGAAACCTATTCCAAATTTCAAAGAAAGATTATATACGACCAGTTTTTAAAAGATGCGATAATGAGCATGCATAGCGGAACTTTCTGAAATGCCATTCGTTAAAATAGCAAAATAACAATCTAACTTATTCGGTTCTAAATATCCACGTACTTCGTGTATTTTTCATATTCAAAATTTTCAAATAGATTTGTGTTAAGAATGACACTATGTCCAACAAATGAGACTAATGGTACAACACCTGTAGTCACATTTGCACCTCTTAAACCTCCCAAGGAATTCCACTTGGCAACTTCTGTCCAGGTGTACCCCGGAACGTCTAACCTAGCTTATCTTTCGTTGAGATGATGTTGTTGCAAACAAATGATCACTGTTTGCGAAACCATGAGCTTGTTTTTGCAGGCGAGCAACGGTTAGCGAAGACAGGTAGGCAAACATTGTCTTGGTGAAGTTGTTCAACTCAGATAAAAAGTTTGATGAATCGGCAAAACCTTTGAATTCTTAAGTGGAAAGGGTATCGAGTTACAAGGTTTATGAGGTTGGTGATAAAACGTGTAGTGTTTATTGGTTGGTTTGTGACATAGCATGAGTTTAGCAATTATCTTTAAATGGAATCTTAGAATGAGTGAGTGTTTAAGGATTTACGCCGCTTTTAACAATGTTACACCAATATCACGGACACCAGAAACGGGCTTCACACATTGTACAGATGAGGGGAATCGAACCCGGATCTCCGGCGTGACGAGCGAACGCTTTAACCACTGGGCTACCCCCTAAATGTTAGAAGCTGCTGTTTCAGTGAAGACGGAGTTAACTGATGGACTTAAAGCTCTGTATCCCTCTAACGTTATGTATCGGAACTGATTCTTTGTTCGATAAGTGTACCCGCATCTGCATTGAAACGCCGGTTAGAAATTATGGGAGTTGAAATCCATATGTCAACTCTGTCATCAATAATCTATTTTTGTTTGCACAGTGCGCCATAGTACACATTACTGACGTCATTGTATCACACGTGTGGCTCCACGGTGAATAAGAGTGCAGATGAGACAAAATGACTTTTTTTGTTTTGTAATATCGAGTTTTGTGTTTTAGTATTGGGTTTTTTATTATGTATTCGATGGTCAACAACACCAATATCGAGTGATCGAGTGATTGATCATGGATTCATGTCGTTTTGAGCAATATTCGTTTCAACATCAGGGACACAATAATGGGCTTCACGCATTTAAGGCATACTTGGTATCAAACCCGGTCAAAGGCGTTACGAGCAAACACATTAACCAATATACTACCACCACATATGAAAATCCCATATCATCAAACGTTTGCTTAATCATGACTTTAAAGGTCACATGCAAGGTAAAACACAACTTTGCAGATTCTGATACCTTTTGGTATGGACTTACCGAAACAAATCATCACAAATGCAAATTCAACTTATAAAGTTGAAAAATAACGCGATAAAGAAAAACGCGCGAAATCGGAGTTCAAACGATTCACTAATTTTCCCCCAGCGCTTGGCCGGAAAAGTGGTTTCAACAGCTGGGCTGTGCTCATAGCACATGCGCAGTGAAATAGGTTCGCGCAGTTTGGAAGCGGGTTGTCCAGTGCATACTCGGTGAAGGCTTTGGTGTGAGCTATTTTTCTAGTGTTTTGTTGATATTTCACAGGCACGAGCTATTTATATGTTATGACAGATTACCGCTTTAACTGTTTATATAATTTCATTTGTCTTTATCGCCTCACGTTCTTCTTACCGAGTCACTTTCTCAGTTCGATACTTAAAAGCAATGTCATTATTTAGCGTTGACAGAATTTCTAACTGTGATATAGATATGTCGTTGTCACAGACAAAACTCAATGTCTGTTTTATTGACACCTGTTTGTACGCTTTAACAATTTAACGTATATGCTTCAGCATAAGGATAATTCGAACATATTTTGGTTGCATATTATTGAAATTGCGGTCTATATTGTTAGTGAGTGAGTATGGTTTTTACGCCGTTTTTCGCAATATTTCAGCAATATTACGGCGGGGGACCCCATAAATAGGTTTCACAGATTGTACCCATGTGGGGAGTCGAACCCGGACCTTTGGCGTGACTAGTTTTAACGCTTTAACCACTAGACGACCCCACCGCCCAGGTTCATATTGGAATCCAACGTCAGGGGAACGGGAAACATTGCAGGAACAAAGATAGCTACGATTACCTGGGAAGTCAACCGGATGAAAGGGACATAATTCACGTACAGTCGGCATCATTAACCGGGCCATTGAAATAGCACCTACTTCAGGCACGTGCGCTCACTTAGTTGTTCGAGAATAGGACCTACTGGTTAGAAAATCCTGTTAAACCTCATTAGAAGAAACAGTGTTATTTGAAAAAAGACAAATGGAAGTGAAACCGCCTCACGCATATCGTATGAGCTTGGCATTTTGAAGAACAGCCAAAGATAACATTATTTGCGTACAAAGTAGGCCAGGATTCAGGTGAAACATCTTAACTGGCACGTTATGTACGCAACGTTAGCGACGCTTGTGTTGACATAAGCGACCTGCCCCATAGGGCAACAATAAATCCTGTATGTCGTCACACGTGGGTGGCTTGGGTTAACGGGGCGCGATAATATTGGAGTAAGACGCCATCGTTGAAAGGATAACGAAGGGATGCGGTTTTGGTAAGACGAGAATGTTGTAAGGATGGAATGGTTCTAAACAGAAACAGAACTAAGCGGTCGTGGTAAGATGACAGTTAGCAGCAACATTATGTGAAAATGCTAGAATTATTTTAGGACAAATTCCAAACATGTGAGAGCATTTTTCCATCAAATATTGTTACCTATCCACTCTCAGGACAAACGTATGTCAATTCATCGTGTCATGTTTTATCATTAAGCATATGGTACATTTGCTGATGATTGGGGTTTAATTCGTCCTTGACTGATACTGGATGAATATGCCATATTTCAAAGAACACCGCGAACATTAAAAATGGACGGTATCCTCCCATTACACAGACAGGCAGTTCACAGTCACCTTAAAAACACCATTTACGGTTCAATGAACACATTAGCTACAGCCTGTTACCTACACAGTATAATGGAATAGTCCAAGTAAAAACACAATAAAAATATGAAACTATATTATTTACTTTGAAAGATGGCCGAAAAGACATTAATTTGAATTTTGATTGCTGCAACATAAACGCAGTTGATTTTCATAAACGTTTGGGTTTAACCTTCACGTCTAACGGGAGTTGGCATCATCATATTGAAAACATTGTCAAAAAGACATCTAATATGATTGGATCATTTGGAAAATTAAAGTTCCTACTGAATAGAACAACATTATCAAAAATATATACTGTGTTTATAAGGCTCAGCATTTACTCCCGCCTGTAGTAGGCAACCGGACAAATTATGAGTTAAGAAACTCCGATAATTTTAGCAGTTTATGGATTACGTAAAATCAGTTTCGTGTTTCCGCCGCCGCCGCGTAAAACCAAACTCAGTGATTTGCTGGAATTTTGCTAAAAGCCGCGTAAAACCAAACTCAGTCAGTCAGTTTCGTGTTTTTTCCCCTTATTTGTTGTTTAACGCCGCACTCAGAAATATTCCAGTGGCGACCTGTAAATAATCGAGTCTGCAGACAATCCAGTGATCAACAACACGAGCATCGATCAATGCAACTGGTATACGATGACATGTGTCATCCAAGTCAGCGAGGCTGACAACGTTAACACGACCCCGTTAGTCGCCTCTTACGACAAGCACGGGTTGCCGAGACCAATTCTAACCAGGATCTTCACGGGTCCTGAAAAATCAGTGACTTCAACAGGTGTTTGCGAAAATTGGAAGCCTGTCCTGCCTTTCCGTTAGCACCAACCTCTCAAACAATGTTCACAAAAGTAACTCACAAATTGTAACTGTTCTTGATGGAAACATCTTTTACTGGTATTTCAAGCTTCAAATAAACAATAAATGGGACTATCTTCTATATATGCGTTTGCAGTTGTACAAACCAGCATATCCTGTCGTGAGGATCGAGTACAAGTGCGTGGGTCGAGTCACTATGTCTGATGCATACATTACTCTGCAGACACAACGACAGGTGTCTGAATATTTGTGTCTGGAGAGCACTCCACTGATGGAAGAAGACAAAGATGAATTGGGTCACTGGAATGTCAGAGACGAATGTCGCCAGGAAACCGGTTGTGCCAAAGATGTTCGCTTTGCGTTCGCAAAGATAAGATACTTGTCGTTCCCTCTGTTCTTGGGCGTGGTGCCATGGTTTAGATGACATCTTCCTCGTGTCAGTGTGAAGACCTGGTTAAAGGTGCAAGATAAAATCTGTTAATTGTTCTTTCAATGGCCCATGTTATTGCATATTCTGACAAACAATCCATACATTAAGATTACGATCGCAAAGTTTACTGCCAAAAACATATTTGCAATTGCCGTTCATAGAATTATCACTATGTCGCCATGGCCGAGATAGAATGTCTCTCGCTCTTTCACCTATAGAGGTGCTTTTCATGGAGCCTGCTAATCTCTTCACTCGTGCAGGCAGCCACATTTCAGGATTATTGACACGAAACGTTCACAAAGCAGGTACATTGCATGCATGTTCAAATGTAAATACCTATTGAGAACATGCATATAACAGCACTCTCCAGCTGCGAGAACAGCTGTCCTTGTCGCTCTCACCGCGACCACCTTGAGCTCAACTCGTGGTTGCACTGTCGGACTTGGAAGCATCCGCAGCTGTTCCCGAACACTGTCAAAGAATGTTGCGCGAACTATAAACGTCATTAGTGTATTTCAACACATGTGATATTTGAAAATATTTTGAAGTATTTGTGTCACAGATATGTCAGCGTGGCATATGTGCTTTATCGTAGGATAACAATATGTCGATGAACAACTTCTTTATTGCTATGAGAGCGACCTTTCGGTGTAGGGTCTGACACCGTTATCAAGCAAGTGATGAACAGCATGAGGATAGAACTGAACTTTATTTACACTCCGGCCGCGTTCTGCGGCATTACAGGTACAAGTTTACATCATAATGTACAACTTCAATACATGTATGAAACAGAAAGTGGTCATTTATCATCCAAAACAGAAGATATTGCATGTGTGAGATCAAACGATATCTCCTAGGAGATATCATTTTGACAGTAGATTTTGGACAATGCCCTGACAATGCTATGACGCCATGAACTTGATTACGTCACAATGCTATGACATCGCTGCACTGCAAGTCTAATGGCAGCACCGTGTTCAGAGATGGGCATTTTTCATTGAAAACTAATGAAGATATAATCTCTTCCTCGTGTCTTCTGATATCAAATATATCAACACTCGTTGATAACAGTAAAAATATATTTGGCAAGCATTGTATATTTGTACCTTTATCGACTCGTGTTCATAAAATCTTCGGTCTCCTTTTCATTATATTTTATGATTATTTTTACGAACAGTTTCTTTCTGTAAAATACGTTCATTTCAGAGACTAGATGTTAGTCTAGATTGTACCTACCTGTAAAACAAAACACAACGAATTTTCTTGCGGCAGAATGTACTTCCACGTGATTGAGTTTTATTGAGTTTAACTGGCTAATTGTTATAGTTTTCATCACAGGGGTTCGATTCACTGTTTGGACAATAATTTTTCTTTACATAAAATACAGGCTTTTAGCATCGCGAGTGTCACCCCTTGTGTATTTTCTGTAATGAGTGTAGCGGGAGAGGTTTCTAAAAAAATCCAGTTCTTCACCGATTTCGTTCAAATTTGAAATATATACTCTCCCAAAAAAGAAACGCATATAGGAATTTCAACTGTATTTGTATGTTTATTTTGAAGCATCTTGTAGGCTTTATGAGTCAATGAAATATAGCGAAATTGCACACTGGGAATGCAGACTTATCCGTCTTTGGCACCAACTCGAGGAAAGTCAGTTTGAGTGTACATGGAGACGCTGAAGTCAATACCTCAGAGCCGTGAAATACCTCAGAGCCGTGAAATGGTGCTTTGGTGAACATTCATGCGTCGGGCAACTGCACGTTGAGACTGGCCAGCTTCAAGCAAACCAATGGTGATATGACGGTTGGCTTCACTTAGACGTGGCAGTTTGCGTTCGTCAACAATATTCCAAATACAGTGAATAATCGACAGACAGCGATCAACCTTTTATACCCATCATTGAGACTATCTGATCCCCAACGTTCACGTGCATTGCATGTGAATTGTGTATTCTGTGACACTACACGCCAAAATTGAAAATCATGCTGTTAAATACGGGTATTTTACGGATGGTGCTTTTTGTTGTGATGTTTCAAAACATAAACACCATAGGACTCATAAACAGAGCAAAACCTTTTGTAAAATGAATCACGTTTTAATTCATTGCTACATGAAATTGCTATTTTCATGATGCGTTTCTGTTTTGGGAGAGTATAGTTACTCATAACATATAAAAACAATATACGGTTGCAAAAATCTAGATTTTTATTTTTAAAAATTATTGTCCAAACAGAGATTCGAACCCCTGTGGTTTTCATACAATTCTGTGGTAGACATATGGAGGACATTTCTGATGTTGCATCAGGGATCAAAATGCTGTCCGATATACATGTACTTTTTCTGTTGACCTGTACCATGTGTTTAGCGTTTTTCAGGTGCACAATTGCCTTACCTTTGCAAGTGTGACAGGTGCCACCTGTTTTGCAAACACCTGGTATCCTCATTTCCTAGTGATTCATTCACACATGCTCATGATCTCGTCGGAATCGAAAACTGAGTCATAGATGTTCTTTGATCATAGATGTTCTTTGACCATAGATGTTCTTTGGTTGGAGTGAGTGAGTTGAGAGATTCATAGACTAACAACTAGTCTCTGAAATGAACATATTTTACAGAAAAAAAGCTCATAGTAAAAAAAATATAATGAAAAGGAGCCCTGAGACTTTCTGGAAATCTAGACTTGCCACATTTTCTAGAATTGAGTGGGCTTTCTTGGATATATTTGCTTCAGGGTCTGTATGACAGACTAAGAGATTCAAGTCCTGAGGAAATCTCGACTTGCTTCATTTAGGGTTAAGCATTGCAGTGAAGGCTAGGCTGTAGGGGAAATAATGTGGTTCAGGGACTGTGAGACAGACTACTCGCCTCCCTACACAAATTTTCCTTTGCAAACAAACTGGCCCTACGTCCGTATAAGATATCTTGTTTAAACATAGGGTGGGGGTGGCGGATTGCAAGGGTGCGCACCCCCCACCTTTTGACCTGAAAGTTTATTAAATTAACATTAAAACTCCTGTAAAAATGAAGTATGCACCCTCCCTTTCTCAAGAGTGTGCCCCCGCCCTTTCTCAAAAAGCTGTATCCGCCCCGGATAAATGTATGTATGTATGTGAACTCCATCACATTGCGCTTCCTCCTACTACCCACATTCCTTATACGCCTTGACATAAGAAATCAGATACAAAATCCTTCCTTTCGAACTATACCAGCAACAAAACGTAATAAATGATCGACTGACTCACAGAAGACGACACCTTTGACCCCCGACGAATGCATTTTTGAGGAACTGTAATCCAGCTGAACGGGAGACGGGGGGGGTTGGGGGCTCAATCCCATGATCATGGGTTCTACTCCCAGGTTATCCGCGAATTTGTTTCAAGGTTTGTCAACATCATGGGGAATTCATCAGAATAGTAAATTCATGAACCCGCATTACTTTCTCCCCACATCAAGATGGCACGCTGTGATTTCAATTAAACTTATAACTGTTAAAAACTGCGTAAAAGTTATTCAAGTTCAAATTCAAATTCATGGATCACTCACTTTCGTCTTATGGATAAACCTGTGAAGATCCGGGTTAGAAATGATCTTCAGTGACCCATGCTTGTTGAAAGAGGCGACTAACGGGATCGGGTGGTCAGGCTCGCTGAATTGGTTGACACATGTCATCGTATCCCAATTGCGAAGGTTGATGTTCATGCTGTTGATCATTGTATTGTCTAGTCCAGACTCGATTATTTACAAACCGCCATATATAGCTGGAATATTGCTGAGTGCGGCGTAAAACTAAACTCACTCACTCACTCTTATGGATAATACACATTCGATCCATTCAGGCTAAATACTTCAAACATAGACTTTAAAATAATGTATTTAAAGGTATCTGCTACAACCGATGGGACCAAACATATATAAAGAGAATGTTCAGAGCGTTCAAGATGAGAACCTCAAACCATGTATCATGAAACAGTTCCGTCTTGCATAAGAAGTCTGCACCTTAAATCTACACTAAAAAACAACTACGTGCTTATTCCCTCCGATAAGTGCACCCCAGACACAAAAACGTCTCCTTCGTTAACAACTGTCTACTTTACAGGACACAGTCACCAATCTTCCGTCGGCACGAAGCAATATTTTGTCAGGTATATTTGTGGTACTCCGTCCAACACCTACCAGCTGCCACAACACTGCGGCGCTGAACGAGGTTCTACAAATACCGGCGTCTTAGCACTAAATCCGCAATCAGGTAAAGAACGTCACACGATCCCAGAACCAAAACGGAAATGAGCACGGAATTGGTTAGAGGTATTACGTAACGCTCTTCAGGGCTGTTCTTAATTGGTGGAATGGTGACTGGTTTCTAGCTGTGCGTCATTACATGTTTTTGCAAGTCTAACCGAAGAATATAGACCAGAAAAAATGGATTCTTGATTAGGTTCCTGAGTGTAATGGTTTTATTTAACTTGTATTAAGTTTTAACTTTTAGGCAACAAGTAAAGTGGTTTCCGTAGAAAAGGTTTCGGTGAGATACGCTTGGTGAAAACATATGTGATGGACTATTGAATTAACACTTGCAAATTGTTGTACAAGTGTGGAAAACCTGAAACCGCTTTTTAAGTCATTCCATAGAATCTGATGTTTTCGTGACCATTCAATGGGGATGACTAACAATGACACGTTGCTTGGCAACATGATGCGCAATGATTTCATACTATGACCCTTAAAGAGAATGTTCAAACCTTCCTTTTCACTCAAATTTACTTAAAGAAATCGTGTAGCAATGCGTAGCGACGTTGGCGATGGCAACGTGGTTTTTATCTCAGCGATTATGTTGTGAATGTGAGATTGTTTTTATATGAGATAACTTTATATAACATTTAAACACTCATCATGGCGCTTTATTTTGAGATATGATTTGTGCAGGAAAGTGGTACCGGGATTTTACGGTTAAACACTTGATCCTTCATTGTGGAAGCACCGAGCCCTCATGAGTGAGGAATTGGGAACATTTCACGAGGTACTATTGCGAGTGTGGAAATGTAGAGAATAATGTAGACTAACAACCAGTCCCTGAAATGAACATATTTTACAGAAAAAAGCACATAGTAAAAAAAAAACGTTATGAAAAGGAGCCCTGAGACAATCTTCATTTGCAGAAGCTTTCTAGACTTGCCACATTTTCTGGACTTGCGTGGGCTTTCTTGGATATTTTTACTTCAGGGTCTGTTTGACAGACTAAGAATAATCGTAACATTTTACTTGGAACCCATATGCTTGAAAAAAAAATTAGAGATAAAATAATTCCAGTACTAATTTGTGTATGATGATAATATTTGGATTAGTAAGCAGGAAACAAATGAAAAATATATTTAGTTGAAGAGCGTTAACATATTTTATTCACAAATGTTGTCGTTTTCGGTGTTTCAATTTGATGTACCCGCCCCCTAATATTTACATACATACATTTTCAATACTAGTCATATTAGGAAACTATGATCGTTTGTTGAACAAGTTTTATCCTAAGTCGAATAAAATTCTGAGATTTAAATGTTCAATTGACAATTAAAATCATGAGGATTCGCAATCTTAATTCCACTTTATTTGATTTACCTTTTTGTTTAAAGTGAAATTCATCGGTACGTTTTCACTGCAAACAGACTATAAGTCATTATTGATGATAATTTAGTCCATGGTGGAAGCTGGACTGTTCTTTAGCGACATCCATGTCCAACAGGACCCAGGTGATGACTCCACCATCTCGTTCAGTGTTGACTACACCACGACTTCAGCGCACCATAATTCCAAACCAATGCCAACATTCCTGAATCAACGCCAAACACCACACTCACAACAATGAAAATACAACATTGTTGGCTTAAAAGCTAATCCACAACGTTGCAGATGACTAACAACATGCCCAATATACCAGTAATTGGTTTCCATGGCTTTCCACGCCATAAAACCCCAGGATCTCAACCGTGACTCGTGTTTGACAACGTCATAAGACGCCATTGCATAATGTTGCGTTCTTGTACATACTCGTGTTTTAGCGTTATCGAACGACAGCCTCCAATTAACTCCTCAACACAGGACGAGTTTAGATTCTCGGATAAGCCAAGAATATAACCATAAGCCTATGACAGACACGTTGAAGTAATAGACGACAGTTGTGTAGGTGTTGAGTTTCTGGAAGCGGGTGTCAAGTCGCGCCACGTGTTACGTATTTGGTGACCTTGCTAATTGTCTGAAAGGTCATTTTTCAAGCGGCATCTTGGCCTCAAGTATTTTCTCTTTTGTGGTGGTATAGATATCAGTCATTGACTTGTGTAAGATATTTTGTGTAAAAACATCACTTGGATCAACACCAAGTATTTAGTATATCCTGTTTAGTTAAGAGAGTGAGGGAGTAATTATTGCTTCGCACTGTGTCCGCAGTCTTGCGGCTCGCGGCGAAACCCGTTAATGTGTAATATTATATGTTTATGGATAAACATTTCCGGCTTTGTTTGAACTTCATTTCTTGTCCAAGTTTCACGGAGACGATAATTATAAAAAGCGTTCAATTAGAGCTTTCGTTGTTACGCTGTATACCAGCTTACATACATGGATCCAGTCAACGGCGTTCGTTGTAGATACAGGCGTTTATTTCAAAACGTCAAAAACGTCAAAAAACATTGCAACTGTTTATATTGTTTTAAACTAAGAGAGTCTGTTAAGCCTATGCTTGATATGACTAGAATCAAATTCAATCCTAAACAAATAAATATATATTTCAAAATGAGGGCATTCCAAAATTCAAGAGAGGTGCCTTTCGCCTGGTGAGAAATATAAGATCCTGTAAGTATATGAGTACCATGTGTGGATTTGTCACAACCACACGCAAATTCATATACAAATATATGAAACGTTTGATATAGACATTTTATATGGTGATGCTTAGTGACTACCAGCTTGGAACTAAAGAATACTTCATATTCCCGGGCAGCGTAAGTGAGCTTGTTATAAATCTCAATGTTGTAATTAATACAAATCTGACGCTGATAGCATATTAGTTCAAATGATATTGTACTGAAACCAGAGACCATATAATATATATCTATTATATGGTCTCTGCTGAAACATATTTCTTCACGAACAGAAGCGGTGGGGTAGCCTAGTGGTTAAAGCGTTCGCTCGTCACGCCGAAGACCCGGGTTCGATTTCCTTTATGGGTCCAATGTGTGAAGCCCATATCTGGTGTCCCCCGCCGTGATATTGCTGGAATATTGCTAAAAGCGACGTCGACTTAAACTCACGCACTCTTCATAAACACCTCTTAATCGTTGTACTCATTACACGAAACACGTGTTGCTACTCTGACAACACCTACAGGGGTCTGGTAATGGGAGAACTCAAAAGGTGCCCTCCAGATATTGTGTTTGTTTAGTTGTTTGTTTGTTGGTTGGTTAACGCCGACGTATGCCAGCTGTAGGTGGCGTGTAAACAATCCAACTGGGTATAATTAGTTGTTATACATGTTATACAAGTCCCATGCTGCCGGCTGACGATGACAAGGGGCCTGGCCGTCAGATTCAATCAGCATCCTCTTGGGGTAGGCATACGTTGCTGAGTGAGTGAGTGAGCGGGTGGGCGGGTGGAGTGAATGAATGAATGAGTGAGTGAGTGGGTGGGTGAGTGGGTGGTTGTGTGCGTGAGTGGGTGGTAGGGTGAGTGAGCCATTGGGTGGAAGAGTGAGTGAGTGTAGTTTTACTCCTCTTTTAGCAGTATTCCAGCAATATCATGGCGGGAGACATCAGAAATGGGCTTCACACATTGTATCCATGTGGTGGAATCGAACCCGGTCTCCGGTGAATGAGTGAATGGCTGATTGGGTGTTGGTTTTGAGCGAGTGGGCTGGGAAAATGGGTGAGTTAGTGTGTGAGGGTTTGAATTTGGTAAGCCCTCTTTAAACAATGAGTGAGTGGATGAGATAGGTGAGTGAGCTGGGTGAGTTGGGTTTGTGAGAGAGTGAGTGGATGAGTTGGGTTTGTGAGTGAGTGGATGAGTTGGGTTTGTGAGTGAGTGGATGAGTTTGGTTTGTGAGAGAGTGAGTGGATGAGTTGGGTTTGCCAGTGAGTGAGTGGATGAGTTGGGTTTGTGAGAGTGAGTGAGTGGAGAGGTTGAGTGGATGAGTGAGTGGATGAGTTGGGTTTGTGAGTGAGTGATGGATGAGTCAGGGTTTGTGAGAGAGTGAGTGAGATGAGAGTTGGGTTTGTGAGTGAGTGGATGAGTTGGGTTTGTGAGTGAGTGGATGAGTTGGGTTTGTGAGTGAGTGAGTGAGTGGATGAGTTGTGTTTGTGAGAGAGTGAGTGGATGAGTTGGGTTTGTGAGTGAGTAGATGAGAGGAGGTAGTGGATTTGTGAGTGAGTGGATGAGTTGGGTTTGTGAGAGAGTGAGTGGATGAGTTGGGTTTGTGAGTGAGTGGATGAGTTGGGTTTGTGAGTGAGTGGATGAGTTGGGTTTGTGAGTGAGTGGTTGATGAGTTGGGTTTGTGAGTGAGTGGATGAGTTGGGTTTGTGAGTGAGTGGATGAGTTGGGTTTGTGAGAGAGTGAGTGGATGAGTTGGGTTTGTGAGTGAGTGGATGAGTTGGGTTTGTGAGTGAGTGGATGAGTTGGGTTTGTGAGTGAGTGAGTGGATGAGTTGGGTTTGTGAGAGTGAGTGGATGAGTTGGGTTTGTGGAGGAGGTGAGTGGATGAGTTGGGTTTGTGAGAGTGAGGTGAGTAGATGAGTGGATGGGTTTGTGAGAGAGTGAGTGGATGAGTTGGGTTTGTGAGTGAGTGGATGAGTTGGGGTTTGTGAGTGAGTAGATGAGTTGGGTTTGTGAGAGAGTGAGTAGATGAGTTGGGTTTGTGAGTGAGTAGATGAGTTGGGTTTGTGAGTGAGTGGATGAGTTGGGTTTGTGAGAGAGAGTGAGTAGATGAGTTGGGTTTTGTGAGTGAGAGTAGTGAGTGGATGAGTTGGGTTTAGAGTGAGTGAGTGGATGAGTTGGGTTTGTGAGAGTGAGTGAGTGGATGAGAATAGAGTTGGGTTTGTGAGTGAGTAGATGAGTTGGGTTTATGAGTGAGTGGATGAGAGTTGGGTTTGTGAGAGTGAGTGAGTGATGGGAGTTGGTTTGTGAGCAGTGGATGAGTTTGGTTTGTGAGAGTGAGTGGATGAGTTGTGGTTGAGTAGAGAGAGTGAGTGGATGAGCCAGGTTTGTTTGTGAGAGTGAGTCAGGATGAGAGTTGGGTTTGCAGACGAGTGGCCCCAGGAGTGGATGAGGTTTGTGAGTGAGTTGGAGTGAGTTGGAGTTGGGTTTGTGAGTGAGTGGATGGAGTTGGGTTTGTGAGTGAGTGGATGAAGTTGGGTTTGTGAGTGAGTGGATGAGTTGGGTTTGGAGTGAGTGGATGAGTTGGGTTTGTGAGAAGTGAGTGGAATGAGTGGATGAGTCAGGTTTGTGAGAGAAGTGAGTGGATGAGTTAGGTTTGTGAGTGAGTAGATGAGTTGGGTTTGTGAGTGAGTGGATAGAGTTGGGTTTGTGAGAGAGTGAGTGGATGAGTTGGGTTTGTGAGTGAGAGAGTGGATGAGTTGGGTTTGTGAGTGAGTGGATGAGTTGGGTTTGTGAGAGTGAGTGGATGAGTGGGTTTGTGAGTTAGCCCAGGTTTGTGAGTGAGTAGATGAGTTGGGTTCAGAGTGAGTGAGTGGATGAGTTGGGTTTGTGAGTGAGTAGGATGAGTTGGGTTTGTGAGTGAGCAGAGTGGATGAGTTGGGTTTGTGAGAGTGAGTGGATGAGTTGGTTTGTGAGAGAGTGAGGTTATTGGTGAGGGATGAGTTAGGTTTGTGAGTGAGTGGATGGACGGAGTTAGGTTTGTGAGTGAGTGGATGAGTTGGGTTTGTGAGAGGAGTGGATGAGTCAGGGTTTGTGAGAGTGAGTAGATGAGTTAGGTTTGTGAGTGAGTAGTGGATGAGTTGGGTTTATGAGAGAGTGAGTGGATGAGTCAGGACGAGATGAGTCGGGTTTAGAGTGAGTAGATGAGTCAGGTTTGTGAGTGAGTGAGATGAGTTTGGTTTGAGAGTGAGTGGATGAGTCAGGGTTTGTGAGATAGTAGATGAGTCAGGTTTGTGAGATAGTAGATGAGTCGGGTTTGTGAGTGAGTAGATGAGTTGGGTTTGTGAGAGAGTGAGTGGATGAGTTGGGTGGGTGAGTGTTTGGTAAGTTCACTTTAAACAGTGAGTGAGTGGATGAGATAGGTGAGTGAGCTGGGTGAGTTTGTGAGTGATGGAATGACTCAGGTTTGTGAGATAGTAGATGAGTCGGGTTTGTGTGTGAGTAGATGAGTCGGGTTTGTGAGAGAGTGAGTGGATGAGTTGGGTGGGTGAGTGTTTGGTAAGTTCACTTTAAACGTTAAGTCAGTTATACTGCGTTGTGTCAGCTTGACCTGGGATGATAGTCCGACGTGTCAGGTCATGGACATGTCCACCGGCAGACAAACAAAGAAACACGATCAGCGCCAATATAGGATTCACACCCACCATTAGAGATTAACAAAAGGGTTGAATGAGTATGGTTTTACGCCGCTTAACAAGATTCCAGAAATATCGCAGACATTGTTCCAATACCAGGAATCGGTGGCACCCCATTAGTCATATACGACCCATTAATTATACGCCTTAAATAATCACTTCATGGTTGATTGCTCTTACATATGAACTCTTAAGTAGATCTCTAGGTAATGGAATGACCCATATGAAACGACCACAAAAAGAACTTTTAACAAGCAGATTGTCTCTATTTTTATATAGAAACAAACAAACAAATAAATCCGTGTTTTCAGTACTTCTGATTTTACTACAGGGAAAATCTTGCCTAAACTCTTATTTTACACCAGTCAGTCAGTTTCACTTATGGAATCGAACCCAATATGCAAATGGAACGCTTTAGCCAATAACCTACCCAACCACCCCATAACGGGATTAAGGTGACTTCAATTGAAACCGATGACCATAAAACTTCTAAACATGAACATTTAGTGCCCTGAAAGAAGGTTACCCGGGGAGGCAACTCATTCGTGACTGTGTGCAATCATGCCGGACAATACCGGTCAGGCTGGTCCTGGTATAATTACACTGACAGTCAAAATACAACGTACCAAGGGTATAATTTAGGGGTAGATCAGGTTCAAAAGACGGGCTTGGCTGGTTACAAGCTGTGGCCACGTTGATGGTGACATATCAATATCATACACTTATGGCGTCGGGTATATTCGATCAAGGGTCGTACGGCCTACTCCAACGAAGAGTTAGACGGTCCAGAAAAAAATTAATTATATTAAAACTGAGTGAGTGAGTTATTATTCAATGTTACATCGGCATTATTTCAGCCATATCGTGACTATGAAACTTGTAAACTTATAAATGAATAAAAACAAACTTGGACAATTTGCTTACATATTTGCAAAGGAAAGTAAAACAACTAAAATATCACTGATATGAATATAAAACTAGTATGTAAATCTAAAACATTTAATTGTAGACAACGATACGATATAACAACAGGCTATAGCTCTCCATACTAGGGTCCATGGGGACTTACAGTACTTTTGCTACCTGCATGGACCCCGGCTGGATAATCTTTTCAGCTGTTGGCGAATTTTGAGCAATTTACCCATAAATTAAAATTACAAACATTCTACGATTAAAACTCTGACAATGATCAAATACACTGAATGATGTGGTTATTTTGTAACCTCCTAAAACCCCTACAGCCCATAACCCCTACAGCTTATAATAACAACAAAGTTCATTGACCAGTTCATTGCTAATCTCCTGCATGCTACCTATTGCATGCAATACAATCCAGCCTCACGATCCCCATTTTGTTTGATCTTGGTACGACCCAATAAACGGAAAATCTGCAATAAATGCATCACAAACTTCAGGAAACAAAATATGCAAGAAACATTTTGTGTGTTTGAGATAGGCAGAAGTCTGCTAGAATCAAACTTAGGTGTTAAAGTGCATAAAAAAGCAATTTGAAAATACAATCGCTTGTTAAAGTGATTTTTCCCCTTCATGTTTACTGAAACAGCTTGTTGTGGAGACACTACCCACCCCCTTTTAGACGACGAAATCATAAGGACATAACTCATTCTCATTTTTTCACTTATTCATACATGATGCCAAGGTTTCAAACTGAATGGTCACACAAGTGTCAGTTCTCAATATATTGTAAACAGTGCCATCTTGAATATCTGGACACGATGTTTTTGAAAGATAAAATGGGTGTGTCCTTGAAACACAGCCCCCGTCTAAATGTAAATCAAGCAATCCAAATCTTTGAATGTTGATTATGACGGGTCAAGTCAAAATATTGATTACACAGCAGTCTCGTTTCCGGCTGACTGGATTCCGCGCAACTTAGTACAATAACCAGTCCGGAATTTTGAGACGAATTCATCATTCAACTGGATATATATCAATATTAATCAGTATTATTTGATACATCTAAGCACTTGCATATTGCAACACTACGCTCCTTCTAATCCTTGCAAACACGTCGTGCAGCGTGCTCTGTCGTACAGCGAGCTCTGACAAACGGAAATCTGGAAATCGTGGAAATCTCAAAACGAGGCTTGGCCGCTAGAAAAGTTTGGCGATCTGGTACGGACTTGATATTATATATCGATCACATTGTGCGTTACAAAAATATACTCAATAGGCGCAAAGAACACATAACAGGTGTAACCAGTGCGCCAGATGAATTGTGAATCATTTTACGACCTCATCAAACTGGGGCAGTCTGAGACGTCTTACACAGCCAGGTAATAAACAAGCGTGTGTAGTGAAATTTCAGTTTCACACGTACAACGCGCACACCTGGCTGTTCTACCAGCAAGTGGTCCTCCCTCGTAAGAAATAGCGAAAAGTGACAACAAAATAATGATCGTTGTTAAACAACTTTGTTATTCGGGTGTCCAACATTATGCGACAAATCATCAGAGTTGGTCTGTCGATTTCGTGTGGCTGTGCAAAGTTTGATTTTGTTGCATTTATTAGATTTTGTGTTTGTGAGCAATTCATCGGTCTCAAATGAAGTCAAACAGACTATAGTTAAGTTCATGCTGCCTTAACCTCGCCATAAAATATAGAAATACGTATTTTATTAAAGTTTAAAATTAAAATTCATTTGTAAATACTTTTCTTATGAAACAAGGAATTGGAATTCAGTGTAACCATAGTTGTTTGTAGTGTCTCTTTTCACTTTCACGCGAGAATATTCGGATCGGCTGAAAAGTAGGTCATTGTCTGAATTGGTTAATGCGACTCATGTTTCGGTTTGGTCATCCGATATCATACATATTTTATATGATATTATCTGGGGACATACACTTATCCAAGAGATACCAAATGACAGATCGTATTTCATTTCTGTAACTTTTAACAGAAAGATTATACCCCAAAGTGTCCTTACCCACATTACCCACATTTTGGATACGGCTTTGCTAATAATTTCTTCAAAATAAAATGGAAGCTTTTCAAACATTGGACATCGAGAATATACATGTAGTTAGGCAGACTACTTTTTTGAACGCCCCTCGTATATACCACCCCAAATCATCTCAAATTATTATCTTAGTTTACTATCTCCAACAGTTACAACTGATACTATTACGATTTGCAAAATCTGTCTACTCATCATGTACATCAGGAAGCTAAAAAACCGAGTCCAACATTTAATTCATTTCAATTATTTAAAATGAATTATTTAAAACCCTACCAACAACAGCAAAGTCTTATTCCCTTCTCATCTGTATACTCTGTGCAGATTAATCTCACACTGTATAGTATGACCAGAAATTATTGAGAATTTAAGGAATATGTTTAATTGGATTTCTAGTATAAACAACCTTGACCAGCTATCAAGTGCTTGGTTTCATTCAAGAGAGACAACTCCGTTAATCCTTTTTTCATTAGTTTGTGAAGAGTTATTCCCCTTTGTTTACTTGCTAGCAGACGACATTTTCAGTGATCCTCAGTATGGATTATTTAGAGAAGAGGAAGTTGATTTTAGAGTATTATAACAAGGACATCAGATCAGCTAAAGTGATTTCAAGTAGAACAGGCATCCCTTTGTCCACTGTTCATCGTGTTTTGAAAAATATTGCAAATGGATATGGCATTGAGCACCAGGGAGGCGCAGGTAGGCCCAGAAAATTGACTGTCGGTGACAGAAGGCGGCTTGGTATTCTTGTTTCTAAAAACAAACGAAGGAGTTTAGAAAACTTAAGGCTGGATATGATTGATAGAGGAACTGTGGCTGTCTGTAAGGAGACAATTAGAACTGAGCTGCATGCAATGGGTTGGCAGAAAAGTCGAGGAATTCCATCACCGATCATGAAACCTGAACAAAAGGAGCGAAGGTTGAACTGGTACTTACAGCATAGAAATTTTAACTGTGACAATGTGATTTTCTCAGATGAAAGTTCTGTGTAGCTGTTTCCTAATACACTGAATTTCTGGACCAAACAAACTGAAAAACCTTTATATCAGCGCCCAAAGTACAGTCGTAAATTTAACGTGTGGGATGGCATATCTGTGTTAGGGGCAATGCCCCTCTGTGTATTTGAAGGGAATATGAACAGTGAGCGGTACACAGATATTCTCGAGGGACATTTACTTCCATCTGCTCACGTGTTCTATGTAAATTTTGGATTTTCCAGCAACACAACGACCCAAAACATCGTTCAAGGCATTCACAGGCCTGGTTTCGGACCCAAAATATGACATTATTAGATTGGCCAAGCTATAGCCCTGACCTAAATCCAATAGAAAATGTTTGGGGACTTATGAAGGAACGTGTCAATAAGAAAAATCTGACAAATATTGCTGAAATGAAAGAAGAGGTGGTCCGATATTGGGACAGCATGGACCACGACTTTCGAACTTCTTTGATCAGTAGTATGCCCCTCCGCATTGAAACCTACATTGCTGCCCATGGTGACTTGACAAAATACTAACTGTTCACCTATCTTTGAATCTGGAGTTATGTTCTGCTAGTATTCACATTTAATACGTGAGTAATGAGTGAAATTTAAAAAAAAATTACAATCTTTAAATTCTCAATAATTTCTGGTTGTACTGTATATACACCACCCTGTAATCACTCCTTCGTGTCAGTTCATTATGCAAGACAGGTAAATGCCGTGTGTTGTTTCAACTAAGTGTAGGGGTACTGGGTTGTAGGGGTTATGGGCTGTAGGGGTTTGGGAGAAAACCGGTTTTGTAAGTACCCTCTTCGGAGGACAAGATATTTTACCCATTTAAATTAAAAAGGAGCCCCAGTGTAATGGGAGATTCAGAACCTAGAATCTGGGCTTGTTTCATTCAGGGCTTTAGCAGGCAGTAGGGAAAATAATGAGGTTCGGGGACTGTTGGACAGACTCACAGCCCGCCCTACTATAGATGTGACACTGAGCACAGTCCCAGCTCCACACATCGAGCTGTGGCATGGTTGACAATGACGTAAAATAACTTTCAATGTACACAAACTTGAATAAACAGTACTGCTCGAGCGACGAAACTATGCAAAGGGAGGCGTAGCGTCTCCGAGGCTTATGTGTGGAATTCGCGTGGTCACATTTACCAGAGGGCTTGAGGGTCAGTTATTAGAAAAGGCGGTAACGCTTTTATTTAATCCAAACAGCGATAGGGGTGGGGGAGTAGCCCAGTAGTTACAGCGTTTGCCCCCCACGCCGTAAGCCGGTTCGAGTTCCCACATGTAGGCTGCATATCTGTATTGTCCCCCGCCGTGTTATCTATCTGTCTGTCTGTCTGTCTGAACCAGGAAAGTCAGACTGACGAAATGGATATCGAGTCTGAACCAGGAAAGTCAGACTGGCGAAATGGGTATCGAGTCTAGACCAGGAAAGTCAGACTGACGAAATGGGTATCGAGTCTAGACCAGGAAAGTCAGACTGACGAAATGGGTATCGAGTCTGGACCAGGAAAGTCGGACTGACAAAATGGGTATCGACCCTCGCCATCATGGCACGATGAAACCCTGTCTTAACCCCGTAGCATTCCTCCATGTACGTCAAACAACATACCCAGAGGATCGCCCGAAGTAATGCGATTTGATAAACGCTTTATGCCGCTTTTAGCAATATTCAAGCAATATCACGGTGGGGGACACCAGAAATGGGCTTCACACACTGTACCTATGTGAGAAATCGAACCTTAGTCTCCGGCGTGATGAGCGAACGCTTTAACTACTAGGCTACCCCACCACCCCTGATGCAGGTCTCACGTGCTTATCCTGTCGGTGGGTGCTCGTAAACCAAGAAACATCATCAAGGCGAACAGGGAGTCGAACCCACAATAAAATTTTCAGGCAGGACAAAGGGACACAACTCAGCATAGCAAATTGTGGCTCCTGCGGTGACTGGGCCATCCGCACCCCAACTACAAGAGGTACAGGGGATTGTTATCCAGTTGTGGAGGTGTGTGGTCCTGTGCATATAAAGCTCAGGTCACAAATCAGTTGAAGTAAAGCAACGGTGGGCGCGGACAGTTGTTGGATGGGTGACCGAGTTTGGCATCTTGACTCCTGAGAGTTTGTAGGGCTTCAGTTCTGCCCCACAGCGAAGCACATGTTATAAATGTGTTCTCACCTTAGGCAAGTGAGTTTGTTCAAAATTGTCTCTGTTCACCCAGCAGAAATATGGGTACCCGGTGGGATACGTCATGTCCTATTAACCTTCTAGCGCCACAAGGCAGCTTGAGTTTTCCGGGGTAATAATAATCAGCGCCGGTGAGCAACTAGACAGATGTATACTATGCACTATAAAAATGAATTATTATTATTAAGTCATGGCCATACGTATCACTTACCGTAAAGAAACATTTTTGATTTATGCAGCATGCTGCTGGAAACATATCACCAATGAGTGATGTTGATTACAGGTAAATAATATCAACATGGAATATTACACATAAATCTTCACTCAGCCTTAATCCAAATAAACGCACGTATACGTTCGGCTTAATCTTGAAAAAAGCGATTTCAAAATCAAGCATGCTGAGGCTTACGTGATTAATAAAACACCAGTGTACTACTTAACAAAATCTTACATAGATTACATTTCAAAAGATTGTTGTGACTGCGAGTGAACAATATTGGTATTTGCGGATTTACCTGTCCCAATATTTTTAGCGTCTTCCTTAATAAAATCAATATCCACCCAATCATCTCAGCGATGTAATTGTAAAAGGGCGATAAAATGTAATCGTTATATCACGTGTTTATGTGAGATCCTACCTCATGGACGCCTATCCCAGTTCAGAGCTATAGTTTAACTGCGTCGACCCAAACAATTAACCAAGTGTCTGGACAATATAGCGTTTTAGCTATCGGTTCCTCGAACCTGTCAAAGTATATTGTGAATCTCTCGGGTATAAAAGTGCAGCCATCCATGGGACCAACGCGATTGTTTGCGATTGGGGTGATCCTAATCAATTATCGATTACAATTCGGTTGTTTGGAGAACAGTTTCGACCGCAAGCTGTTTATATTGATTGAATTTAGTTCGTAGGGAAATAGCTTTTATACAGGAGGCGAGTGAGGTTGCTCTAAGCTTGTCTTCGTGTCGTGAGATTGGAAACGTCTTGGAGTCCCTTTCAAAGAAAATAGGATTTGCTTTACTTGGACCGTACACACTATGTCGGCGGTTTCGTTCAACGGGTCTGTTCGGCCGGCGAGAAGATCGGCAGAACTGGAACGATCAAGATCTGAGTGAGTTTTTAATGATATGTGTTTTTAATGTTCTAGTCGAGATATCTCATTTTCTTAAAGACATGATCTGTCACCGCGACATTTTACCAGCGAGATCTGTTGTGTAGATATATTGACGATCAAGCAGCTATCTTGATGGAAGCAATGTATGGCGTGATCACAATGAACAGACAAGATTCCGAGAGATCTTGATATGATCAGAGCCATTCATTAACCTTTTAATATGTAATGGGATAATTTTGTATTCATGTATATGAAATTTATACAGTCATGGGGAAAAAGTGGGCTATTAAAAGCATATGAAGTATGAACATACATAATCGCTTTCATGTTCACTTAAAATAGTAAATATACTATATTTTTATAATTCAAATTTTGTGAAGATCACACTTTTCAGAGGTAATTCGTCAAATTTCTGGTATCTGTTTAAATACCTAAGGACAATATTGCGCGAAAACTTTTTAATGAATAAATTATTGCACAATGCCAACGATATATGACGAATGACGAATGTAACATATGTTATATTTGGGATTACACTCTCTTAGTAAAGGACAGATTCTAGTCGCGGTGGCTGAGCCTGTTAGGCGGTTGACTTTGTGTGCTGGCGAGTAGGTGCCTGACTCTGAGGGTGTGGGTTCGAATCCCGGATGAGACTCAACTAAAAAAAGTACCAGAATCTGTACTTTACTAAGAAAGTGTAATCCCAAATATAACTTATGTTTCATTTCACCACTTTCTAAATGACATTGCGTAATCACAAAATGACGAATACAACTTCATTGTGAAAAACAAACGACCAAACAAAACCCACAAAAAACCCAAACAAAACAAAAAACAACCACAGAACAACCACGAACTACAACAACAACGGTACAACAAAACAGACAAAAAACTACCAGCATCTCGGATGTGATCCACGTGATGCAGTCATACCCTGGCACCGTCGTCTCATGCTCCCAATGCATGTGTGGGTGGTGACCAGGACAGATTGTTCCACTCTTCAGTTAGCGCATTGCCGAGTTCCCAAGGACAGATTGTTACACTCTTCAGTTAGAGCATTGCCGAGTTCCCCAGGACAGATTGTTCCACTCTTCAGTTAGAGAATTGCCGAGTTCCTGTAGAGTTGTGGGAAGGACAGGGTGTCGTGAGACGACGAACGGCAATCCATTCCACGTGTGTTCTAGAGGACTGAGATCTGTAATGAGATCGGATAGGTGTGTACACATCCACCATATCGTCTCCTTAGCGCACATCTGTTGAGTCAGTGAGATGCGAATTTATGCCATCCGTGAATGGGGACCAGTCTCGCGGATACGATTATGCACTTATAGTCTGTTTGCAGTGAAAACGTACCGATGAATGTCACTTTAAACCAAAAAGTATAACAAATAAAGTGAAATTAAGACCTCATGATTTTACCTTGCCAATTGAACATTTAAATCTCAGAATTCTATTCGACTTAGGATAAAAGTTGTTCAACAAACGATCATAGTTTCACATGACTAGTATTGGTTTGTATTACAAGGGGGTATGCACATCAAATGAAACACCGAAAACGACAAGGGTTGTTATAAGTTAACGCTCTTCACGTACCGCACGTGCATTTGTTTTACTGTTCCAACTACTGCGCTTACCCCCCTTGTAATGCAAACCAGTAATAGCGATTTGAATCTATGATCGTTTGTCAAACAACCTTTATCCCAAAATTTTGAGATTTAAATGTTCAATTGGCAAGGTAAAATTATGAGGATTCGCAATCTTAATTTCACTTTATTTGGTTTAAAGTGAAATTCATCGGTACGTTTTCACTGCAAACAGACTATAGTGGGTGTAAACGTTATCGCCATGAGAGTTCCGCAGGTCATTTCTCAGTGTGACAGCAGTTACGAAGTAATGACGTCATGTTGCAATTAAGAGAAACCTAACTTTCCGATGTGTGGTGGAACGCTGTCGACCACCCGCATGTCGCCGTGTAGCTGATCCAAATGTCTAGTATCGATCCCATGCCCTCCCGATCACACCTTGGATTGCACCAGAGACATTCAGTACTTGACATTGTGTTGACCTAGTTTCAAGCATGCCTGTGCATCCGCAAAGTTCTTCGATCGTCAGACGCTGAGGGGGTATAAGCCCTTTCTGAAAATAATATGCAACGTTTCTGTGACACCCATCCAAACACTGATTTTAAGCACCTCTGGTACATCGTTCATCACGTGGCCCTATGGGGATTGCCTTTTGATCGTGGACGGATATCTCAATATATATTTTCCGAATAATATTTTTTGACATCATAAAAACTTGATCTTCTACGTGTAAGTTGAGGTTTGGCGCTTGTGGGAAAATAGCATAACTTGATGTTCCATGTACAGTGAAACCTGGCAACACCGGCACCTGTCTAATCCGTCACACTGTCAAAACCGGCATAAAAGTTTTGGTCCGGCAATATTACAACGATGTAATGATCATTATAATATTGTCTAATCCGGCACGACTTTCCGGTTCCAACAAGCAATTTTAACTGTAATTAACACTGTGGGGGTGCCGGTTAGACAGGTTTCACTGTATTTGTCTTAAAGATTATATCTGCCTATTATATTTTTGTTTTCGAAAATATAGTCTCAAGCTTTATATATGATCTTAGCAATCTATGACACTATTTAAATAAATGTTTAGGTTAAAAGTAATAAAGCAACACTACAGCAAGGTCATGTTTTATAAATTCCTAAAAATATAACACACCCAGGTGTTTAATGGTGGATCTTGTTTATTACCCAACTGTGTCTCTGTTAAATTTGAACAAAATGTATTTGTTCTTAAATAACCACGTAACTGAGAAATGTAGACATTAATTTTTCTGATGGTGTCTTATTGGTCGACATGAAGGGAGTATTCACGACTGAGGGACCGAAACGGCCCTTTCTCCTTACATCTTGGCACAGAGATTGCTATTTGTATCTTGACTGGAATGCCATTATTATGAAAACAAGGTTATACTGACACAGCCAAACATTAATCTGATTAATGTCGCATGACATAATCGTAAATTTAACATTATATATTTTTATGATTTAAAACATATCTTTGAAGTCGTATAATCTTTCGGAGAGCACTAGCTATTGAGTTAATCGAATAGAACACATTCACATGGGTACAATGTGTGGAACCCATTTCTAGTGTCCCCCGCCGTGATATTGCTGGAATATTGCTAAAAGCGGCGTAAAACCCAACTCACTCACTCACGTTGTTCTAAGCACATACATGTATTACATGTTTTGCGTATTGAGGTATTATCAGTCAGCTGCAGGAAGTAAGCTTCTAGTTCCGTTTGCTGATGACAGGTACATTGCAAGCATTCTGCTCATATATAATTCCCACGTGTACGTACTCCGTATTGAAACGTAACCCTTAACAGTCGTAACTGCTTGTTGATAACACAACACGGCATACAAAAACACGTGTAACTACCTCCGAAAATACCAGGAAGTCGTTAGTAACACGTGTTTATTTCATTATGTCAATCTTCAACAATAATTATTGTTTGATTGACAGGATGCAAATGATTACACTAACGCCCACGTGGTAGCATGTGCAGAACGTGCAAAATTGCGCCAATGTGTTGTAACAGTGCAATTAGTTATGCTATGTCTCGCGTGTCATATTACACACGTTTTAAGAAAACTTTAGCCGCTTCCTTCAAAGCATCATCATTATAAGTGTTAAAAGACCGGGAATATACGACCCGATGGCTGTAACCATGGAAACTGTTGACATGGTTATTTGTTTACGGTTTGGGGAAACCAGTTATGATTTATGAGACTGCTATGTAACGCTTGATGGTTGTTGATTTCATATTAGATACCGGTTTACTGTTAAGAATTGAAAGCATAAAGTACAACATAGTTTTAAAAACGTATTATATCATGGAAAGGTAATCACACGGATATTAAACATACAACTCGCGTTACCACGAGCCGTGTTTAAGGTCTAGTTGAAAAAGGTCAGACTGAGAAGGTCTGAAAAAGAGGTTACCATGGATGGTACAAGACACAACACGGTTCCTACTTAGCCAAGATATGGACAGCCATATATATCCTTCGAAAAGAGTGAGTTTGGTTTTACCCCGCTTTTAGCGGCACTTAGCAATATTCCAGCTGTATGACGGCGGTCTGTTAATAATCAAGTCTGGACCAGACAATCCAGTGATTGACACCACGAGCATCGATCTACACATTAGGAATAAGATGAGATACATAAACAAAGTCGACAAGTCGGACCACCAAATCCCGGGTTGCTGAGATCAATTCTAACTTGGTTCTTCACGGGAGAATTAGTGGTAACATGTTGTTAATACATAGACGAGGCGTATTGTTCAGATGTTTAAATGTAGTCTACAGTGTGAGGCCAAATTTCTCCACTTCAGAAGCCCGCAATGTTAGTCCAGGTGTACCAAAACACTGGATGACGGCACAAACAGCAAACCTACTGTACGTGCTTTAAGCAAAATATTTTACGTACTATGATTTCCTGAGACATTAACACGGGTAGGTTAGTAAATCATAGATAATGGAAAAGGCAATTTTGGTATGTAAACCTTTAGCAGTGAATTATAAACTCTCCTTTTAACAAGAACGAAAAGAACTAGTGAAACGTTCTTGAAGACCAGCCTGGATGTGTAATCTTATCTTTGTGAATATTTACATTTTATAACAGTAGAATAAAAACGGTAATGCCAATGAGTTCATTTTATGTCAGTGGTACCCAATGGTACTTGTTTCCGCAGATACTCCAGGCTCATTATTCTCTGGTGTTGACGTTCTATATTTATTCAAGTTGACGTCACCTTCACACTTGTTGATACAATGAGAATGAGCCCTGGATTGCCGAGGATGAGAAGAACATCACAGAAGACGCAAGATGAAAGATAGTGCTTAGAAACTGCAAGAAAACACTTTCACTCAGTGATGAGAAACTAGGGTTGTTTTATTTGGCTCTAAATAACTGAAACTTCGTGTACTTATTATTTGAACGGCTGGCATAAATTTCAAAGATAACAAAATATATATCTTTCTTATCTGTGTAAACAAAACACGACAAACACTGTAATGTGTGCAGGCATGTGCTTTGAAAATATTTAAAGAAAATGATGTGAGTGGAGATATAACAAGTGTACTTACCATGGTCTGGTCATTGAGGGGTGTATTTGTGTCATATCTGGATCCAGTGTTCAGACCGTGAAATTACAAGTAATAGATATGTCTGTAGTTTAAAATAAATAAATCGATCAACAAAATATAAACTAGGCGATAATAACTGAAGATTGAAGTCTGTGGGACACTCGGGTTGTTTCGATACACCGGAATTGAATTAAGAAGAAGAAGAATACCTAGAGCAATACCTTCTGTGTGGTAGGGTAATTTATCATTTAACTAAAGCGTTTATCCGTGACTTATGCTAATGACTTGAAAAAGCCTAGTGACTTCAGCAAGGAAATTAGTTATTATGCAAAGTAGATAATTGGAAGCGGGGCATTTTTCGCCGGTGCTCAGCGCAGATTCGAAATCTAAATATCAATGAAATTAATTCTTGTTGTTTATTAACACGTTGTTCCTTTGCCTTCACATGACACTATTGTCCGTTGGTTTGTTGTTTAAAGCAATATTCCAGCTATATGGCAACGGTCTGTAAATAATCGAGTCTGGACCAGACAATCCAGTGATCAACATCATGAGCATCGGTCTGCGCAATTGGAGTGAGTGAGTTTAGTTTTACGCCGCACTCAGCAATATTCCAGGTACATAGCGGCAGTCTGTAAATAATCGAATCTGGAACAGACAATCCAGGGATCAACAGCATGAACATCGATCAACGCAATTGGGAACCGATGACATGTGTTAACCAAGTCAGTGAGCTTGACAACCCGATCCCGTTAGTCGCCTCTTAGGACAAGCATGGGTTACTGAAGACCAGTTCTAACCCGGATCTTCTCGAGTCTCATACGACAATAGAAAACATGTATTACTGTGCATGATATTTATGTATGATTCCGGCAAGTTATTGACCTTAAGTTTTATGGATTTATTTCTTACATGGGAAACCGTAATGTGTTATTACAAGTGTTTTTAATATGTGAAATATTAACTCCGTCCCTCGACAAGGGTGCGGTAAATACCGATTAACTCGTCGGTTGATCATTCTCAGATGACGCAGTCATATTAAAACCTCTCTTTATAATGAACTCAGAGTCTCGCGACATCCAGGGTTCCTTATCCAATTCCGAATCCAAATGGTTCTTGCCACTGGTATGAACATCAAAACCTAATGTACAATCACCGTATCCTCGTCGTTTTTCTCCTCTGTTCATGATGTAAACACATATTTCTTGATATCAGCAACCCTGAACAGTTTCTGTGGTGTATTTCGTTGAAGCAAGTCACAACAGCCAGGTTCCCTGGGTCTGTTGCGCCTGCGCTAACGCTCCGACAGTGTCGGGGCGTTAAGCGCAGGCGCAACAGACCCAGGGAACCAGGCTGCAAGTCATGAAAGAGTGGAAAACAACAGCTGAGTGAAAGATGTTATCAAAGTTGTCGATTGCATTTCGCGGAGATCTCCGAATGTGTCAGTCAGGTGCGGGGCGTGACACGACGCCTTGTCATCAAGCCTGGACTCGATGTACATTTCAGATGTAGTCAACGGACCGTATGTTACTGTGGAACAACCTTGCAGTCCACAATGATAGGACGCACCAATGTGAACTGGCTTTCTGCAAAGGCTTGAATACGATACCTGTGTTTAACGTGATTAAAGATTAAAGTTTGAAGGGTCAGTGAATAAATACAGACCCGTTACAACTACTAAATGTATTGTTGCGCTTTATATATGAAACGAGCATTGCGACTAACGGAGTTGTTTAGACTTATACTGAGGCTGCACGCGTGCAGGAATCTCACCTTACAATGTAATATCATTCTCTTCCCACAGAGATTACTTGTCATATCTTCCTACGTACCTCTGTTCTAATACGGCCATATTTCCCAGTTCTCGTAAAATCCCTTAGCGGCAAAAAATCGCATCACGAATTATCTCCCTTCTTTTTATCCAATCAGAACACGTTTTACATCGACTTAGATCCAACTTGACTAATGCAAGCAAATGTGGGGCCAAAAATATCCCTCCTCTACCGGGGATTTGTGTTGATGTGAGACACAAGGCATTTAATAGCTAGCTTGTCCGTTGTCAACGAGGGCGATGGAGACGCCATTCATCCGCTATTACCTGACTGAGTTCCGTCTAGAAGAAACGATTGCGCATCGCGCAGGGGAAGAGGTTCTAGTTTTCCCGAAACATACGGAAATTTCCGAGACCTTGCGAATGATCACTTTTGAAACAACGTCACTGATTGCACAGCTAATTCCGATTGCAGCCAATCACGAATCCTGAACACTCGCACCATGAAAGGGCCGTATTAAAACAGAGGTTCATAGGAAGATATGACTTGAGTAACCTCTGTGGGAAGAGAATGATGTAATATATACAAGCCTGTTATAAGTTATAAGGGTTTGGTGTATAATTCAGACAAAGGAGAGTACATGCATGAAGACATAAAAGTATCACAGCTATGTTGATCACGTGATGTGATCGAGGCTGAGCTAGTGGTCAGTCGTGTGATCACCACTTCTGTCTTTTGTACGTTGACTCGATATTCACACATTAGGTTGCACGATCTGAAAATATGGAGTTGGAGGCAAGTGACTTAAGATGTGAATCACGCTGCATTTGTTGTCACGACTGATAAATGTGTGATCCAAGATCTGTATCGGGGATATGTTAGGAAAACTGCAGGTATCAGTCAAAACTTTTGTTCTATACAACATTGCATTGTGAATGAACATGGCTAGATTTTGTAATATATTTTGATTTTTACTGCTTATAAGAGTAGAGATACTTGGAAGGACATGGTAATACATTTTAATGTCCATGTATTTACAACGTATTGAATTATATGATGATCAGATGAGAAGATAGGGATATCCATCTCCAATTTCATTTAAATTGCAAAGTGTACATATACAGTCATTAGTTCTGTGAGTAAAGTACTATTGACAGTCAATAACACTGTGAGGAAAACACTATTGACAGTCAATAACACTGTGAGGAAAACACTATTGACAGTCAATAACACTGTGACGAAAGCACTATTGACAGTCAATAACACTGTGAGTAAAGTACTATTGACAGTCAATAACACTGTGAGGAAAACACTATTGACAGTCAATAACACTGTGAGGAAAACACTATTGACAGTCAATAACACTGTGAGTAAAGTACTATTGACAGTCAATAACACTGTGAGGAAAACACTATTGACAGTCAATAACACTGTGAGGAAAACACTATTGACAGTCAATAACACTGTAACACTGTGATGAAAAGTACTATTGACAGTCAACTGTGAGGAAAACACTATTGAGTAAAGTACTATTGACAGTCAATAACACTGAGGAAAAACACTATTGAGGAAAACACTACTTGAGGACTATTGACAGTCAATAACACTGTGAGGAAAACACTATTGACAGTCAATAACACTGTGAGTAAAGTACTATTGACAGTCAATAACACTGTGATTGGAAAACACTATTGACAGTCAATAACACTGTGAGGAAAACACTGTGAGTAAAAGTACTATTGACAGTCAATAGTCAATAACACTGTGAGGAAAACACTATTGACAGTCATTGGTCTCTGTGAGGAAAACACTATTGACAGTCAATAACACTGTGATTGACAGAAAACACTATTGACAGTCAGACAGTCTAACACTGTGAGTGTACTATTGACAGTCAACAGCAAAATCACTATTGACAGTATCAGTGAACATCAGACGCTTTGGCAACAGGGACCGTTAGCGCAGCAATCTTCAAGTCACATAAGTATCAATCTAAGCAAGCTCGCAGTCAAGAGGGTCGCGTTCCAATTCTGAGATATTTCATCTGTCCGCCAGTCACTTGTATTTTAGATCGAAATCCTTGTTGATACATAACACTCTGATATGCAGGCTGCTTTCATAGATTCCCGATACTCGATTCTCTAATACCATATTTGTAGCATTGATCCTTTAAGCCTGCATATTATTGGGGTACAAATCTTGTTCAGGTAGGCCTAAATGCTCTTGTTACCTGGATGATATTGTCGTTTGATCTCTGCCCAGTCTTTATGGAATGCTTCAAATAAACCTAATGAACCAAATCCTAGATTTTCTACAGGTTCAGGTCTGAATCTCCCGTCTCTCTACTGATCCATTTCAGTTCAAATATAAACATTTGCAGCGACTTGCTTGGAACTGCCACTAGCATCGTTATCACTGCACAGTTTTCACACACATTCTATCACAAAAACATCAGTACACCGTTAATCTCCTACCATATATTTCAAGAGCGGCTCCTAATCACTTTCAGCTGTAATTTTATGTGCTGTGTTTGTCAGAAACGCTTAATATAAGTTATTTTAATTTTCATTAGCTGCAACACTTGCGTTTTGCTGAACGTTCGTTTACGATCATTGCAATGTAGTGAAAAAAGGTAGTAAGAGAATATATTGCCGAAACATGGTCTTTACATTTCGAACCTATTTACCTGACATGATTTATAGCTCTGTAATGTTGGATGTCCGTGATTTACTGTCAAAACAGTTTCTCACAGTGTGCGTGAAACTCAAAGTCGAAGGGAGGCTACTCGTTCTTTCATTTGGATTTGGCATATGTGTGCAGTGGTAGAGCTACTGTCCTGTGTGTAGATTTCGCGCCACCCAGATACCCTTCTAACAATATATGTTGAAAAACTGATTTTATTGCAACAAACAAGTAAAATGTTTTCGTATTGTCAAAAATGAAGATTAAGGTATTCTGGTTTATATACATACAACCTAGATTCATTCGGTTAATAATGATATAAGATGCCATGGCGTATCATTTGAACCCATACCAAAAGTCGTTAAGATGTGGTACTTGTTGTTCCCTGCCTGGCGCTCGGCATTAATGGGTACAACAAGGACTCGGAGTCAGTATAATGTGTCTGAGTGGGGTATTCATGCTTCACTGCGGCATGGTATCTCAGTGGGCTAGCACTACAAAACCAGCTTCAGTCTGGGCTAGTACAAGCAGCCACACATACACACACATGCACGTCGTCATATGAGCGAAATATTCTTAAGTGCGACGTTAAACCCCATTTCACCTCACCATGAACGACGAGTGACGTGTGCTATCGTCAGGGCAGGGCGTGCTTTCTTTGTTCGCGAACTCCTGGTGTCATCTCTGAATTTCAGTCATCCATTCACACCATTTTCATCTCAAATTTACCAATGAATCGGTTTCAACAGATCATCGAACCTTGTTATTCTCTTGTGTTGACTGCGGCTGTGGGGTAGCCTGTTGATTAAAGCGTTCGCTCGTCACGGAAAGACCTGAGTTCGATTCCCCACATGGGTAAAATGTGTGCAGATTTCTGGTGTCCACCGCCGTGATATTGCTGGAATATTGCTAAAAGCGGCGTAAAACTAAACTCAATCACTCTGGAATTGAGGTTCAGTACTGAATGACAATTTCTGCATTATAGCAAGGGGAGAAAACTACACTGATCGATCTCAGTGCATCTGGGGATAGACATGACAACGTGGAGATGCATTTTTGCTGAAGAAATCTCACAAAGAACATCCACACATCAGCTTGGCTCACAATCATCTACTATATTAAACGTCAGATTATTGAGCTCGAATGCTTTCCCCAATCTCTGGCATATTTTAGATATATACAGTTACTCTCTATCATGCCCTTGATTTTGTTTTGGTCGTTAACCCACACTCATTATTCCAGCTATGAGACGGCGGTCTGTAAATAGTCTAGTCGGGCCAGACAAACCAGTGATAGGCGTCTTGTGAAAGACAAATCGATAACATTTCGTCCTTATCTTGAGAGCAAGGTTGGTTATGCATCCTTTAATATAATCCAAATGGAATAAAATTCAGTCTCACTCTGTGTACACTGCTCTCAAAACTGGATTCAAGAAGAAAATAAGGGATATGCGGGGTGGCTCAAAGGGGGAAGGGCATACCTTCAGCCAAGTCAGAGCTGCTTGTGCCTACCTGTCACTGATGAGAGTGTGTACGTACGGTGTATAATCACAAAGGGTTATGTGTACACAGTTGTGTAATTGAGGGCCACCTAAACGAGTCTATGTTTGTATCTTACGGACACAAAAAGGTCAAATGGATTGGCCAAATACTGTCAAACTAACCACGCCCTATGTACAAACAGAAGATAATATTACATATTCACCATTTACCGTGTATAGAATTAACTACTTCGGTGGGAATAGTAACAGATACAAAATACAATATAAACACAACCTTGGGTGATGTACACTCTGTGTGAGCCAGTGACGTCATGGGTTACATAAGCTCACACGCATCACGCTGCCCTGTGATTGAGTGAGTTTGGTTTTACGCCGCTTTTAGCAATATTCAAGCAATATCAAGGCAGGGGACACCAGAAATGGGCTTCACACAATGAACCCATGTGGGGAATCGAACCCGGGTCTTCGGTGTGGCCAGCGAACGCTTTAACCACTAGGCTACCTCACCGTCTTCTGACAGCGGTACACCACACAGACTGTCGGTTCGGGGTGCATAGGCTCACACACATCACACAGCCGAAGTCGGCCCCTGGTAGATAGACTCACACGCAGGGTATATCATATAGCCTATGACTGCCGAGGGTACAAAGACTCACAAACATTGTACAACCCCATTAAAGTCAGGCCTTATTGTGAATCAAAACAGGTGCCTTTAGGATTGACTGACAACCGAGATGAAACCTGGACTCATCTGTGAAAATCATTTTGTCCCGGACTTGTCTTGCTCATATAGTGTCACCTTCAAGTGAGGCCTGAGGCGTGACGAAAATGAAATATTTGACTTTTCGCTCGACGTCGGGAACGGATGTTGTAATCCATCAACCCGTTGCACAGAGTTCTGCCACTAATTTCTCTCAGTTCAGGTATTGCCTGAGCTGTTACTATGGCATTCTGATGTGGACCCGGTAGATGCACCAACCGAATATGGTTGACCTGTTGACGTGAGTCATGTGTGTTACATTGCAGATGATCAAGACTCCAAAAAGATCATATTATGGTTCGATAAACAAAAAAATATGGTTCAACTTCGTTTTGTGTCATCCCCGTTTGTAGCAAACGCACAGTGCTAAGACGCTGGTTCTCGGCAAGCCGAGGCATTGGGTAAGCGTTATTCACTGTTAGACAAAGGTGTTGTGTATGAGCACCTGATAGCTGAACAATGAGCATGTGCTGTTCAAATTGACTGACTGACTGACTGAGTTTTATTTTACGCCGCTTTTAGCAATATTCCAGCAACATCACGGCGGGGGACACCAGAAATGGGCTTCTCACATTGTGCCCACTGTTCAAATTGAAAGACCAAAGGTGTGTGTATCATGTTCCCAACACGCAAACATCCAAAACTACACGTACCTCAATACGACCTTACAGTCTTTATGAATATGTTTTCAAAGATTAAATATTTCATTTCAGAATATATATATTTTAACTTTATATGCCGTACGTTACTTTTTTCCGTCAGTATATTCACGCCAAGATTTAAGTACAAACATGATATATTGAGGTAACATGCAATATCACCATAACGAATGCCTATGCTAATGGTGAACATGACGCAGTGTTTAATCCTATTGGTTACACCCCCACCCACCCCCCACCCCACCCCTCCTGCAGCCTATAGGTAACGTAACTAATCCAGGATTGACGCTTATTGTTCTAATCAATAAACACGTCCTTTATCAGCCGGTTTGTTTTCGATTACGGGCCAGAATAGATCTCCTGCACTCCTGGGCGGTGGGGGTAGGTTCGTGGTTAAAGCGTTCGCTCGTCTCGGCGAAGACCCGGGTTCGATTGCCCACATGAGTGCAATGTGTAAAGCCCATTTCTGGTATCCCCCGCCGTGATATTGCTGGAATATTGCTAAAAAGTACATCAAATTAAACTCACTCACTCTGTACAACACGCGTCGCTTAGGACTTCCTCCGGGCGGTGGGATAGCTAGTGGTTATTCCCATAGGTACATTGGGCACAATGTGTGAAGCCCATATTGCTAAAAGCAGCGTTAAACTAAACTCACTCGGACTTCTCCCATACGAAGCTGACATGTATAAGAACGTGTGTTTATTTCCGTAAAGGAATCACCGGCCCACTATACAGTATATCTTCACAGGGTGCCCCATACCATCACATAAACTTCATGTATTAACACAGTGGTTGACACGTTTTTCAGAGCCCGAAACACACGTTTGGCCAAACCGTTGATAACATGGTTTCTGTTTGACACTATCAAGTGTTTAAACTTCGTGCTGATAGTACCGAGAAAGAATGCCATTACGTAAATAATTGTGAACTGACATTCCACCCAGAGGTGACATTCCGACTCAATAACAGAAGCAATACAAAATTCGGACAAAAACCATCTTTCTTCCTTCTCCAATTTATGTTTATGTTTAGAACAATTGAATTCACACAATGTAATACGATATTCTGGTACTGTAAGCATCCTCAAATACTTCTTGTACTTATTTTCTAACTTTATGTTTCTACATATTTCAAGTTTACGAAGCTAGTAATATTTTCAGGCCAGACGTGATTATCTGTAGAGACGCAACTGCCTTAAAAAATGGAGAAGAATATAATGACACCGCCCACTTCCTGGTTCATCACACATAAGCAAAGATTTAACAGTAAAGTAACGTCTTAAAGGTCACATGCAACCAAAAAATCAAACATAATTAAAACACAATTATCACTTATTCATGACATATAATATACATTGCTGGTTACGAAAAAATATATAAACAAAATTATAAGCGTACAATCGCAAATCGAAAGTGCAAAATTGTGTACTTCGGTTTACTTCCCAAGAAGCGAAGCAGCCGGGATACCGAACCCAGTCAGAGCAGGTGGGTGTGCACTCAAGTGTAACGGCTGGTTCATTTGCATATGCCCACACGGCTCATTGTGTGTGTATATATAGAGATGTTGGGTTTTGTAAATACATGCTCATCTTTTGTGTATAACATTTTGCAATCAACAGACATCATAACATGTCATGTGTTCAAGTATCACACCTGTCTGTCTGTGTAATTACATAATGTAACAGAGACCGAACTCGGGCCATAAATCAATGCATTTTGTTTATGGTGTATAGCCTGATTGGTGTTAAGTTCAAATTGCATGTGGTCAGTGATAGCAGCTGTGTATTGAATATTGTCATTAGCAGACAGGCAGGCAGACACACAGGTGTCAATAAAACAAGACATTGAGTTTTGTCTGTGACAACGACATATCTATATCACAGTTAGAAATTCTGTCAACGCTAAATAATGACATTGCTTTTAAGTATCGAACTGAGAAAGTGCCTCGGTAAGAAGAACGTGTGGTGAAATAGACAATTGAAATTATATAAACAGTTAATTTACTGTCATAACATATAAAAAGCTCGCGCCTGTGAGATATCAACAAAACATTAGAAAAATAGCTCACACCAAAGCCTTCACCGAGTATTCACCCGACAACCCGCTTCCAAGCTGTGCGAACCTATTTACTTGCGCACGTGCTATGAGCGCTGCCCAGCTGTTGAAACTCGTTTTCCCCAGAAAAGTCTGGGGAAAATTAGTGAAACGTTTGAACTCCGATTTCGCGAGTTTTCTTTCATCGCGTTATTTTTCAACTTTATAAGTTGAATTTGCATTTTTGACGATTTGTTTCGGTATGTCCATACCGAAAGGTATCAGAATCTGCAAAGTTGTGTTTTACGTTGCATGTGACCTTTAACCTTGTGTGGCCAACAGGTACATAACCCTTCAGGCATATACTGATATTGATAATCACTTTTATAAATAATATCGTGAAACAGCATCCTCACTCAATGCTTCGATATCTGGACATACTGACTGGCCCTGAGGGAGGAGCGACCCAACTCACCCCTAGCTACTATACCTGGTGTAATTCTACCCAAGTGCAGACTATATTTGAAGATATTTTCATGGACACGTGATCGTGGTGGATGACGTAGTTAAGTAACGGGATATTTTCTAAGCAGCGTTGCCCACAAACAACAATCATTACGTGAATCAGTTCATCTGGGTGATATGGTGCATCTGCACAACAGAGAATAAGTTCCTACAGACAAACATACACACAGACAAAAAGACAGACACACGCGCGCGCACGCACGCACGCACGCACTCACACACCGCCGTCTTATTACTTATATTAGCGACTTACGGGATCGGGTGGTCAGGCTCGCTGACTTGGTTGACACATGTCATCGTATCCCAACTGCGTAGATCGATGCTCATGCTGTTGATCACTGGATTGTCTGGTCCAGACTCGATTATTTACAGACCGTCGCCATATAGCTGGAACATTGCTGAGTGCGGCGTAAAACTAAACTCATTCATTTATATCTAATTTCGAGGACTAGCTTTATCCTTATATGTTCAGACAGACAGACAGACACACACACATACATGCGTAGTTAATCACTCGACCTATTAATTATATCCGATTTCAAGGACTGGCTTTATCCTAATAGCCGCTTATGTTCATACAATGACAGCTTCCCCAATGGAGTCGGGCATTATTCTGAACCGAAACAGGTGCTGTGGGTGTTTTGTTGGCAGTGCACGGAACCCCCTGTTGATAATCCGAGCCATTACACATGATACAGTGTACTGATGATATCAGCCAGATATGCGAGTAATTTGGTTTTGTCTACATGTATATACGTAGATTCACGCTACAATATAACATGAGACTCGGACCTCTTAGGTAGGAGTATGGAATGTGTCTTGCTAAAGTTAACTCTTAAGTACCTAAGAGCCGTGGTACATATACATTGAGCGAGTGAGTGAGTTTAGTTTTACACCACTTTTAGCAATATTCCAGCAATATCACGGCAGGGGACACCAGAAATGGGCTTCACATATTGTACCCATGTGGGGAATCGAACCCGGGTCTTTGACGTGACGAGCGAACGCTTTAATCACTAGGCTACCATCGAACATGGATCGGAAATTCAGTTGTTTGTGTTTATGAAGACTTTACTCTAAAAACAATGATTGCTGAAGTTTTACTGTCCATATTTATAAGGATTTATAGTTTCCAGCAACCAGACAGGAGACATGAAAAGGGCTTCTTACATTCTGGATCATCCTCGATTATACAGAGTGTTTTACCCTGATTTGTTAAAGATATGTACCCTGGACCTTCCAGAAGGTACAAAGATGCGTTGATGAGTCAGATTCGAGCAACACGCCGCTATAAATATCTGGCCAATCAAGTTACACTGATATTCATTTAGGGTTGCTCAGAGGAGAGGCGGGGCGGTAGGAGTAGCCTAGTGGTGAAGGTGTTCGCTCGTCATGCCGAAGACCCAGGATCGATTCCCCACATGGGTACAGTGTGAAGCCCATTTCTGACGGCCCCCACCGTGATATTGTTGGAATATTGCTAAAAGCGGCGTAAAACCCAACTCACTCACTCATAAGAGAGACAGAGAAGTCACGTCATCTCCCAAACGAAGCTTTGGCAAAGAATGAACCAATGGTATTATCATGATAATAACGCTTGATAATAGAGGATGTGAAAACAAACATTGTTTAAGCTTAACCACAATATAGATAAACCAATAGTCTACCATTGATATATATGGTAGAACTAAACCGTTTTGTATCGAGTGGATATTCTCTTTAATTACGATATTTAAATGTAAACACACTGATTCCCATATATACTCATGCCAATAATGGTTGTCACCCTCCCCCCCAACCCCCAAACACCGATCCCACACCCCTCTCCAATAAAAAAAATTTGAAGGGGTGACAACCATTATTGGCATGAGTATATTTCCTAATTTGAAATGGTTTTATCTCTCAATTACCAGGACCATACTTGTACTACTTGCACGGTGAGTGAACGTGAGGGGTTTTACATAGAGTTATAGCATTACATCACACTAAATGGTGTGATAATCTTTTATTCCGCCTGTGGCAATATCTAATACAGTTCTTTAAATCATTCATAATGTGCATTCAATATACACAGGCCACAAAACATGCATAATTATAATTATGATTGTTATTGTTGTTGGCATTGACGATACAGGGGGAACAAAATCACGTCGCACTTTGTACCCATGACTGGAATCGAACGACTATGTTACCCCAGTGCTCTTAATGAATACAAATACATTTTGAAGAATCACCACTGACTTTAAGCAAACTTGTTCGTAGTCACTTTAATGGACATCTGACATCATAGAAACTCCGCTATGTAAGACATGCACACATCACAGATGTCATGTTCGTTATTTGTCATGCGCTACTCATCAAATGTAGACATATAATGTACCGGTGGCGCGCTTACACTCAGCACAGTCAAGTAGGTTTTTTCATTACGAACACACATCTTAAATTGCTTTTAGGAAACCACACTCGATCTCCGCTAGCCATAAACCCATATACCCGAGGGTTGTGTTTATTCTAGACAGTGCGTGTTATCATAGTTGATTCAAACCTGATCTGAAAAAGAGAAACAGGTAAGCTTGAAACATTATATTTGTGGGGGAGTCTCAATTATGAATATGCTTTAACAAATAACATAGTTTTAACCTTATGATTTTGTATCAATAACTCGAAATTAATTGTCAATGAATGTGATATACGAGCTGATATCTTTTACATGTGTACATGTTTTGGGTTTTCCTTGTGACATTTATGATAAATCTTTTAAAATTAATGAGCTTTGTCCTATGAAATTTACATTGTGCATGTGACCCTGGGGCCCGTAATACAAAGATCTTTTAGCGATAATTCTTTTATGTGAGTGAGTATGGTTTTACGCCACTTTTAGCAGTATTTCAGCAATATCACCAGAAATGGGCCTCACACATTATACCCATGTGGAGAATCGAACCCGGGCCTTCGGCGTGACGAGCGAACGCTTTAACCACTTGGCTATCCCAGCGCCCCTCGTAAGTTTATGTTAAGGTACGGTAGACACGACCACATTCATTCACCTCGAAACGAGAACTTATCATGTAATGTATCCTAGTGTAGTGTTGTTGCTTTCGTTTCAAAACGGACCTAGAATCACGAATATAGGCGTAAAATACTGCAATTAGGCACAATGAATAATTATTCCTGCACACCCCAAAACAGAGTGGCTGGTTTACAGAGTGGTTAGTTCATAGAATGGTTGGTTTACAGAGTGGTTGGTTTACAGAATAGTTGGTTTACAGAATGGTTGGTTTACAGAATGGTTGGTTTATAGAATGGTTATAAAATGGTTGGTTTACAGAGTGATTGGTTTACAGAATGGTTGGTTTACAGAGTGGTTGGGCAAAGAATGGTTGGTTTACAGAATGGTTGGTTTACAGAGTGGTTGATTTACAGAATGGTTGGTTTATAGAATGGTTATAAAATGGTTGGTTTACAGAGTGATTGGTTTACAGAATGGTTGGTTTACAGAGTGGTTGGTCAAAGAATGGTTGGTTTACAGAATGGTTGGTTTACAGAGTGGTTGGTTTATAGAATGGATATAAAATGGTTGGTTTACAGAATGGTTAGTTTACATAGTGGTTGGTTTACAGAATGGTTGGTTTATAGAATGGTTGTTTTACAGAATGGTTGGTTTACGGAGTGGTTGGATTACAGAGTGGTTGATTTCAGGAACAGCGAACAGTCTCACGAAGACCACTGAATATGAATTAAGATTGATTGACTTTTGATGTGAAATTCATTTTCCATAATTTATCACGTGGAAATAATGACATTGTATAGAAAATATTCATGATGGTATCTAAAACCATTGTGTTGTGGTGACGGTAGCATTTCTTCCTTGGTGTCCCGTGACCTACTGTCCCTCGACTCTTACAAACTCCCTACATACTTGTATATCTACGCCAAGGATCATAAACAAGACAACGAAGGATATGCTACACCGTGGTAGGGTTAATCCGCTTAGGCAGGGATACAGGGTTCGACAACAGTAGCTGGGTGATCAAGCAATATTTGCAATCGATTGATTTTGATATTGATTGGTACCCTTGTCGGTAACCCGGATCATTGTTAGAGTTTGTTCGTTGCAACTTCGAGCAAAGAGCACCTGTCAAGCGGGACACTGAAATGTGACAGGCGGAGAAATCGACACGGTGAAATCGACATTTGTTCAGTTATTGACGCTACTGAAGAACGGGTGCGAGTTTGGGGAGGTGTTTCTGTTTTCGTTCAACTTGATTCCGGATTTGGATTTCATGTCAAATTGACATCTGAAATGGATTATAATTTGGAATGGTCACACGATTTGATTACTGGTGTTGTGTTCAATTTCAAAAGTGATGGATGTTTGAAACTGAAAAAGAAAAAAACGGACTTGAATTTATAACGAATTTGGACGGACCACTACACAACACTAAACCAGCGTTCAGAGATTTCTTGACATTTTAAATGGAATTGGAAAGTGTACATTTCAATCGACGATATATACGGACAATATGTCGTTAAATGAAGAGGAACTTCTTGAAATTTTGGGACATTTACAACCATCAATCGTTTCTTGGCTGAAATGAGTTTCATAAATTACACGGAAGTTTGAAATATCTGAGTTATATTACAAGTGCACACTTGTATATATCAGCGTATCAATGTATATATCAAAGCAGCTTAATCTGTATACGGGAGTGTTAATTAATTCACATATCCTTAGCGACACTGATTGCACTTTGAAAGTGTAAAACGTGACGTGGAAATCTATATCTTGAAAGTCAACAGATATAGTTTAAAAGTCAATAGTACTTCACATTCCGATAGAAAAGGCTTTAAGTAGAGATCTAGAGATTAAAGGATAAACCATTATCGGCTTTAAGGGAGGTCCTGTCTGCTTGGGGATGGATGAACACACACTGTGAAATCGACAACAGTAATAAATCAATTGGAATTAAATGCGGCACAAAAAGACGTTAACAAATTGATTTTGTTGAAATTTACAAGTTGTCAATCTTGCAAACTATAAAAGACGTCAATTTAAATAGGTTAAAGCAAAGTTTATAGACTGTAGTTACATAACAAGTGATATATGTTAATGTCGGAAAATGCGCGATTATTTCTGAGGTAAGTCAAACATTTTCAAATGGAAGTCACTTGGGCATTTAGTCATGCCAGAGTTAGACATTTACATAGTGAATTGAATTTACGTCAACGTCATTGTGACGTTCTTTTGTAAGTGAGAAAAACTTTGTTTGTGAAACGAACGCGACGCCAGAGCATAATGCACTTGAAGTGCCATGTGTTTGATTATCGACTCTGCACCAGCAATGCGGTAATTTACAATCGATCTTCGTCTTTATTAGATGCCGTGTGTTGAGTAATTTACAAAAGAAACACAAGCTGAGCGTCAAAAGTCAAAGTCTATTCAAAGCAAAACAATAAAGCTCTCAATCCGCAGGTGATTTAGAACATTACTTCACAAAAATGTCAAACCTCGACAGGTAGCGTTGATTTATCAGGAGATTAGTTGTTGTTACGATTAAACACTGCAAGGGGAATGTGTAGAACCAGCGGTGTTGCTACACTAGCATTTCATTTGATTTTTACACGACCACTGACAGCATTGTTCACTGAAGGGCTGAATAAACAACGCGGCATAATTTTGTTAGAACACAAAGAGGAAAATTAAAAAACACCCATAGATTACCGGAATGTTTTTAATGAATCGTTTACGCTATTTGTGAAGACGTGTGAGCTCTGTGAGGTACGGGGAAAGTAAATGCTATTGAACTGATCAAACCCATTTAATATTAACCCAAACTTAAAAAGAAAATGTCGAGATTGCAATAGTGACGTATGCTATTTGATTGTGGTTTTCCTTCGCAGTGTTGGCTTGACATTTATTGATAGATACTGTTACACATTGCAGCAGAAATCGACAATAAAACAGCTCGGCAAAACAATATGTACGTGTTATGTAGCAATAGCGATATAGAAATGTCTTACTCGATACACTAAGTTACCGAGGGAATAGTTGTCTAGTGATCGTGTAGGTTGTTGCTACGAGTTGGGACGACATTGCGAGATAATACATCATCTGCCGAGACAGCGACAGCTACTGTTTTCGAGAAGACATTGGCTTGTCTGACTGGTACCCTGTTTCGTCATTTAAATCCTTGTCAATGACCTGAACTCATCACAAATGGTTTACTGTGAACAGAACGTTATTTCAAACTCCCAAAGGGACATCACTCTGAATGGATTTGTGACAACCGGAAGTTATTACCTGCCCTTGACGTCGTCTGCATAAGTCGCAGATTGAAGTGTGTTGGTGTAAAGGCGAAATTTGTTTTACGCATTACTTTCACGGATGTGTTCTAACCTGACACCCTAAAGGATCAGTGATACACCATCCATACCACTAACTACAGGACGTAATCGTGTATTTGAAACATAGTTGTGAAAACTTCTTCAGAAAGTATGAAGCTTATGGGATTTCCGGGCGATGCTTTCGCCAAATTGGACAGAAAACCCAGGACAATCAAGAAGGACCCGTCTTGTACTTTCAAAGAAGTACATCTTCCTCCCATAACGGACAAGCGTAAAGTTGGGCGGCGGGGAAGGTAGGTTCAACATGCGTCGTTGTTTCACTTGAGTTCCTTACAATTGGGCGTATTTATTAGAACATGGATTAAAGGATTAAAACAAAGAGTGACAAACGGTATATTGCGATTAGCAAAGCAATTGAACGAAATGAATCTCACATGACGAAGACACATTACCTATTGAACCATCAGCTGTCCACCTTTCTCAAACCTGTGTGTGGGTGGGGTTGGGTAATAGGGTGTTTTTTCGATACCAAATAAATGTTCGTTCATTTCAAACACCTAAACGCCAAGGCCTGCTATCAGCTCACCTCCAGCCGTAGCGTCTTTATATACCTGAACTAGTTTTATATTGGCCCTAAACATTGAACCCAACTCTTCTGTAACTCTGTGGGTAGAAATTGATAGCTCAAAATGGACATTATCCCTGGTGATGTATCACTCTGACTGAGTCTCATGTACCGTCACTCAGTGTGACTTTCAGCTGTTGACAGTTCTGTACGATCAGGATGATCTTAGATGCGCCCTGAGCATGTACTAGTTGCCTGGATATGTGCGCTATATAAATATCCTATAATAAATAATAATCATCCCACAAGAGTTGAATCTGTTGAACGAACTTGCCATAGACCGCGACGTGGTGCTTAGACTAGAAATCTTGATCGACCTTCGTATTGTATAGCACTGCCATGCTGTAGGAGGTTTCCATGGTCCTGTTGGGGGGAGGTGTGGTAACACCACGGGTTGATTATCGTTTCGGGAAGAAAGTTGATCTTTCCGTTGATGTTCCTACGGATGATGATAGGTCCAAACTTTCTTCCCGAAACCACCACCCCACCCATCACATAGACGCACAGATCAAACAGCACGACCATCTTTATCGAATCTGTCGTCAGTAAAATCACTCTCTGACAGTCATGAATCTTTATCGAGTCTGACAACCCAGTGATCAACAGCATGAGCATCGATCTACGCAATTGGGATATGATGACATGTGTCAACCAAGTCAGACAGCCTGACCACCCGATCCCGTTAGTCTCCTGTAACGACAAGCATGGTTACTGAAAACCCATATCTTCACGGTCTTATTGCTTTATGATGGTACTGATGAAGATGGTACAGGTGCACCTGAAACCATTCGTTGTCACTGCACCAAGGCTTATATAACCAAGGTCACCTGATTCCGTCATAAATAACAGTAATCAGCGAGTAGTGACACAGTGTGTTCGTGTTAAGTCACCGTACAGTACAAGATAACGGTGATGGAGATATAATGGGGATTAGCGTCATATAACTACTGGCGGTTAAGTAATTCTAGACATGCCATGGCTAAATAGTATCGACGCCCGGAATTAACTGTCATTTAGACAATGGTTGACCTGAATAGGTCAACTCGTAATAAAAATAATATTTAAAAAATAAGAAATCGAATACAACTGACCATCAAGACCCTAGCTCCATAGCTCCAATACACATCAGCAATTCCACACAGGGTCCCAATCCACAAAGCGTTCGTAACATTACGACCAGTCGTAACTCTATAGTTTATTATAGGCTTACGAATGACGCCACGCTACGTGGATCGGGGCCCTGGTTTGTTCCATTCATTCTTACTATACTAAGCAGCAAAAGAAACGTCAGTTTGGAACTTTCCGTTCGCAGAAACGGATAACTGTAAACTCATATAATGTTTTGATTGTATATTTTTGACAACATCTCCAACTTTACCTGAGCAAAGACATTCCTTCCCAAACTCAGAATGGAACCCAGGAAATGGTATCAAAAATGCAACCTGATCTCGGAGATGGTACGGTGTTCTCCATGTTGTTCATGCAACTCTTGCTGCACGTGCTGTTTACAAGGACCAGCCCCTTAAAATGCACCCCAAACCTGGTTGAAACATTCACATTACAACGTCAGCAGGATGCCGCGACTCACGGCAGCTCAGAGGAACCAGGCGCTAGGAAGACTTGAAGCTGGCCACACTTCACAAGCCGTTGCCAATCACTTTCAGGTCAACGTTCGGACCATCTACGGGCTGCAGCAACGTTTCCGGGCCACCAACACAACAAATGATCGCCCCCGTACTGGCAGACCAAGGGGACCACAAGACGACAAGACCGCCATGTTGTGCGACAGCATATACAGAATCCCTTCATGCAGGCATCCGAAACAGCACGCCAGACAGAGGGAACACACGGAAGACCAATCAGTACCGATACAGTACGCCGACGTCGTAACAACGGGAATCTCCATTGCCGTAGACCTTACCGTGGACCTATCCTCACCCCTCGTCATCGGCGTGAACGTCTACAGTTTGCCCTACAACACCAAAACCGGCGATACAGGCAATGGAGAACTGTTCTGTTCACAGATGAGAGTCGGTACTGCGTATCAACTGCATATGGCAGAACAAGAATATGGCGACAACGTGGCCAGCGTTACTCAGACCAATGTGTTATGGAAAGAGACTCATGGGGAGGTGCAAGCATCATGGTATAGAGTGGAATAGGCCTGAACCAGAGAGTGGGTCCTGTGGTGTTCTAGAACCTTGGTCCAGGGAGAGGACGCAGCATCACAGCGGTGCGCTACATCGACCAAGCTCTCAGGCCCCACGTTGTACCATATTTCGCACGTCACCGGAACAACATTTTCCAGCTTGATAACGCCCGGGCCCATACTGCCAGAGCTACACGAGACTTCTTACAGCAGAACGGTGTCAACATTATGCAGTGGCCAGCCCTTAATCCTGATTTAAACCCAATTGAACATCTTTGGGATGAAATTCAGAGGAGACTGAATAATGTCATACCAAGGCCGAACACAGCCGATTTATTGCGCCACGCTTTTCTCAGAGTGTGGTTCCAGGTGCCAATGGCCTTCACCAATCGATTGGTGAACTCCATGCATAGACGCTGTGCTGCAGTTATTGCCGCTCGTGGTGGTCACACTAGATACTGAAGTCAAGAGTCTGAATGGACTGCAAACGTTCACGTAATGTCTTGAAATTGTGGACAATGAGTTATTCATTGATGTGTCCAGATATTGTACACAAATAATGTTTTTGATCCGCTTATTATGTCCATTTCTGTAATGATTTGATTACAGTGCCTATCTAATTTTGAATTCGTACTGCCGGGTTTTTTTCTGCTGAGTATATAACGCGATCCAATCTACCTGGGGCGGTGGGGTAGTCTAGTGCTTAAATCGTTCGCTCGTCACGCCGAAGACCCGTGTTCTATTCCCCACATGGGTACAATGTGTGAAGCCCATTTCTGGTGTCCCCCGCCGTTATGTTGCTGGAAAATTGCTAAAAGTGGCGTAAAATTAAACTCATTCACTCATTCCGATCTACCAGAAATCTGGTTATTAAACTCATCAAGTGATTTCGTACTTTAAATCAAGTTTGGAGATTTAGGGAAGCTGGGTTTATTGGAAGACGACCCTGGGGGTGATAGAGGGATAGACTGTTATCTACTTCCCCCAGGCTTTATCAGGACCGGTACTACTTGCCTGACAACTGTACACAAAGACAACATGTTAGACGTGTGGATAATCTTGGCAGCTGGATAATGATGTTTAGGAGGATTGTTATAATCAATTTATTATCCTTTGACGTTGGACGGGCACGTGTGGGGTACTGTCATGGAGATCTTGTTTAGATGATTAAATGTTCGCTACACCGTCCATCTGGAGGCTACTGTAAGGTTGAGTGAAACGAGTGGGTTGTGTGTGACTTAGGAGTAACGTCCTTTTGAAAAGTATTTTATTTTGTAAAAGGTCAGGGCACTTCGCGAGACCTTAGTACTTCCGGTGACAAACAACGTTTCATACCTTTTCGGATGGTGTCCTGGTTGTCAGTTGACAGTAAGGAACCGATAATTCTTACAGGACTAACAAATTTCCAATCTAACCATCCCCAAATTAGCCAAATATTACGACTGTCAATACCCGTGAGAGCCAAGCATGGTTGTACACTTGGTCCGGTCTAATAAAGTCATATTTGGCAGTCGCGCAATTTGGAACCAGAACTGGTTGTTGAATATGCGCTTGTCACCGGAAATCTGGTACCGGACGTAAGCAGGGCCCCCTCTTGCATATCGCAAGTTGGCGCACGCAAAGGGAGCGTGGGACCAGCTTAGTACCGGAAGTAGCGCCTCGCGAGACTTACAAGCCTTATTCTGATGTGATTCAGGTATTAAATGTTTAACACTTTAGTTTACCAAGACGACGTTGTTGACAAATCTAGAAACATAGCAGCTGAGATTTGGGTCTCGAACCCATGATCACAGGGTGCTGGCACGAATAAGGGAGGCAACTGTGCACATTGACTTACAGCCTTCGACGACATACCGTACCTCCGAAACATGTTCTAATGTATAGATGCCTCTACGGTCACAAATATTTGTGATTTGGATCCTAAATAACCTCTGATGACATAACTGGGCGTTCAAACTGGGGTTTGATGGTGGATGCACACTTAATTTTCACCCGAGTTTCAATGGCCCCTGCACACCACCCCACCCTACCCCCACCCCCTCTGGACCCGCCTATGTGTTCTGACAGGCGTCCAACCATATACACTCAACCCTATTGTCTCAACGTTCTCAGACCTTGTACACTCAATTGTAAATGGATACCAGAGTACTGTGTGGTTAGTACATTGCAATCAGATGAACCAGATGCCGCCGTGGTATAGTTGTAGTCGTTCTGTGGAAACCCTGTGGGTTTATAGTGAGTGGAAGAGTGAGTTTTGTAATACGCCGCTTTTAGCAATATTCCAGCAAGATCACACCAGAAATTGGCTTCACATAATGTGCCCATGTTGGGAATCGAACCGGGCTTCGGCGAGACGAGCGAACGCTTTAACCACTAGGCTACCCCACCGCCCCTGACTGAGGTACAGGTGTGTTAGGTTGATAGCCACGCGTAAAGGATATTCTCAAACAACGCTTCCTGTGAAGATCCGGTTAAATATTCGTATTTAGCTACAGATACCAACAAGGGGATCCAACACAGATTGGGTGGTCAGGCTCATCGACTCGTTTCATGCATGCCATCGTCACATGATCTCTGCTCATAATGTCAATCACCGGATTGTCTGGTCAGGAGTCGATCACTGACATGGTGCATTGTTGCGTACGGCGTGAAGCAACAAACAAAACTCCGATTCTCGGTTAAATCGCGGTCATGAGAGACACATAACATTTATAAATCCAATAATGTTGTTATTGAATGACTTCATGCTACGGCAATGTCTATAAATCCTATATACACAGGCTTGTCCTTGCTTTATTGCTCCTGTTAATCAGATAAGGAGATTTATAGTACAGATCGATTAAATCCACTACTGTAGCGTGTGTTGCTTGAGTGCCTCCTCTCACGTTCGTGACTTATAGGTTTAACTAGGGTATGTTAGACACTCTACGAAGATACTGATTACTTACAGGTTTAATGTAGAATATTGTTTTGAATGATTTATGAAAGGGAGACAATGTTCAACAATGGGAATATACTCCTGATTAATAGTCACACTTTAGTTTCTTTTCTGGCCCAGGAATGTAACTTTTAAAAAAATTACCCTAATCTGAATTCCATAAACAATTCAGTCGTGTCAAAGTACATATAGACCTAATCAAAGCTCTAGATATATATTGCAGCTCCAAAGGTTACATACTAGTTATAAATATAAGCATTTGAGGTTTAGCCCTGTGGTGACATGATTAGAACATCATTGTCATGAATAATGTATATATGGTAAAATAGTAAAACATCAGTATTATGAATAGTATATATGTGGTAGAACTATTAAAACATTATTATCATGAATAGTATATATGTGGTAAAAATATTAAGACATTACTATCACGAATAGTGTATATGCGGTAAAAATATTAAAACCTTATTATCATGAATAGTATATATGTGGTAAAAATATTAAGACATTACTATCACGAATAGTGTATATGTGGGAAAAATGTTTCGACATTATTATCATGAATAGTATATATGAGGTAAACATATTAAAACATCAATATCATGAATATTATATATGTGATAAATATTAAAACATTATTATCATGAATAGTATCTATGTGGTACAAATATTAAAACATTACTATCATGAATAGTATATATGTGGTAAAAATATTAAAACATTATTATCATGAATATGATGTATGTGGTGATAAGATCAAAACGTCATTATTATCAATGGTATATATGTGGGGAAAATATTAAAACATCATTCTTATGAATACTATATATGTGGTAAAATATTAAACCATTATTATCATGAATAGTATATATGTGGCAATAAGATTAAAACGTTAATTAAAATTAAAAAAACCACCATTATCATGAACAGTATATATGTGGTAATAAGATTAAAACATCATTATCATGAATAATATATATGTGGTAATAAGATTAAAACATCATTATCATGAATAGTATATATGTGGTAATAAGATTAAAACATCATTATCATGAATAATATATATGTGGTAATAAGATTAAAACATCATTATCATGAACAGTATATATGTGGTAATAAGATTAAAACATCATTATCATGAACAGTATATATGTGGTAATAAGATTAAAACATCATTATCATGAACAGTATATATGTGGTATTAAGATGAACACATCATTATCATGAATAGTATATATGTGGTAATAAGATTAAAACATCATTATCATGAATAATATATATGTGGTAATAAGATTAAAACATCATTATCATGAACAGTATATATGTGGTAATAAGATTATATCATTATGGTGAACAGTATATATGTGGTAATAAGATGAAAACATCATTATCATGAACAGTATATATGTGGTATTAAGATGAAAACATCATTATCATGAATAGTATATATGTGGTATTAAGATGAAAACATTTATCATAAATTGTGTATTCTTCATAGAGGATTATCTATATGGATTAAAAGGAATATCATTACTTTACATTTTACCAAGTTAAAACATCATTATGTTGATGAAAAAGTTATACTCTGGATAAAATAAATGAATGATAACTTTCATGATATTATTTTGTCTTGGAGCATTTAAATATTACTTTCATATTAAAATCATAATATTACTCCAGCCAACTGCTATATGAAATTAATAACAAATGGGAAAAGCAATTGTGAATGAAACGAGTTCATACATTACATTATTTTAATTTCTAGAATATGTGTTTTTCACATTGTGCATTGGTTGTAGACAAAAGCCCAAGACAGTCATTCGAAAAAGGTAAGAGTGTGGGAGTAAGACTTGCATTGTTTTATTATTCGATCTCTTACATGTGCGTCACTGTGTGTGTGTTGTTTTGCTAACAGGTGCACGGTGTAGTGTTGATAGTACTAGCTTAACGTGTGAACTCATACTTTCATATAAAGGCAAGAATTTTATGGATGTCAACTTCTTTATTGTGAAGGGTCACGACGTTTCGAAGTATATTCTTACTTCTTCATCAGGTGAATGAAACAGTTAGGAACAGACAGCTATATATGTACATGTTGAAACAATGTAGTAAGAATATACTTACACACACACACACACACACACACACACACACACACATACATACATACATACATACTGAGTGGAGTGGTGTGGTGTAGTGTGTTAGCCATTTCTCCTTTGCTAGCGAAGGATATTAGTAATGTGTTCAGTCTTTACTGATGGTAGAATTGCTTTTACAGTTTGGTCTGTATGTGTACGCACATTCACAATTCTTTGGTCCATCTGATACTAGTTATGTACGTATTGGCAGAGGCCTTCAGCCTGGCACATCACCAGGTTTACAAACACATGTAAACTGACAGACAAAAGAAAGTATACGCCCATGTTTGGTGTCAACTAAAATGAAACAAAGAAATGGTTATTTCATGGTATTTAAACATATTTGTTACGAGTATCACAGTTGTTTTTACCTTATATTTTTGTTTTTCGGTAACGTTTAATTCAACTGTGTAGCGTCCTTATTTGCATTTTTTTGCATACAATTTCTACCTGTATACTTTCTTTTCCCCGACAGTTTAGTACCACAGCCATTTTTTGCAAATACGGCGATTAATTCCTTTCCACTTAGAAAGTTTGATCGAAATCCTTCGAACACCACTTTGTATGTCTGCCAGCACACTTACTAGTACATGTAATTATCCCACAGCTTATGATGCACAATTACATGGACACCATGTCACACGTTCAAGAAGGCAAACTGGATAATCTCATCGTCTCAGATATGACTTGAACTAGGCAACATACGTCGGGCCCAATCTCGTTGTATAGATATTTATTACACACGTGTTCTGGATATCTTTATGGGATAATGTTGGCTATTTGAAACAGGTGTTGTGTAATCAGTTGAAAGTATCCAACGAGTGTCGTGTAACCAAACTAGGTTATTCAACGATAGTGATGTCATAATGCCGAACTTTCTGTTGCAACCTCGATATTTTGAATTAACAATTTAAATGCATTCAGGCAGTTTTTGACCAAAAATGTCAAAAACTGTTGTTTCTTGTGAAAATACATTATGTTATTTTAGATGCACTATGTTATTGTATATATATATATATATATATATATTAGATATATATATATAGAAGAAGAAGTTTCTGAAATAATCACACGACACGACACGAGATTATTTCAGAAACTTCTTCTTATATATGTACTAGTGTACGCTCGGTATTCTCATCACTTTCTTTATATATATGCATCTAAAATAACATAATGTATACTCATGCCAATAATGGTTGTCACCCCCTTCAATTTTTTAATTGAGAGGGTGTGGGGTTGGGGTGGGGGAGGGGGGGTGACAACCATTATTGGCATGAGTATATTACTGAGATGCTGTTCAAAGCGGTGTCAAATTCAACTCTTAGGGCATACATATTTGTACCTGATTCTCTTCACCAATCTCAAGAAGCAAGAGAGAGAGAGAGAGAGAGGGGGAGGGGGTGTCTAGGGGAGGGAGTATATTTTCACAAGAAACAATTTTGTGACATTATTTCTATCATAATAAAAAAAACCTGGATATATTTACTCGTTTCAATTGATAAACAATCTATCAAAATTAAAAATTAACATGGCTGACAGTTACTTCCGGTTTTGCCCGACAGTGTTTTAAGGACGTGGCAGGAAGTAGGAAATAGCAATTACCTATTGCCCAATAAATCCAAATTGATGTTATCTAATATCCTTGACGAGAAAATAATTGATTCTCTAAATAAACCATTGTATAAGGAGAACGTATTGATCTTTTGTTGGGAACACACAGTGATGTGCATATTCTGATACAAGGTAGGTTTCTGTAGTCAGCGCTTTCTGTCGTTTATTGATAATTCTTCCATTATATATCTGAAAGGTACTTGTAATTGTTACAAAAAAGGGGCGGTGGGGTAGCCTAGTGGTTAAATCGTTGGCTCGTCACGCCGAAGACCCGGGTTCGAATCCCCACATGGGTACAATGTGTGAAGCCCATTTCTGGTGTCCCCCGCCGTGATGTTGCTGGAATATTGCTAAAAGCGGCGCAAAACCAAACTCAGTCAGTCATTCAGATACAAAAAATGTTTAAATGTTTCACTGTTAGTGCAAGATTCATTGTTCTCAGCATCTCGTTGTTGATTGAAAGAAGCGAGTGAATTAGGCCTGTAACGTAGTGTCATGTCAACATTCCCTTGTGACGCTGCCAACATGGTTACAGTCACTGGCTTAAGTATTTTTATACAGCCAGCCATGAAAAAAACTGCCTTGGACCGAGAGTAGGTCCTTTGTAATAATTCCGAACATAATATATTTATATCACACATGCACATTCATTTTGACATATTCTCTCACCCTCAATTTACAAACCTTCCACATCCATTCTGAATATTTGAAATTATCCTTACAAACTGATTCTAACTGATAAAACTGATTGTAACTGTTTGCCTTTGAAAACCGTTATTATGGATGAACCAACGTTGTGAATTTATCTATAGTACGGGGCAGGTGGGGTAGCCTAGTGGTTAAGGCGTTCGCTCGTTACGCCGAAGACCCGGGTTTGATTCCCCACATGGGTGCAATTGTCCATTTCTGGTGTTCCCCGCCGTTTTTAGCAATATTCCAGCAATATCACGATAGCGGATACCAGAAATGAGCTTCACGCGTTTGTCTTTGGCGTGACGAGCCAACTCTTTAACCACAAGGCTACCCCAACGCCCCTCTGGGACTATGATGAAATATCGATATGCATGAGCGCCCACATAAACCGTCTCTTAACAGGGTAAATGATAATTAGCATACTGTTCACCTCAATATTTATAGACTTACGTACACGTGTATAAACAACACTCCTTTTTTTCTTTGGCATCGTGTTTCTTGACCACAAAATATTCGAAACAGTCTGGAGACTCTTACATTTTGTGTTACACGTGATGTGCAGTTTTGTTGGAAGTAATGATTTTTCGCGTGATACAGAGATCTGCTCTCAACCTTCCCCCATCAAATATAGGAATCTGGGCCCCGTTTCACAAAGCTGTCGCAGCGCTACGACTGTCGTACCTCCTATACTGTAACATAAATTTACGACAGTCGTACGCGTAGCGCTACGATAGCTTTGTGAAACGGGACCCGGGTCCAAGTGCTATAAGTACACAGTACTTTTGAACCACCCCACTCCCCACATCCACCCCCATACCTACACCCACACCCACACATAGGTATTCTGTAATAAAGCTTGACGGTCGATACAAAACACAATCGATCGGGTACATGTCCTTCCAGCTAATGACAAACTGTTAATTACGATGTTTAACACCCGAGAGCTTGTGTTGACGGTGTTTTAGGTTGAAATGTAAAAGGTCACAGCCGTCATTAAGCTGTGTGAACTCCGTTTGACCACTGGCAACTCAGTTGTTTACGAACACGTTCACTGATTATAAGCAGTGGTGTTAGCACATGTTATCTAATGCCAACCAAGGACAATGTTCGTGGAGTTGTTGATAATATATGCTTCATGAGATGGAGATTAACTGGACGCTGGGAGAAATCTATATATCGTGTGGATTCCTTTCCATTTAATTTGTCTTAACAAAATTGTGAAATCGGAGGATTGTAAATGCATGCGCTTTCGAGTATAAATAGAGAACATGTCCTGTTCTGTGTGTATAAGACTGCTTCAGTATGACATGTCCTGTTCTGTGTGTATAAGACTGCTTCAGTATGACATGTGTCCTGTTCTGTGTGTATAAGACTGCTTCAGTATGACATGTGTCCTGTTCTGTGTGTATAAGACTCCTTCAGTATGACATGTCCTGTTCTGTGTGTATAAGACTGCTTCAGTATGACATGTGTCCTGTTCTGTGTGTATAAGACTGCTTCAGTATGACATGTGTCCTGTTCTGTGTGTATAAGACTGCTTCAGTATGACATGTGTCCTGTTCTGTGTGTATAAGACTGCTTCAGTATGACATGTGTCCTGTTCTGTGTGTATAAGACTGCTTCAGTATGACATGTGTCCTGTTCTGTGTGTATAAGACTGCTTCAGTATGACATGTGTCCTGTTCTGTGTGTATAAGACTGCTTCAGTATGACATGTGTCCTGTTCTGTGTGTATAAGACTGCTTCAGTATGACATGTGTCCTGTTCTGTGTGTATAAGACTGCTTCAGTATGACATGTGTCCTGTTCTGTGTGTATAAGTGTCATAAGACTGCTGTTCTGTGTGTATGACTGTGTCAGTATGACATGTGTCCTGTTCTGTGTGTATAAGACTGCTTCAGTATGACATGTGTCCTGTTCTGTGTGTATAAGACTGCTTCAGTATGACATGTCCTGTTCTGTGTGTATAAGACTGCTTCAGTATGACATGTGTCCTGTTCTGTGTGTATAAGACTGCTTCAGTATGACATGTGTCCTGTTCTGTGTGTATAAGACTGCTTCAGTATGACATGTGTCCTGTTCTGTGTGTATAAGACTGCTTCAGTATATGACATATGTCCTGTTCTGTGTGTATAAGACTGCTTCAGTATGACATGTGTCCTGTTCTGTGTGTATAAGACTGCTTCAGTATGACATGTGTCCTGTTCTTCTGTGTGTATAAGACTGCTTCAGTATGACATGTGTCCTGTTCTGTGTGTATAAGACTGCTTCAGTATGACATGTGTCCTGTTCTGTGTGTATAAGACTGCTTCAGTATGACATGTGTCCTGTTCTGTGTGTATAAGACTGCTTCAGTATGACATGTGTCCTGTTCTGTGTGTATAAGACTGCTTCAGTATGACATGTGTCCTGTTCTGTGTGTATAAGACTGCTTCAGTATGACATGTGTCCTGTTCTGTGTGTATAAGACTGCTTCAGTATGACATGTGTCCTGTTCTGTGTGTATAAGACTGCTTCAGTATGACATGTCCTGTTCTGTGTGTATAAGACTGCTTCAGTATGACATGTGTCCTGTTCTGTGTGTATAAGACTGCTTCAGTATGACATGTGTCCTGTTCTGTGTGTATAAGACTGCTTCAGTATGACATGTGTCCTGTTCTGTGTGTATAAGACTGCTTCAGTATGACATGTGTCCTGTTCTGTGTGTATAAGACTGCTTCAGTATGACATGTCCTGTTCTGTTCTGTGTGTATAAGACTGCTTCAGTATGACATGTGTCCTGTTCTGTGTGTATAAGACTGCTTCAGTATGACATGTGTCCTGTTCTGTGTGTATAAGACTGCTTCAGTATGACATGTGTCCTGTTCTGTGTGTATAAGACTGCTTCAGTATGACATGTGTCCTGTTCTGTGTGTATAAGACTGCTTCAGTATGACATGTGTCCTGTTCTGTGTGTATAAGACTGCTTCAGTATGACATGTGTTCTGGTTCTGTATGTATAAGACTGCTTCAGTATGACATGACATATGTCCTGGTTTTGTGTGTATAGGACGGTTACCGTTTGACATATTACTCACTTAAAATAAACTCTGAAGAATGCTATTTTTGATTTTCTTGTTGATCCTTCGAATATGAAAATACTATTAATTCATTCTCCTTAATACAAACTTCGTATATGCAGGACATGTCATTTCTCAACACAACACAATGCACATATCATATACCGTGATATACACACATCGCGCCATGAAATTGACATCAATTTTCCATTTGCACGGACACATATACACATATCGAGTACCCAATTATCATAATTCCTACACTATAACATATGGATATATATTCATAACACCACACAAATAAATCGTGTCGAGGCCAAATATTATCTTGGAGTTTTCATTGCTGTCATTATTGTCGTGAAAGCTGTGGTTATTTGGCAGGAGCTCCTTTGGACGCAGGACAATGACTTGGGTAGTCTATTGACCTTTTACTGCTCTTCAATTAGCACAGATTGTTGGTTTCATGCTTACGACAGTTACCTCCCTTACTTTGACGCATCGGTCAACACGATGTATTTTTTTTCAGGAAACAACATTGAAAACTATGTATACTCTGTGTTTGACTTTGTACCTATGCAAACTTAGTTTCCAAAAATAAATTGTCCACATTGTCGACAGAAGCTATAACTTTGCCGAAAGCAGATTCAGATCAGCAAACGTTAAACATTAACTGTCAAAATTAATACAACCGACTGTATGACTATGAATTTCATGCTGTGCGATATCTCGAAGTAAGTTTGTGTTTAAATAAACTCGTCTGTATCGGATCTACTGTTGTAAAGGGGTTGTGGTGTAGCCTAGGGGTTAAAGCGCTCACTCGCGATCTATTACAAACAATACCAGGCCGAGACTAACGCTTAGTCTCTGAATACATATAATTTTCACAGAACAAATAATTCCTCAGAATTTGAAAAGGAGCCCCAGTGAGATGGGAGATTCTGAATCTGGGAAACCTAGACTTGCTTCATTTAGGGCTTTAGCATTGCAGGGAGGGCTAGGCAGGAGGGAAAATATTGTGGTTCAGGGACTTCAGACCGACTACATGACACCCATTGTCACATTCCTTGATAATTGTGGAGTAACAGTGGATGGTGGATTTTTTAAATAAATATTCTAATAGTCATAACGGTTGTGATGATGATGATGATCATGATGATGGTGATGATGATTATGATGATGATGACGACGACGACGATGATGATGATAACTGTACTCTGTACGAGTGTCAGTGGCGCTGTGTAATTTTCAATCATATGTGATAGAAAACATTTGGACATTGAAAACACACCCACTCGTACTTATCGTCCAACAGTTATATTCAATCTTCTTTTATGAGACCAATGCTTCAGCTAATACCTTTAGTGTATCTCAGGTGACGGAATTCTCCTGAGTCTAAAGTTACCTCTCTGCGACACTGTTGCCCTGTCTTATTCAGGCTCGTCAGTGGCCTCACCGTCCGGTACACGAGCATTTTTTCAGCAGTATGTAGGTATATCGGTGTTTGCCTTGACAGTATTGATTGCTTTTTGTGACGGGGCATTGGTGGTGTATATAAGCAAGTGGTTGAGGTGTGGTCAGTGGTCACTTGCACGTATCCTCAGAGAAGATGGACCATCCTTCCTTAAAGATAACCAACACAAGGTAGGGAGATTTATGTAATTATTTCTCTGATGGTTTGGTATACTTGTTGACTTCCAACATTTAATAATGAGACCACAGAAAAAGATTATATTGGTTTACGAAATGAGATCTATGTATTGATAAATATGAATGACACAATGTTTCCGATTTGTTTACTTAAAAAGGTTTCGTATAGCTCTCTCGTTTTCGTTATTCTTCCCATGAATTTTTATTGAAACTGGCAGGATTACAGGTATACAAAGAGAAAACAGAATATGTCAATTATGTAATATGAATACTGTTGAGGATGAATTTCCTTCTAATCTGTCCTGTTTATACGACTCTACGAACGAAATACCTAAAGCATTACTATTATAAGCATCCAAGTGTAAGAAAAATTAATTTCCCTGTTAACAGATACTACCACATCATCATTACAGATCTGGCAATGTACATATATTTCGCTATGCGTTTAAGAAAAAGGATTGTTATAAAAAATAATTTTGTAAATGACTTCTAACTACTCATTTAAACTTTAAATGTACTCAATAAAGATTGATTGACACAATTTTCTCATCGGGGATATTTGACTTTTTCTGCAAAGAAACATACGCTGGAAAATTTGACTATAGCATTACAACGTTACCAAGCTGACACAAGTCGCAAATTTGACTATAGCATTACAACGTTACCAAGCTGACACAAGTCGCAAATTTGACTATAGCATCGCAACGTTACCAAGCTTGACTATAGCATTACAACGTTACCAAGCTGACACAAGTCGCAAATTTAACTATAGCATTACAACGTTACCAAGCTGACACAAGTCGCAAATTTGACTATAGCATTACAACGTTGCCAAGCTGACACAAGTCGCAAATTTGACTATAGCATTACAACGTTACCAAGCTGACACAAGTCGCAAATTTGACTATAGCATTACAACGTTACCAAGCTGACACAAGTCGCATTTTCTTTGATGCTCATTGATATGAATCCTGCAATATCCCCAGTGATACCAGCATCAAATACATCAGTATTGAATAACAATTGCCTTTTTGCTTCACTATTAGTCACCATCTATTAGCCGTAGGGTCTATACTTTCTTTTTCCGACAGGTTCATTTCAATGTGAGACAAAAATAAAACCCATTCAAAATAAAACCCTCAATCATAAATCGTATTCTAATAGTTTGTTTTATATAATTGTTACACGTGACGGTGTTCTCAGATGTGCTCATACATACACGTGTATTATGTGTTTTGAAACGTCATAAAGAAGAAGAAGCTCAGCCATCAAACACGAATAAGTTTTGAAAGATTTACAAGTTTATCGTTGAAACTTGCTGTCCATGTGTATGCGGTCTCCTAGACTTTAGCTCAACTGTTGCTGAGCATAACTTCTTTGAGAGGCATTTTAGAAGTTATAAAGATGAAGGAAAACCAAGTTCTATGGATAGTCAGCTTCTTTATTGCAATGAGAGTGACGTGTTCGGTGTAGGTACTAACACAGTTATCACCGTTGACTATCCATAGAACTTGGTTTTCCTTTGCTGAGCATGAAACCAAATTTATCTTTAGTTTTGAAGATTTGTCTCAGACTTAAGATATGCTTATATAGATTGTGTTACGTTATTCCCAATTTAAGAAGGTTATTATGAGTTAAGACAACAAATGGGCTTAAGTTATTTTCGTGATCATGAATCGTGTATCTCTTCAAATATGATCCTAGATCTAATTACGTGTTAATGTTTTCCGAAAGTGGTATTAGGCTTGGACCTGCATCATTTCATCACATTAAATGTTCAAACATCATTCATAATTCTGTGATTGAAATCCAATCTGATTACAAATTATCGCCTCCATTCAATTACGAACCATTCAGACAATGCCGTTGAATGAGTGTTTGTCCACTAATTGAATGTTGCAATCGACACTCCTCGTGAAATGAATAGTAGCTAATACCCATATAACATTAGCTGCTATTCATCTCCATGGCGATATACGTATCATTGTACGTTTCACAACAGACAGGCGTGCAGCCTCCATGACGTCCAGATCCAGAACAGGGCCAGTGGGGTAGCCTAGTGGTTAAAGCGTTCGCTCGTCACGCCGAAGACCCGGGTTCGATTCCCCACATGGGTACAATGTGTGATGCCCATTTATGGTGTTCCCCGCCGTGATATTGCTGGAATATTGCTCAAAGCGGCGTAAAACTAAACTTACTCACTCACTCACTGGAACCAGAACATCAGCTGCTTGAAAGGATCATTGTGAACTATGTTTTCAAGTTAGCAATGAAAGGAAGACAACGTTAGCACTGAAAGGATAAAGTTATCAATCACGATTGATGTTATAGACAGGGCCAATAAAGTTGCTTATTTTTTTAATGTGTGTTTATAAAAATGCTTCTTCTTCCTATCCAAAACTGCTGGACGAAATGTGATGAAACCGTATGTGTTGTCATTCGCGATTTGGACTAAAACTATTTTTAGGAATATTGTGACTATAAGCAATCTCAGTGACTGAGAGTTCACTGACGCTGTCATCAGTGTTCCGGTTATATCCCGGAGTGTCAACTTGACGTGGGAGGAAAACACAAATTATACAATGACTTCAGTAAATACTGGATTGTGATTGTAACATATGTTATATTTGGGATTACACTTTCTTAGTAAAGTACAGATTCTTGTACTTTTGTTGGGTTGAGTGCCATCCAGGATTCGAACCCACACCCTCAGAGTCAGGCACCTAATCGCCAGCACACAAAATCAGCCGCCTAACCCGCTTAGCCACCGCGACTTCCACAGTGCTTGCGAGTACGTGCCTGACTCTTGAGAGTGTAGGTTCGAATCCCGGATGGGACTCAACCCAAAAAACGTACTACAATCTGTGTAATCCAAAAGTGTAATCCCCAATATAACATATGTTACATTTGACCACTTTCTAAATGGCATTGTGTAATCATGGATTGTGATTGGTTAATTAAAGTCATTTAGAGGTATATAATCACGTTATATACATCTGATTTTCCAACACAGTATGTACTTTTTTATAAATCTTAATAACGCGGTTATGGTTGAATGGAGATTAATATACTGGGCTGGAAAATCAGAGGTATATAGCGAAATTATAATAGCTCTAATTATTTTTATTTAAAACCTCATGATACGCGTTCGGTTTTAAATCAAAGTAAGAGCTATTATTATTTCGTTATATGCCGCTGATTTTCCAACACAGTTTTATCTCCTAAGTAATGTTGATTTTCAAACGCGTACCACTTTAGCGAAACTTATGAGCACAGGTATTGTGCTGACAAACAGATATACTAAGGCATTCTAACCTGTCATAGGTTTCACAAGTCCATCCTCATGTTTTAAAGGCTATACGGTAAATAAGAAAATTAATCCTAAAATCTTGGTAAACATCTAGATCGGCTTAGCTCTGCATGAAAGTAAGCATTTTCGTTTATATTGCTTATGTTGTAGCCATCTGTTTTTTTAAACTTTAATTTCCAATTAACTGTTGAATGAAAGTGTTGAATGAAAGTGTTGAATGAAAGTGCTACAACGCCTTTAACGGTCTTGGCTTGGGCTATCTTTGAGCTCGCAACGCGATGACGTCATCACTCTATTCTTGTCTTGGCGTATGAAGGTAGACGTGCCCATTTGGACGTACTAAGTGCCAATTTTGAACATAGCAGTGAGGATAGTATTGTAAGACAAGATATGCCAAACCGTTATTCAACTGTATCTTTAATTTTCTATTTTAAGTATATCTCCCCGATTCCTGGCATGTGTTCATGAGTAACATCCGGGATCACGGGAGGCCATGGTAACCCATTCGGCAAAGATAACTTACTCGTAGTTTACTCATCAGAGTTGCGTCCCCTAGGCATGCCGGTACACTGTGATAGTGGTTTGATCCCCACTTCGTCCTCATTGTGTTTCAAAATGTCTAAGATTGTCGTGGGTTTGGTAAATAAAGACCCTGATCGGTCGCTGATGGGACTGATGGCACACATATGATGCTGACTCTTTCAGGTATAGGGGCGGTGGTGTAGCCTAGTGGTTAAAGCGTTCGCTCGTCACGCAGAAGACCCGGGTTCGATTCCCCACATGGGTACAATGTGTGAAGCCCATTTCTGGTGTTCCCTGTCGTGATATTGCTGGAATATTGCTTAAAACAGCGAAAAAATAAACTCACTCACTCACTTTTAGATATAAACTGACATAGTGTTCAAAGCGGCGGTAAATCTCACCCATTCACTCACTCATGCAATCAAGCAGCAGTCGCGCACTCATGGGGTAGCATCTAAACGTGTATGAGAACAGTGTTGTGTTATGGGCAGAATACAGGACTAGTTAAACATACCGGTGTGTATACACATAGAGCATATCATAGTTAATCTGTACACTAGCAGAATGAACCTCACTAAGATGTTATCAAGCTTAGAAAGAAGACCCCGGTGGTCTGTAAACGAACGCGTAACGTACACCCGACAACATGCGGTATTTGATTGACTGGGTCAGGCAATTGTATTGGGTGTCTGCACAATACACTTAAACGTCTGTGTAAATTGTTGTAGGTCTTAATACATATAATCCAGTAACCCTCTCAATATAGTTTAATGATGTCTGTACAGCGAGTGAGATGGACACTATATGAGGAAAACAAAGTATTAGAAGAGAGACAGATTGGTGAAATATCAATGATAAAAAGAGCAAATATGGGTACTTGACTAGAATAAACATACAGAAACGACTAGGTTCAAATACGGTTATATAAAAAAATTGTAGAGTACATTGGTGAATGGATAATAAAGGGATATAAAGAGGGACATAAAGAGTATCAGTGAATGAATAAATACGCATTAATATAGATAAATGGTGAGTTAACAGCGATTAAAGTGGCTAATTGATACAGGAAGCAACAACGGATGAAAACAGATCAGTACATTGTACATGCATAAATGATAAATGACGAAGTGTATAGTCATTATAAAAGCAAACAAAAATGAATATGAGGACTGAAGGTACAGAATATAGCCAACAGTCAAGTACATTACTCAATCAGGCGTAGCTGTTGATTTGAAGATTGAACTCGAAACAAAATCTCCTATATTGATTAACAGATAGGGGCCCATGCGTTGGCCCCAGAACCTTGCGGTACACCAGGTTCAGAGTGGCTGTTTGAAAGGCGGATTTCTGAAACTAACTCATTGTTGCCTATACCAATGAGGGCTAAAGTTTACTACGTTTATTGTTCGGTAATTGTTTTCGTGCACAATAGTTAATCATGGACACACCGCTTTTAAAGATTAGCAAGTCAACGTAAGTACATTGCATTTGTATGCGCAGTTCCTTTGGAATGCGTATCTTTAACGAGAGGTTGTAATGGTGATTATATGGTTCTGTTGCCATTGATATGCTACCTACCGTTGAGCATGAACCAGATAAATGAAGCTTATTCTTTTTTCATATTTATGGCACGAATTACTGTCGTAAACGTTGAATATAATGACGCTAGTGTTGCAGTTGTTTAATTGGGCTAGACAGCAAGGCACGTTTGTGTGTATTTATAAGGAGCTGTTTATGTCATAAACAAAGCAATATGGCCTCTTATATACCCGTGATAACGTGGGGATTACTCCCTGTACACATACATAGAGAAGAGACGTTGCGAGAATCGATAACCTATTCCTGCGATTCTGAAGGCTATTAATTGATTTGGTCTTATAGGATGACAATAAAATGGAATTGATAGATGTGTTTTGTATTCGTTGGTGATGGACATATTGTCGACATTGTGTCGTTTACAAAATACGTACGTACGTAACCGGTTAGTAATAATGTGTGACCCGGCATAATGTTTGTCATTACACACTGTGTGACCCGGCATAATGTTTGTCATTACACACTGTGTGACCCGGCATAATGTTTGCCATTACACACCGTGTGACCCGGCATAATGTTTGTCATTACACACTCTGTGACCCGGCATAATGTTTGTCATTACACACTGTGTGACCCGGCATAATGTTTGTTTTTACACGATGTGTGACCGGCATAAAGTTTGTCATTACACACTGTGTGACCGGCATAATGTTTGTCATTACACACTATGTGACCGGCATAATGTTTGTCATTACACAATGTGTGACCGGCATAATGATTGTCATTACACACTGTGTGACTGGCATAATGTTTGTCATTAGACACTATGTGACCGGCATAATGATTGTCATTACACACTGTGTGACTGGCATAATGTTTGTCATTACACACTGTGTGACCTGGCATAATGTTTGTCATTACAGACTGTGTGACCGGCATAATGTTTGTCATTACTAGATGTGTGACCGGCATAAAGTTTGTCATTACAAACTGTGTGACCTGGCATAATGTTTGTCATTACACACTGTGTGATCGGCATAATGTTTGTCATTACACACTGTGTGACCGACATAATGTTTGTCATTACACACTGTGTGACCGGCATAATGTTTGTCATTACACACTGTGTGACCGGCATAATGTTTGTCATTACACACTGTGTGACCGGCATAATGTTTGTCATTACACACTGTGTGACCGGCATAAAGTTTGTCATTACACACTCTGTGACCACATAATGTTTGTCATTACACACTGTGTGACCGGCATAATGTTTGTCATTACACACTGTGTGACCGGCATAAAGTTTGTCATTACACACTGTGTGACCGGCATAATGTTTGTCATTCCACACTGTGTGACCGGCATAATGTTTGTTTGTCATTGACCGGCATAAAGTTTGTCACACACTGTGTGACCGGCATAAAGTTTGTCATTACACACTGTGTGACCGGCATAAAGTTTGTCATTACACACTGTGTGACCGGCATAAAGTTTGTCATTACACACTCTGTGACCCGGCATAATGTTTGTCATTACACACTGTGTGACCCGGCATAATGTTTGTTTTTACACTGTGTGACCGGCATAAAGTTTGTCATTACACACTGTGTGACCGGCATAATGTTTGTCATTACACACTGTGTGACCGGCATAATGTTTGTCATTACACACTGTGTGACCGGCATAATGTTTGTCATTACACACTGTGTGACCGGCATAATGTTTGTCATTACACACTGTGTGACCGCATAATGTTTGTCATTGTCATTACACTGTGTGTGACCGGCATAATGTTTGTCATTACACACTGTGTGACCGGCATAATGTTTGTCATTACACACTGTGTGACCGGCATAATGTTTGTCATTACACACTGTGTGACCGGCATAATGTTTGTCATTACACACTGTGTGACCGGCATAATGTTTGTCATTACACACTGTGTGACCCGGCATAATGTTTGTCATTACACACTGTGTGACCGCATAATGTTTGTCATTACACACTGTTGACCGGCATAAAGTTTGTCACACACTGTGTGACCGGCATAATGTTTGTCATTCCACACTGTGTGACCGGCATAATGTTTGTCATTACACACTGTGTGACATAATGTTTGTCATTGTACACCATGTGACCGGCATAACGTTTGTCATTACACACTGTGTGACCGGCATAATGTTTGCCATTACACACTCTGTGACCACGGCATAATGTTTGTTTTTACAAGATGTGTGACCGGCATAATGTTTGTCATTACACACTGTGTGACCAGCATAATGTTTGTCATTACACACTGTGTGACCAGCATAATGTTTGTCATTACACACTGTGTGACCCGGCATAATGTTTGTCATTACACACTCTGTGACCCGGCATAATGGTTTTTTGCATAATGTTTGTCATTACACACTGTGTGACCAGCATAATGTTTGTCATTACACACTCTGTGACCCGGCATAATGTTTGTTTTTACAAGATGTGTGACTGGCATAAAGTTTGTCATTACACACTGTGTGACCGGCATAATGTTTGTCATTACACACTATGTGACTGGCATAAAGTTTGTCATTACACACTGTGTGACCGGCATAAAGTTTGTCATTACACACTGTGTGACCGGCATAAAGTTTGTCATTACACACTGTGTGATCGGCATAAAGTTTGTCATTCACACACTGTGTAACCGCATAATGTTTGTCATTGACACCGGCATAAAGTTTGTCATTACACACTGTGTGACCGGCATAAAGTTTGTCATTTACACTGTGTTACCGGCTTAATGTTTGTCATTACACACTCTGTGACCAAGGCATAATGTTTGTCATTGTACACTGTGTGACCTGGCATAATGATTGTCATTACACACTGTGTGACCCCGGCATAATGTTTGTCATTACACACCGCGTAACCCGGCCATAATGTTTGTCATTACACACTGTGTGACTCGGCATAATGTTTGTCATTACACACTGTGTGACCGGCATAAAGTTTGTCATTACACACTGTGTGACCGGCATAATGTTTGTCATTACACACGGTGTGTCCAGAATAATGTTTGTCATTACACACTGTGGGATGCACCTTCCATTGCTTGATTGTGTGACCTGGCTTATATAGTATCATTACACATTTTGTGAACTGGCTTATATTGGATCATAACACATTTTGTGACCTGGGTTGTATTGGATCATAACACATTTTGTGACCTGGCTTATATAGGATCATAACACATTTGTGACCTGGCTTATATAGGATCATAACACATTTTGTGACCTGGCTTATATAGGATCATAACACATTTTGTGACCTGGCTTATATAGGATCTTTACACATTTTGTGACCTGGCTTATATTGGATCATAACACATTTTGTTACCTGGCTTATATTGGATCTTAACACATTTTGTTACCTGGCTTATGTAGGATCATAACGCATTTTGTGACCTGGCTTTATATTGGATCATAACACATTTTGTGACCTGGCTTGTCTTGGATTATAACACATTTTGCGACCTGGTGAAAGGTGTTTCGAAGAATGCGAAGGAGCATATTGTCTCACAAGCAACTTGACCTTCTCGATTATGTGCAGGACATAATGATATAGGTAGAATATTGCCCACTGCAAATATCGCCTAATGTAGCAACAGCTTCTATGTGTTTTACACATTTCAGATTTGTTTGCTATAATTCTATATAAACGAAACTCACATATTTTACAGATAATCAGTTTAGCTTTCTCACATCTAAATTAAAGGCTGTTGTTCTTTTACACTGAAACTCCGTCTAAGCCCTTGATCTTTGTGCCTTAATCGGTTTTGCATCCAGAGGATCACAATCCTAAAGTTCACGCAGCCTCGTTCAATTCAAACATCAAGCGTATAATACCATTTTGCTGACCTTTTACGGATTTTTTAAACCCGGATTAAGCAAACTTTAGGAAACAATGCAGGCGTAATGCACCTCTCGAACCCATAGGTATAAAATACACTTAATTTGAAGTACCATCATATTTGCAGACATGCCTTACAAGGGTTTAAATGAAATCAGCTCGATGAATTTCAGGTAAACATAAAAGCATGCGTATATGAACAATGATAGTTCACCAAGTCTGACGTTATGATTAATATGTGCCATTATGCTATGTATATAACCTCGGGTCAAGCGTATACCTCCCAGGGGTTAGTAGGCAAACCATGTTATAGGTTAATAGAATATCTTACATGGATCTCCCTTGCTTTAGACTCGTATACATGATACTTATTTTGAGTATGGGTGTCGAAAGCCTTTTAGCACCCTGTCCGCTAATTGTGTTGACTTGGTATGGCTTCCTGTTGTCAGCAGGAGGCAGGTCACGTGATTTTATTGTCGTCTGCTACCCTTCAAAAGCAGACGATAAAAGTCGTGTTAACTTGAATGACCTGCCTAAGGCCTTGGAGTGGTGTCTACACGGGTCTTATTCTCGAAATGGACTGTAGTAGAGAACATTCGCAATGTGTGCCCATGCTATATTTGTTTGTTTGTTGGTTGGTTGTTTAACGCCACACAGCAATATTCTAGCTATGTGGTGGTTGTCTGTATACAATGGACCAGGCAGTCCAGTGATCAACGTCATGAGCATCGATTTACGCAATCGGGATACGATGACATGTGTCAACCGAGCCAGCGACTATGGCCACCAGATAACGTATGTCGCCTCTTACGACACGGGTTGCTGAAGACCAGTTCTAACCCGTATCTTCACGGGTATGCTGCATTTGTAGTTCCAGCGGGTGGGGTAATCCCCGGGTATCTGAGTACGCAGTTTAAGGAGAAATGTATGCGATGAATTGGTTAGCGTCGCATTTAATGAATTATTGCTACTGTTTCTGGTCTTTTCAGTATAAGCAGTTGTCGCGTCATTAACTTTATTATTAGTACAAGTGTTGTTGTTATTAGTAGTAGTGGTGGTGGTCGTAGTAGCAGTAGTGGTAGTAGCATCAGTATTGGCAGTAGTAGTACTACTAGGAGTAGTATTAGTAGTAGTATTAGTAGTAGTAGTGGAAGAAGTAGTAGTAGCAGTAGTAGCATCAGTATTGGTAGTAGTAGCAGCAGCAGCAGCAGCAGGAGTGCATGTGCACTGTGGATTCCCTCATTGTTGTCCCGTTATAGAGGAGTATTTGTTGTATTATCGAGAAACGATCTTCTACGATTACTTTTACAATTCTGATCATCTGGAATAAGACAAATGTCCTAACTGGAGGGATAGTACTGCATTAATAATTCGTCTGAATGTAAATTGAAGATTGAAGAGAATGATCGATCAAGTTGACAACAGGTATTCTTTCAACTCACACATATGGGTACCCGGCAGATTTATATTGCGTATTTATAAATCTCCCTCCCTCCATACCTGAAGCTTAATTGTGCTCGGTTGCTTAATTCCTAGAATGTCAAGGGTTTTGTTCCTCAGGCAAGTGACTATGTTCGAAATATGCCTCTGTCCACCCAGCTGCTAATGGGCACCCAGCAGTATGATATGGAAATGTGACTGTTAAACTTCAAGCGCCTCAAAGGCTGCATGGGTTGTACATTCAAAAGGGAGTTGATGGTGCTATTTGGGAGCACACCATCCATTGACCAGGATTGTAATGATGGAGCGCACGGAGCATAGTAATGTGTGCAAAATAACGCACTATGAATTAAATCATCATCATCATTTCTAGTTTTTGTTACACCATTCATGCACAAACTTTAATTACATCTATCAGTTAGAAATATATGAATTCCTGAAGTGGATGTCGACATAATTGTAAACGATGCGAAGTACGACCTGTGGCCAAAATGCTGTGCATATGTAAACAAGTTTTTGGTACCACCACCAACGAAGACGAGTTGCAGTTAGTAATGAAATAGCTTCTGTAGTGGGTCTAGATTGCAAGTGACTGATAACGGTATTTGTATCTACACCGAAACGACACATTCTTTGTATAATGAAGTTGTATAACCATAGAACAGTCCCCCTTGTAAGTAATAAAATACTTCAGTACGGCTGGTGACTGGCAACGAAGTCCGAGCAAACCGTTTTTGCCTTATGAAGTAATGCTTAAGTGTTCGAGGTGTACCTTTCACGTCAGTTGGCCTTATGAATTGAGCCCGTCTGTTAGCTTAGATCCCACCTGCTTCGACTGTAGCTGTATGTATAGTACAATACAGTGCCACGGACAGTTGAGCGTAAGCAGCATGAGTGATATCTGGGTCGTGAAGAGGTAAGGCAATTGTTAGGTTTTGAGAAAGTTGTTCTTGAAAGTTGTTCTTCTTTGATTCTCATCTGAAGCAATGTCTTTGCAAATTTCAGTGAACACGAATTTCATGCAGTTTTGGTACTTGGTAATGATTCGAAGTCGAGGAATAACATGCTACGTTTAAACAAACTCGAATATTCAATCATTGTCCATTTGGTTGGAACTTTTGTTGCCTTTTTCACTGAAATGTACCAGTCCTGAAAAAAATGGATCACGTGCAATCGAAAAAAGCATGTACTATTATTCGATCGGCTTACCAGCATAGGGACATCTGACTTGTCAGACAATTTTTTAATATATCGAACCCTATATGTCAAAATTAGCCGCGTTTGCTTCATTCATTTTCGAAAGACATTTTGTTGTGATTACCAAATATTGTTGACATTCTTTGTAAACTAATACAAAATGTTTCAAAATCATTATGATAATATTGTGTCATTACAATATTATGTGTAAATATGGTATTCCTTCTTTCGGGTCAGGGGCGGTGGGGTAGCCTATTGGTTAAAGCGTTGGCTCGTCACACCGAAGACCCGGGTTCGATTCCCCACATGGGCACATTGTGTGAAGCCCATTTCTGGTGTCCCCACCGTGATGTTGCTGGAATATTGCTAAAAGCGGCGTAAAACTAAATTCAGTCAGTCAGTCAGTCTTTCGGGTCAGGCTAACACCTAAACCTTGTTATATGGATGATTGTCTTTCTGATTAATGAGTAATTTGATTTAAATGAAGCGTGTTCTCTCGGTCTACGAAGCGTAATGGTCTCTCACGATATATTGTTTGTGTGTCAGTTTGAACCGTTTATGTAACGTTGACCTTCACCTACCAGTGAGTCAAATGACTGACATGAGCATTAGTTCGTGACAATATAATACAAGACGTGCAGTCGCCGAGTCTGACTACCTGATCCATTTAACTGCCTCGTGGTGAGTTGCTTGTTGTTTAACGCCACACTCAGCAATATTCCAGCTATATGGTGGCGGTCTGTGAATAATCGAGTATGTACCAGACAATCCAGTGATCGACAGCATGAGCATCGATCTACGCAAGCCTAACGAGCCTAACCAACCGGTCCCGTTAGTCGCCTTTTACGACAAGCATGGGTTACTGAAGATCAATTCTAACCGGGATGTTCACTGGTCTAACTGCCTCGTGGGTTGCTGCGGGTAAATACTCCGCCAGGTTAACGATATAGGGGAGTAAATGAAGTTCAAATAATCGACATTCCCTAACAATGTAATAGAAACAAATATGAATCCGAGTATTGATATTTCAAAGATTGTAGAATAAGAGGGACAAAATCAGTAGAATTCTCTATTAAATGTAGAGTCCATTTCACGATTCCGACTACATTAAAGTATATTTGTATTAATATATTTCTCTGTCAATGATGGGTCAAATATGTAACTGCCATCCTCCGTCTACGCTGTACCAAGAACAACTTTTTAAAAGCCGTATGATGTCCTGATCAAGCACTATTTGAACAAAGGTCGATTGACACTCATTGAAATATTCGTCGAAAGATCATGCTCAACTGTACCTGAAACGTTGAGCTGCTGTAATGTCGCTTCACATAAAGGGAAATGTGACTCCTGGATCACATGACTCTTGTCACACAGTGTTGTGGAGAGTTCTTTGTCACTTTGTATATTTATGCATAGATGTAAATATGAAACAAACGATGCGGTTTCCACCGAGCTCAGGTGGGTAAATCAGTGGAGAGTTGTTCCTTAACCGTTTGTTAATGGTATTCGATATATATGAAGTTGTAGGTAAGTTTCTTGGCAAATGGCCTTGTCAATATTCGAGAAAATGTTTTACTGTGTGCCTAAGTGAAAAAAATCAGCACGGATAAGGTGAATGAGTTGGGTTTTACGACGCGTATAGAAATATTCCAGCAATAACATCGCGGGGGATACCAGAAATGGGCGGCACACATTGCATCCGTGTGTCAAATAAATCGAACCCTTGGCGTGACGAGCGGACGCTTTAGCTAATAGGCTACCCCACCGCCTTTTGCAAGGAAGGACGAATGGGTTCCCATGGGGACGCCTATTTCTTACCTAGATGTCTATTCTCAAATTTGTCTCAGGTGTTAACCATGAGAATGTCCAATATTGTTTCCTCGGTGACATTTTCTGCCATTTCTGACAAATTGTTGTAAACCTTTGACGATTTCAATGTAACGATATGCAGGTCCCCACGTATATGACAAATGCCTTTGTTAGCTTTTATTGAACCTTAGGGTCTGTGTTAGTGGTATACAAATGTTAAAGTGTGAACCATAATTGAACTTCATCCTTTTCAGAGAATTAAAAATGTGTTTGACCTGATGTTTGGACATCAATTGGATTTTGGAGAACCATCGTATCAGTCTTTGCATGAATTCCAATCTGTTTACTCTCGAATACCTCCCGTGAAAGTCCGTAGTCATTAATATTTATTTACGTATTACGACCCACTGACAAACCTCTAGTCACCTTGAGTCGCCCAAGTTGAACACACTGGTATACGACGCTCTACCGGCATAGTGTGACAGTCTTAACTCCGTCAGAGTAAAGGAACGATTGTTATCTGGTATGCACATGAAAGAGATCAAATAACTTTTAAATCTTTTTGAGTGTCCACGAATAAAACAGCACCGTTGATGTATGTATAGGGTTTGAACGGTTGTGACATTATACTACAAATGGCTTTCTTCGTGAATATTTAAAAAATGCAAGTGCTTTGTGTATGGTATGCATATGATTGTATAGTGAAATATAAGCTGACCAAACCGCCATTGCAATCTACGTCATCAGATACCAATAACACATGGAGAGGGGTTGGGGTGGGGTGTCTGTTGGGTTGGGGTGGGGAGGGGGTGACAACCATTATTAGGAAAAAACTCTTAGGGCATACATGTTTGTACCTGATTCTCGTAGGAAAAAAAAATAGAAATAGAAATCTGAATTTTATGTTGTGGCTTATTTTATTAATTTCGAAATATTAAAACACCATAAGTAGTTATAAATGGTTATGACGTACATCCAGTCGCTTCACTTCCATTAAGAAGTATGTACTATCGAGCTTTGATCACCGTTTTATCCACAATCAAACACGAATGTCTACTCTCTTTTATAAGTTACTACTTTTCTCGTTGTCTCCATATAATCCTGGTTAGAAGGAAATTATATTTAAATTTGCTATTAGAATCAGACAGGATTCCGCAGCGATTCAAATCCGTCTTGATGTAGAACCGTATTTCTTTCTACAGAATGAGTGTTGGAGACATAAAATGTTATTGGATATTACGTATGTATTAGTGATATCTGGATGCTTCAATTATTCATTATAATGTGTTGTAGGTTGATGGAGCGTCCGAATCTGGACTCAAGGAAAGGCAAGCGACCACCCTGGGCCGCAGATGGGAAGTCCCATCACGCAGAGTATCTCAAACGTCTCACGAGACTTCGCGATCAGCTGGTCGACCAGGAGCAGACGAACCTTGCACAGGCCCTTGACCGACTTCGCATGCGGCAAATCAACAAAGAAGACGCCAATTTTCGTCTCAGATTGAGAGATTCCGGAACAAATCTGTATTCTCCTCGCAGACGTGCCATGGTTACAACTCTGGAGAAATTTAGGAAAATGAGACCCCAGAAAAACCCGCCTATGTTGTTTCCATTAGAAGGAAAGCAGCTGATAGAGCCGAAAGGCTCTGACACTCCACGAACATTTCTTCCGGAAGGTTCTGATGACGTGTCAGTGCCCGTCAGTTCACGAGTTGAGCAGACTGTCCAGCTGAACCTTCAGAGACTAGCACAGCCTATATCGAGCATTCCGAACATTGGCAGGAAAGCTTTAAAACGTGAAGACCTGGTTTTACAGAGTCACGGCATGGACAAAAGGACGCCCAAGAACCCGATGTTGAAGCATACCCACGCTCTTTCACAAGGAACAGCATTAACGCCACTGAATAGAGCCAGACAAATTAACGTGGATCTGGTTCCTGATTCTTTCAAACTTGAACCTCTCACTGAAGGCGATCAGATAGACATGGACAAACTCAGGAAGTACTACTACGTGTATTATCTCCCTTCAACTTCCGCTTCCCAAGATGGCGACCGATCGGATCTCAGGACTCCCAAAAGCACCGTGCGACAACGACGAGTTCAGGGCTACAGAGATAGTGAAAGATCGGTCGTGTCATCAAATGTGTCTCTACTTGATGATGAAGGGTATTCAACCAATGGGAAGACCTCTTTACCATATATAGAATCAACCGGAAGTGGAACTCTTCACTGGCATGATCATCCAAGATTTCCGGAAGACGTTGACATTCATGGTATGAGCACTGCGCATGACCAAGATTATTTAACCGGAAGGAGTTCGCGCGTGCATATTGTTGTCGACATGCCGGATATAATCTACAGCGCCCCTACCCCTGACGTCATTGAAGGAATGGAGGTTAAAAAGGGGGGATCACTCTCAAAGACTTACAAACAGAATGAAATTCGACAAAGAGAGTTACAGAACTTGATTGAAGATGTCAAGGAGCTTAATATGAGAACCGAGACATTGACAAGTGAACTATATCATTAACAGTATTTATGTATTACATGCATGTGGACATATCAGGCCCTTCTATATCAGTTTGTGATATGGTTATACATTTCAGGAATTTTGCTTCATTATATAGAGAATATGTCTAACCTAACAGTCAGAGTAAGGGCTTATGACAATATCATTTTGAGTAGAGAATGTATATAGATTTGATTTTGCTCAAAATCATCCACATTTCTGCGGAATAACATGTCCGGCGAAACCCGGATTATCGAATGTCCATTTGAACGATCATGGGTACATTGTAATGCCGAGCCGTCGTAAGAGGCGACTAGCGGGATTGGGTGTAGCCCGTCGACTTGGTTGACACATGACATCGTGTACAACGATAACCGATGCCATCACTGAATCGTCTGGTCCAGAATCGACTATTTACTGACCTCCGTCATGCAGCGCTTGCTGAGTTCGGTGTTAAGCAGTGCACAAACCAAACCATGTCAGATTGCATATTTTAATTTCCAAACAGTAGGAACTTCCAAACAGTTCTCGGAACTGATGGGTTGATGGATTAACGAGGTTACACTGCACTAAAAAAAATCACTGTATATTGTCTACAGTTGACATTGTCAGATCAGTGGCATGTTGCATGATTTAAAAATGAATAAAACTATAAAATTCCTGATCTTTGGTTCAAATTCCTTAGGTTTGCTTACGCCATACCCGGTCAAGTCATCATCACCAAGTGGAACACACCTTAAACTCGTATCCCTTCTGACTTTCGTTCCACACTGAGTCGTGATGATATAAATGAAGAAGGCGGTGTTAAACCACACGCATGTATCCCAGAACTACAGTAAACTACACGCTTCCGTCATTTAGGGCTTGTGCATTATAGATATGGCCGCTCGGAAGGTAAAATAACGTGGTTTAAGGACTTAGTAACAGGCTAATGCTACACTATAAGTTACAGGTGTAATACCTATGACTGAACGCTGTCTAATTGTCAACAATTATTTCGCCATGAACGGCAGCGTAAAAAATTAAACCATTAAAATATATTAGCAAAAACATGTTTTTTTTAAAACTAATTGTGGGCTTTACCTTTATAAAATAAATAAAATGGCAATATAACACATGTTATATTTGTGATTACACTTTCTCAGTTCGTAATAGTTTTATAATTGATTTAATATGTAGATCCAGTCGCTTTACTTCGGAAGCAATATACTGAGTAAATGTAGAAAAACTTTAAAAGCTGTGAATGTGTATAAGTACCTTGGACTTATGATGACGCCAAAGCCTATTTGGACAAAAGCATGTAGAACATTATCGAGCCAAGCCAGTAAAGCGTTATTCCCAGTTAAAGCTCTCATCAGATGCCTGAATATATCCGTAAATGAAGCTCTCAATATATTTGACATGAATATTGTGCCTATTCTTACATATGGAGCGGCAATATGGAGTTTCAATAAACGTGATGATATTGATCTTGTTCAAAGAAAATTCCAAAAATACGTTTTAAGACAAGGGTATAAATCTTCAAACTGTGTAGCATATGGAGAATGTGGGAGAAACCCACTATGGACTGTATATATGTGCAAATGTGTAAAGTATTGGCTCCGTTTGATAACACTACCTCCGAACAGATACCAATACCAGTGTTATAATATGCTTTTATCGATATCAGCCCGGAGACGTAACTATTGCACAAACATACGGAATCTTCTATTTAGTTACGGATTCGGGCATCAAACCGAAACATGAGTCTCATTAACCAATTCAGACAATGACCTACTTTTCAGCCGATCCGACTGTTCTCGTGTGAAAGTGAAAAGAGACACAACAAACAACTCTGGTTACACTCAATTCCAATTTCTTGTTACATAAGAAAATGGTATTTATAAAATAATTTTCATTTCAAAGTTTAATAAAATCGTATTTCTATAGTTAAAGTCTAGGTGTAGGCAGCATGTCGTTAACAAGACGTCACAGACTGCCCCTGTTTGAAGAGGTCGTACAAAATGCACAATTCATCTGGCTCACTGGTTACACCTGTTATGTGTCCTTTGCGCTTATAAAATGTATTTTTGTAACGTACAAAGTGATTGCTATAATATCAAGTCCGTACCAGATCCCCAAACTTTTCTAGCAGCCGAGCCTCGTTTTGAAATTTCCAGGATTTCCAGATTTCCGTTTGTCAGAGCACGCTGTTCCGTGTACGACAGAGATGTGAAACAGTTTCAACGTTCCAATCTATTAGTGCAATGGTGTTATAATTACGCAATCACATGAGAGCTTATCCTAAAATTAGTCGATTGAAATAGTACCTAAAAAACTCATGTCGGCAAGTATCACGACGGGGGACACCAGAAGTGGGTTTCACACTCTGTATCCATGTCGAGAATCGAACCCGGGACTTCATAGTGATGGGCAAACACTTTAACCACTCGGCTACCCCACCATCCCTTTCACCATGGAGGGACACAACAATGGGTGTAATTAAGTTATTGGGAATTCATCCCGGATCCTCAGCATGACGAGCTAACACTTTATCTACTGGGATACCTGTGCACCACCGTTTCGTGATTCGAACCAGAATCATAACTGCGAATGCTTAACTGTTGAGCCACCCGTCTCTCCATTACCTATGAAGATCAGTTTTAGAGATGGAATATATCTCTAAAAACAGATATTTCTTTGTAATGAACAAAACACAAACCAGGTAAATATATGTTAATATGTTTATATCTCAATTCAAAGACAGATATATACATACGATGTAAATTATTAAAAAAATAAAAGAAGGATTTTGATACGAGTTTTCTGTATGAGTTCAATGTGTAAACAACCATGTGTCAAAACATTATCGAAATTCCGGGTTTTTACAAGTACCATTAAGAATGCTACGAATATTCAGGATAATACCATATCGGACCTGCTTCACAGACCATCATGGGCCTCAGCGAAACCAACACAATTCCTCCTTTAATATAAACAAAAATGATAAAAATGACTACAAACATTTAGCATAGGTTCAGAGAAGGCACATATGCTATTATGGGTACAAATTATTGTCATATTATAATTGCACTAACAAGATTCGAAATGGAAGAATCTCGGGTATTGACAGAGCATTGTGAGGGCAAGCGTTGTGGAAGGGAGGTAACTCCGATTGACGCGAAGGGCTCCAGCACATGTTTGTTGAGGTAAAATCATAGACCGAGGCGGTCTCTTTACCCACGTGATTATATTGTGTAGTTTCTTTTCATTTTTGAGAAAAGAATTCTATCCGTCTAACGACTAACTGATGTTTACTCTTGTAGAGATTTTCTTGTCAAGTTGTTTCTGTGAAGCCTAAGAATCTGGGCGCCTTCCTGTGAGAACAAAAACGAAAACGTTCCAGAAAACAGTAGAGAAATGTACAAATGAGGCATCAGTTCGATTAGAAACAAAAGGAAAATAACAACAATGTTTTTATTGAATATGTAATCTTATTCTGATCGTTAAGAAAAATGAGCATTTGTCGTTACATATATCAGATGGATATCGCACTTTACATACATAAATAACACAATATTGAGTGAGTGGTACACCAGAAATGGGCTTCACACATTGTCCCCATATGGGGAATCGAACCCAGGTCTTCGGCGTGATGAGCATTTAACCACTAGGCTACCCCACCGCCCCTAAATAACACAAAAAAGTAAATTTACCTGCTAAAAGAACTTGTTGGTGTATGTTTAAAATCTGAAGATGGCGGCAATGAGGCAGGCTGCGAGAAGAGACATGCTTGCAATGGCGCCGGCTGCACCTCCTGAGAAAAACAACATCCAATCATTAAACAGAAAAGTTCGGTCAAATATAATCGTGAAAGGTTGAAAGGACCTAAGTAAAGTCTTAACCTTTCATTCAGATTCTATCGGACGGGGCTTTGGAAGAGTTTCATATTTGGTGTTGATCTTACAACGTATTTAAAGACAATGACAAAATGAATTGATTACATTCTTTTCAAATAGAATCGTTTAATATAAATCACATGACTTTGAGTTTTAATTACTTTTACTCTGGATACATTTTAATCTGAAATACGGCAAAACCACTGCAAAATCAAATTCACGTTCAATTTTAACCTTTCGTTTCACATATTTTGAATTAAAATTAAACTAAAAAAACAAATACAAGTTATGCCTACCGATTGTAGTGGCATCAGGGCACAACATCGCTAGCTCCTTGTATGTGCACTCAAACTGTTGGTTCTCTGAAAACAATGAATGTCAGTTGTGAAATACAACTTGTAATGGTATGATATGGCACTGGAATTGCCAGGAACAATTTATGTCCTGGTCAAGTGAAAGTACACTCCCGAAAATTAAATTTGAGTGAAATATTACAAATATTATGAAACCTTTATAGGCTCAAAACAGCCGCATCGTCACATACTTTTCATTCACAACTGATGTTTCCCTTAGCAATTAATTTCATAAACGACACTCTTTTCATATTGTAAATGCTATAAAAAATCCCTAACTATCCAACCTTATGTTGAGATTCCGGCTATCAGAACCGTAGCATGTATTTATGTGGAAAACAGGATCTGCGTGTACGATCTGCGTCACTCACTGACAAACACTGCAGCTCCCAATATATCCCAACAGAGGTACGTGTACATTAATCGCATTACATGTTCATTGCAATACAAATTATTTGCTAAAACACACCGTTGTTGATCCATTTCAAATATTCATCTAGTTATCGAGTTAAAGGAGCAGCTACATCTCATCAAAAGACAAGGTATCTTACTGAGTTCCTTGTCCATCTCCATCTCGCATCCCTCGGGGAAACCAAAAGCGTTGACACATTTGATCATGACGTTGAAGGATCTGCAGCAAAAAAACCCAACAAATTGTAACATTAAATACTCATACCACTTTCCACAGCAAAACTAACATTTAGTCTCAAACATAAAATGATATTACTTTAAAACAGACATTCACAAATCCAAAAGGAACCAAGGACTGTGCCAACTGATTCAAAACTTTGAGACCATTTCCCGAGGCAAGGGAGGTAATTATCCAGCTTTTTACGCGGAAACCTGTCCATCAGTTAACTCCCTTGCTTCGAGAAGTTGCTGTTTGTTGTATTAATTTCTTTTAATCTGTCGTAAAATCGTGATTTTGTTTTGTCAGGTGTACGTACGTGCAACTCTTAGACAGGATATCGGTAGGACAGGTAGTGTTGCCCGCCTCGATTAGGGCTTTACGGTCGTTCAAGTTGAGGACGTTGGCAGTGGAGAAGGCGGCAACACAGACGTCGAACTTAGCCTTGGAGAAAGTTCCGCAGTCGCCACTTGCAGCATTTGCAACGCTGACTGTTACCCAAAAAATACATAATGACAACATTTAAATTGAGTGAGTGAATTTAGTTCCCAATTAAATTGATGTTTATGATGAAAATGGTCACAATGATGAAAACCGTCATGGTGATAATGATTATATTGATGATAACAGTCATGGTGATAATGATCACAATGATGAAAACCGTCATGGTGATAATGATTATAATGATTTTGACAGTCATGGTGATAATGATTATATTGATGGTAACAATAATGGTGATAATGATTATTTTGATGATAACAGTCATGGTGATAATGCATTCGTGACCAACACGTGTTATTCCGGGACAAGCCGAATTGCGACTTGTGCCCCTCTGGAAGGATTTCATATTGGCGTAGGATCATCAGAACTACTTCAAACAGGAACGATAACTCTATTCCTGTTTGATTGCAATGGTACTTAATATCACCGAAGTACTCATACATTGTATTGCTGTTTTTGGTTTTGCTATTTATTCTAAAGAATTAAACCTCCTTGGTACAACTAAAAGAAAAATAACCCACATATTTGTTAAAGACATATTCTGACGTAATTATTACCAGATATTCACCTTAGATTTCCAATTATATTTCTGAAAAGGGTTTAATAATCACAAATGGGATTGTTTTATTGAATACGCGAATAAATTCTTTTTAAAAAAAACCCCGCTACATTAAATCCCAAAGCAGAAACTCAAAAAATAACTTTTATAATATTTCTCAAACTGAACATACTCCCAGAGAATTTAAATATATGCCCAATGTTAAAGATTAAAGTTGATTAGTTACATACAGATATAATATTATTGTTTTGAAACTCGTAGCGATATATAATTACATTTCCTAAAATTGTTGGAAACGCACGTACAATCTCCATAGCAAGCCCGCAAGATCGTCAGAAACACCCTCAGTTGGACCCATGAGAGCCATTATGTCAACAAACGCACGTGCGTGTATTTGAATCTCTCACCGTCAATCGCATGATTCTTATCAAAAACACCATAATAGGCAGCAAAATTCTGTTAGCTAAGTTCTTTGTATTTTCAATATGACGATATACATTTTTCATGATTTTTTAAACAATGACATAATGCCATAAACGATTTAAGTACTCGGGATTATTTTTATCAAAGCACCGCAGTCATTTACGCGCTTTCTGATTGGTTTGTCGTATTTTCGCACATAACAAGCATCGAGAGGGGGACGAGTCTTCTTGCAGGTTACGGAAAGGGGCGAGTGGTGACGAATGGGTGATAATGGTGATAACGATGATACCATTTTATTGTTTAATGAACTTTCCATCAATGCCCGAGCTACATATAGTGATGGTGGGTCTAGAGCTGGGTGAGACAATCCCGCGATTGACAACGTGAGCATTTGGGATACGATTACATATACTAACCAAGTCAGCGAGGTTGACCAACGCATCCCGTTAGTCAATAAAAGTCATAACACCAAGTGACGATGATTTGAGTAATAAAACGACAAATATATGTGGTGATGAAAAGACTGTAATGATTGTGGTGATGAAGACTGTAATGACTGTGGTGATGAAGACAGTAATGATTGTGGTGATGAAGGCTGTAATGATTGAGGTGATGATGGCTGTAATGATTGTGGTGATGAACACAGTAATGATTGTGGTGATGAAGGCTGTAATGATTGAGGTGATGATGGCTGTAATGATTGTGGTGATGAACACAGTAATGATTGAGGTGATGAAGGCTGTAATGATTGTGGTGATGAAGACAGTAATGATTGTCGTGATGAAGACAGTAATGATTGAAGTGATGATGGCTGTAATGACTGAGGTGAAGAACACAGTAATGATTGAGGTGATGAAGGCTGTAATGATTGTGGTGATGAAGACAGTAATGATTGTGGTGATGAAGGCTGTAATGATTGTGGTGGTGAAGACTTCAATGACTATGGTGATGAAGACTGTAATGACTCTGGTGATGAAGGCTGTAATGATTGTGGTAATGAAGGCTGTAATGATTGTGGTGATGTAGACAGTAATGGTTGTGGTAATGAAGACAGTAATGATTGTGGTGATGAAGGCTGTAATGATTGTGGTGATGAAAAGACTGTAATGATTGTGGTGATGAAGACAGTAATGATTGTGGTGATGAAGGCTGTAATGATTGTGGTGATGAAAAGACTGTAATGATTGTGGTGATGAAGACAGTAATGATTGTGGTGATGAAGGCTGTAATGATTGTGGTGATGAAGACAGTAATGATTGTCGTGATGAAGACTTCAATGACTGTGATGAAGACTGTAATGACTGAGGTGATGAAGACAGTAATGATTGTGGTGATGAAGGCTGTAATGATTGTGGTGATGAAGGCAGTAATGATTGTCGTGATGAAGACTGTAATGATTGTGGTGATGAAGACAGTAATGATTGTGGTGATGAAGGCTGTAATGATTGAGGTGATGATGGCTGTAATGATTGTGGTGATGAAGGTTGTAATGATTGTGGTGATGAAGGCTGTAATGATTGAGGTGATGATGGCTGTAATGATTGTGGTGATGAACACAGTAATGATTGAGGTGATGAAGGCTGTAATGATTGTGGTGATGAAGACAGTAATGATTGTCGTGATGAAGACAGTAATTGAGGTGATGATTGAAGTGATGAAGGCTGTAATGATTGTGATTGATGAAGACAGTAATGATTGTGGTGATGAAGGCTGTAATGATTGTGGTGGTGAAGTCAATGATTGTGGTGATGAAGATGAAGGCTGTAATGATTGTGGTGGTGAAGACTTCAGTAATGATTGTGGTGATGAAGGCTGTAATGATTGTGGTGATGAAGGCTGTAATGATTGTGGTAATGAAGATGTAATGACTGTGATGTAGATGAATGGCTGTGGTAATGAAGACAGTAATGATTGTGGTGATGAAGGCTGTAATGATTGTGGTGATGAAGGCTGTAATGATTGTGGGTAATGATTGTGGTGATGAAGACAGTAATGATTGTGGTGATGAAGGCTGTAATGACTGTGGTGATGAAGACTGTAATGATTGTGGTGATGAAGGCTGTAATGATTGTGGTAATGAAGGCTGTAATGATTGTGGTGATGAAGACAGTAATGATTGTGGTGATGAAGACAGTAATGATTGTGGTGATGAAGGCTGTAATGATTGTGGTGATGAAAAGACTGTAATGATTGTGGTGATGAAGACAGTAATGATTGTGGTGATGAAGTCTGTAATGATTGTGGTGATGAAGACAGTAATGATTGTCGTGATGAAGACTTCAATGACTGTGATGAAGACTGTAATGACTGAGGTGATGAAGACAGTAATGATTGAGGTGATGAAGACAGTAATGATTGTGGTAATGAAGGCTGTAATGATTGTGGTGATGAAGGCAGTAATGATTGTCGTGATGAAGGCAGTAATGATTGTGGTGATGAAGACTTCAATGACTGTGATGAAGACTGTAATGACTGAGGTGATGAAGACAGTAATGATTGTGGTGATGAAGGCTGTAATGGTTGTGGTGATGAAGGTTGTAATGATTGTGGTGATGAAGACTTCAATGACTATGGTGATGAAGGCTGTAGTGGTTGTGGTGATGAAGGCTGTAATAATTGTGGTGATGTAGACAGTAATGATTGTGGTGATGAAGGTTGTAATGGTTGTGGTGATGAAGGCTGTAATGATTGTGGTGATGAAGACTGTAATGGTTGTGGTGATGAAGGCTGTAATGATTGTGGTGATGAAGACGGTAATGGTTGTGGTGATGAAGGCTGTAATGGTTGTGGTGATGAAGACTGTAATGGTTGTGGTGATGAAGACTGTAACGATAAACCATTCAGAACAGCGGAATGCGTAGGCGTCTCCTTCAGAATGAACTTATCTCAAGCCAAGTTGACTAAATGCACTATCTGGTACAAGTCTAGACTAACTCTTAGTCCTTGATATATATTGATAGAAACAAAATACTACCTACAAACTGAAAACGAGAAGCAGCGAGATTCCGGAACGTTAGTGAAACATACACTTGCTTCTTTTGGGGATGTTTAGGGCTGGGCGGAGGAGACATAAGACTCTGAGATAAACAAACAAGCGCATGTTGGTAGACCTGGACTCCACCGAATGCTATACAGTCGCTGTCTTACCCAACCTATTGGACGAGAGTAACACTCCCGGTGCAGAGGCTAAAAAGTGCCCTATAGAATACAGATCCATGAAAAGACAAATATAGTCTCTAAACATTCCTACATCCAAATAAATACAGACGTGTTTCATATTTATGTTGTATGCTTGAATAAGATGTTGCCATACGTTATAGTGTCAGAACATTTTTTTTTAAAATACGTCACGCATAAATAACCTGTGACCGAAAAGATGACTAATATATATGATAAGACTGTCACGCTGTACAGTGTGTGTTGCTAAAGATTGATGACCTGTCATGTTTGACACCTGTACGGTGACACGAGGTAAACACAAGGTCAGCTTCATAACCTCAGGGGCTTGTAACGCAAACCCACCCCAAAACACAAAAACCAAAATACCAAAAAAAACCCAACCAAACAAAACAAAACAAAACAAAGCAAAACACAAAACAAAAACAAAAAGAGTATTGAGGTATACAGTTGAAGCTTATTTCTGGTGTGAATTTTGCTGAAATATTGCTAAAAAAAAGGGCGTAAAACCAAATTCACCCACTCACCACGGTGGATAGCCTAATGGTTAAAGCGTCCCCTCGTCACACCAAAGACCAGAGTTCAGTTCCCCACATGGGTGCAAAGTGTGAAGCCCGTTTGTGGTATCCATCGCTGTTGGTTAAACAACTTTTTATCCGGGTGTGATAAATTATCATAAGAGTTAGTCTGTTGATTTCATGTGACTGTGCAATTTGTTTTGTTGCAATTATTAGATTTTGTGTTAGTGAGCAATTCATCGGCTTCAAATTAAATCAAACCGACTGTAAAAGGACCTTAAAACGCTTAATTTCCTAAAACTGAGGCAATCAAGGCGAGGGCAGTCATTCTAGACTTAAGTTCGTCTCCCATTGTAATAATTCTTGAAGGTCTAGGGTACAAAAAGAAATACTCTCACTATCAGTCTATACAAGGAAGAAAACAGTTCATTAGCATGACTGAAAATGTTATCGTAATTCATGACATCGTTAATCAGAACACCTAAAAAGGAAACTTCATTGTCAGCAGTGCAAATCGCAAGGAGTGAGTGAGTGAACATGGTTTTACGCCGCTTTTTAGCAATATTCCAGCAATATCACGGCGGGGGACACCACAAATGGGCTTCACACATTGTACCCATGTGGGGAATCGAACCCGGGTATTCGGCGTGGCCAGCGAACGCTTTAACCACTAGGCTACCCCACCGCCCCTGCAAATATTAAAGACCAGAGGGCGTTTAGTTGAAAATATGTCTTTGCTACACGGACCCGCTGACCAAGTCCGAGATACTTAGAACTAGATTTGTACGCACTTTAACAAATGTTTCGTGACAACAAGCCCTGATAAAAATACAACCTTCCCACAAGGCATGTTGAAGCCTTTGTCCTTCTGAGGGCGTGTCAGTTTTAGCTATTCGAGACGTGTTTGTTCACAAAAAGGTGACTTGACGTAGGCGCATCTCGCATGTCATGCCTTTAAGTCACCTAACCTGTTTTAGATGACAGACGAGACACCTTCGCGTCTTCTTCCCCTCCACTGCTGTGTAGGTTGTGAAGGTATTGTGTTAAGTGGTTAAACTACTTCAGCGAGTTGAAATACGGTGAGATAATGTTATTATGACTAACCATTTCATTTCATGCTTTCCGCATAAACATACATACTAATATGTATACATACACACATATACATGTATACCCATACACGCACATACTCACTCGCCTTACTCACGCTCACGCACGCACGCACGCACACTGGAATCGCTCGTTGAACATTACGTCTTGAAGTATGACCAACGACAGACTAACAACTAGTCTCTGATATGAACATATTTTACAGATAAAACAGTGCATAATAAAAACATACAATAAAATGAAAAGGAGCCCTGAGACATGCCACATATACTAGACTTGCATCAGCTTTCTTGGGTATATTTGTTTCAGGGTCTGTATGGCAGACTAAACCAACGACTCTGAAGACCTTCATTTTGAAACCCTCAAAGGCCCAAACCCATGACGTCATCTGTTTATGTGCTCCTCGTCTCTAATACCAACGATTAGACTACGCTGAGTCTCTGAATATATACAATTTTGATAGAAACAAACAATTCATTTCAAATGAAAAGGAACCCTGGTGAGATGCGAGAATCAGATCTGAGGAAATCTAGATTTGCTTCATGTAAGGCCCAAGCATTGTAGAAAGGGAAATGAATGCGGTTCAAGGACTGTACGACGGACTATAGGCGATAAAATATGGAAAACGCTAGCGGATGCTGCACTGAAGACAAGATGAACCCTATGGTCTCATGTTAACAGCCTAAAGCAGTTCTCCATGCAGCGACGGTAGCGGTAGCATCGCTGTAGCCTTTGAAGTTGTCAAACGGATGCATTGATGAGGATGCCAGTTTCCGGAGAAAATGGTTCTTGGTTAAAGCTTCAGCTTACACGCTTCATTAGTCTGTCTCAAGGTACCTTGACCGCATTAATTTCCCCGTTGCCTTGCCCTTTCTGAAATGCTAAAGCCCTAAATGAAGCAAGTCTAGATTTCCTCAGGTTCAGGATCATCCCCCGTCTCACTGGAGCACCTTTTCAATACAAAAAAGTGTTTGTTTCTATTAAAATTATATGTATATTCAGGGACTAAGCGTTAGTCTAGCGGTTAATGAACAACGCTTGCTCCCAGTGCCAAAAAGTATTTACGTAACCAAGTTGGAATTGTAGAAATTGTTCATGTATCACATTATTAACTTGTTGAGTGACATAATTGTCACACATAGCATCCTCTTAGGTCACAATGTCACACAAGAACAATGTCATTGTGTCAATGTCGTGAGTGAGCGAGTTTGGTTTTACGCCGCTTTTAGCAATATTCCTGTAATAACACGACGGGGACACCAGAAATGGGCTTCAAACATTGTACCATGTGGGGAATCGAGCCCGGGCTTCGGCGTGACGAGCGAACGCTTTAACCACTAGGCTACACCACCGCCCCTCATCATTCAAGAAGTGACTAAACATGCGTAGTCGTCTTCGAAGTTCAAATTGATCAAAGAATATCAGCTTCTGTTATATATTTACGTGGTTTAAACATATAATAGATATAGCAGTTACAGAAAGGTATTTTACATTGATGTTCGTGAAACGGCGTTTCTAGTGGTCAGATCGAAAGAAGGCTAGATTGTCGATACGGCGTTTAACGCTCACTCACTCGGAAAATGTAACATGCTACGCGACCTTTTCCATCATTAACATTCTCAGCTGCTGACAAGAACGACTGATGAGGATAATAAACATGTTTATGACAAGGATAGTTCATGGAGTACTCCAAGATCGATTCTTTGCTGTGGGCAACACGATATGAGGTCTACCTACAACGTGTAAGTACAATCAAAGAATGTCATACAATCCGTTATGACAAGATAATATTCTTGAAACTTGGTTCCTTGAAACAAAACAGATGTTTTTTCAAACTACCGTTATCTTGGATGATTAGATTGTACATTTAATCCATGTGTATGCGTCAGTAATGCATCATTTCGAGTAAGAGATTGAGTGCGGTTTACGACCTTGACATCCACGGATGAAAGACGCTGAGATGTTGGCCTAGAGGGTAAAGCGTTGACTCATCAAGCCCAAGATCTGGGTTCAGTCCTTTCATATGGGAACTGTTAATCTGACGTGGCATTCACAGGATTATTATTCATCTGTCACGATAACAGAGTAAACACAGTTATATGAACGAATCGGGCTGAGCTGACATATTTTAGGTAGTTTATATGAATCCTCCATTTGGTGTCCCCGCCGCGATACAGTGTGCACGGGAATATTGCCAGATGTGGGTGAGTCAGGTTGGTTTAATCCCCCCCCCCCTTTTCTGTAGTACTGCAGTCATCACTATGCTTCGGTTTGAACTGAGCGAATATGGTTTTATGTCGCTTTTAGCAATATTCCATCAAAATCACGGCGGGGGACACAAGAAACGGGCTTCACACATCGTACCCATGTGGGGAATCGAACCCCGGTCTTCGGCATGACGAGGGGGCGCTTTAACCAATCAACGCCCCTCGGTTTGAATTGGGACAAAATCATCCTTAATTTGTGTAGTTCAGAGCTGAATTAAAATGAAAGGAATTAAAGACAAACCCTAAGGAATAACGCTTACCAACCATGACTAATATACGGCGTGAATCAGTCCTTAACCACATTCACCCATTCACCTCACGTATGCCACTATCACTGTTATGACACAACACTGTTTTTCTATAAGGTTACTATAAGGCTACCGTATTGTAAATCGTGAAACACGTTTGCCAACGGCAAACACGTTCCACCCACTGTTTTTTCCAAACACGTCGGGAAAAAATCCACACCGTTAACAGACGACCCTGCCCGCGTTAATTATCCAAAAAAGCGAGTGTTATTTGACTTGGACAAACCAAACACCATCAAGGGCAATGAAGTGACCGCCAACCCGGACTCAACACTCGCCACGCAGGCAGTGTTTAAACGTAAAGTATGTAAACATAGTTGGATGGTTACACTGGCGTCACTGCAAGAACAGGTTTCATCAACATACCAGCATATTCATCACCGGCCAGGTGAGATGAACAAGACCTTGCCACAACCTGGAAAGGCTATATGGAGATGAGGCTAGCTGGCCAAGCTTGTCACGTGATGGGAGGGGCATGGTATTTATATACTTCAAGAAGAGTGTTATGTTATTTTGGTGGGGTTCACGTACTGTCTGAATATGAACTAACTGGAAAGGTGGGAGTACAACCATACCACGCATTACTAAAGGAACATCATGGTAATTATTGGACATTTTGGGGTCAAGTATTACTGAAGGAACGTCAGGATAATCAGTTGACACTATGGGGTCACGCATTACTGAATGGACATCATGATAGTTACTGGATACCATGGGTCCCACATTACTGAATGGACATCATGATCACTTAAGAACACTATGGGGTCAGGCTTTACTACAGGAACGTCATGATAATTAATGGATATTAGAGGTTTACATTACTGATAGAACGTCTTGGCAATTAACGGACTTTATGGGGTCAAACTTTACTGCTGGAACATATTAAGAGTTAATGGACATTATGGGGTCACGCTTTACTGCTGGAACATATTGAGAGTTAATGGACATTATGGGGTCACGCTTTACTGCTGGAACATATTGAGAGTTACTGGACATTATGGGGTCACACTTTACTGCTGGAACATATTGAGAGTTAATGGACATTATGGGGTCACGCTTTTACAGCTGGAACATATTGAGAGTTACTGGACATTATGGGGTCACGCTTTACTGCTGGAACATATTGAGAGTTACTGGACATTATGGGGTCACGCTTTACTGCTGGAACATATTGAGAGTTACTGGACATTATGGGGTCACGCTTTACTGCTGGAACATATTGAGAGTTAATGGACATTATGGGGTCACGCTTTAGCTGAACATATTGGAACATATTGAGTCACGCGTTACTGCTGGAACATATTTAATGGGGGTCACGCTTTACAGCTGGAACATATTGAGAGTTTGGACTGCTTTACTGCTGGAACATATTGAGAGTTAATGGACATTATGGGGGGCTGGAACATATTGAGAGTTAATGGACAATATGGAGGTCACGCTTGCTGGAACATATGAGATTGACATTATGGGGAGTTACTGGAACATATTGAGAGGAATGGACAATATGAGGTCACGCTTTACAGCTGGAACATATTGAGAGTTAATGGACATTATGGGGTCACGCTTTACTGCTGGAACATATTGAGAGTTAATGGCTTTACTGCTGGAACATATTGAGAGTTAATGGACATTATGGGGTCAAGCTTTACTGCTGGAACATATTGAGAGTTAATGGACATTATGGGGTCAAGCTTTACTGCTGGAACATACTGAGAGTTAATGGACATTATGGGGTCACGCTTTACTACTGGAACATATTGAGAGTTAATGGACATTATGGGTTACTGCTGGAACATATTGAGAGTTAATGGACATTATGGGGTCACGCTTTACTGCTGGAACATATATTGAGAGTTAATGGACATTATGGGGTCACGCTTTACTGCTGGAACATATTGAGAGTTAATGGACATTATGGGGTCAAGCTTTACTGCTGGAACATATTGAGAGTTAATGGACATTATGGGGTCACGCTTTACTGTTGGAACATATTGAGAGTTACTGGACATCATGGGGTCACGCTTTACTGCTGGAACATATTGAGAGTTAATGGACATTATGGGGTCACGTTTTACTGCTGGAACATATTGAGAGTTAATGGACATTATAGGGTCACGCTTTATTGCTGGAACATATTGAGAGTTAATGGACATTAAGGGATCATGCATGTCACATACTTCCAACTTCAGGGGAAAAGATGATCCACAATATTTTCCCTACTGCTTCGCCCTCCCTGCAATGCTTAAGCCCTAAATGAAGCAAGTCTAGATTTCGTTAGGTTCAGGAATCTCCCATCTCACTGGGGCTCCTTTTCAATGTAAACGGGTTATTTTATGCTATCAGAATAACATATATTCAGAGACTAAGCGTTAGTAAGGGAAAAGACTACGGGCGTGTGGCTATGACAAATCATAAGGCTGGGCTAAATTTTCGTAAAGCGGATCCAGCGGCAGGCACGTCTTAGGGACACAGTCTGGAGATACGTAGAAGTAAGAAATGTTTGTAGGAGAAGCCAAACTGAGAGGATGTAACACCATCCGCTTTAAGGTTTTGGAGATCGCCAAATCGTTCAGAAGTGTATTTTCGTTTATGATATCTGAAACTCAGAACGATAAGCGCGTTATGGCACTGCAAATACCATTCTTACTTGACACCTATGGTGGAAATATGTTAAGATAGTTACACACATCATTATAATGGTATTTGTAAGTGGTGGAACAGACGCGCTTCAAGCATGCCAACAGCCGTGCTCAACACTATGTCAGAAACACACACGTCAATGTACTGGTCGATTCTTGGCTTCGTCCAACCAATTCACATTTAACGAAACGATGATCTATACACATTGTCATGTTACTTTTTAAAATCGATTTTCCAAAAAGACAGATTTTCTAGATTTGGCAGTATAAATATGCACCATATCTAACCGGGGTTCTGTTACCGCCCTACTACTTAAAATGCCGAAACCGATTGCGTTAATATATGAAAACAAACTGAAAAAACCCAGTCCTTCAATCCAACAAACACTGACTGGTTTAGCCGGCCCGAGCCCATAGCAAATTTTACGCAACAATATGGCAAATTATATATCGATACATAAAATGTACATATCGTAAAACAACCCACGAAATATTCCACCAGCTATATGTAAAAGCGATATTCCATAATATTGTAAGTCTCTCTATCCATCTATCATTTGTCTATCCATGTCTCTATCCATCCTAGAACCCGTGTGTCTATTTTAGTTCCATGCAGTCTGCCTTCTAACGGCCAACAGCTGTTTGTTTAAACCTTGATTATTCCTGATGGGATTTACATGCGGTTATGTCTGGCCTGCGCAACCCGGTGCAGAGAGTGTAAACACGTTGCTTGCTTAACCTGTGCGTGACAGCAACGACCGGGAAGACTGCACCGCTGAACGCAGGCGTCGACGGAAACTAAAGTGTCTCGTGAATGTTACTTGTATGAGGTCCAGTTAGTGAACAATGAGTTAGTGAGTGAGTTAAGTTTTATTTAGCAATATTCCAGTAATGTCACGGCTGGGGACACCAGATACGAAGAATCGAACCCGGGTCTTCGACGTGATGAGTGAACGCCTTAACCACTAGGCTACACCATAGCCCCTTGATTAACAATGCATTAGTAGACGGAGATCATCATTGAAGTTTTGTTATTGTTAAAATCATTAGCTCATAATTAACGCCTTTATAATTATGCTTAGTAGTGTTGTAACTGATTTAACCACAAACCGATCAATTGTGTTTTGAAGGCATGACAGTTATAACCGTGGAAAACATTTGACGTCCTCCTTGAAATCGACAAGCGGCGGTGACATGGCGACAAGAGAAGGTACGCCCTAGGACCACGTGACGCGCAGGATGACATAGACAGTTAGATTCTCAAACAAACCGGTTATTCGGCTTCCTAGACCCTCCAGCAGGAGAGTAAGTTAACAAATGAATAAAATACCGAGCTAAACGTAATTTTAGCATTGTTGGACATCAATAGCTTTTATTTTGTAGATAGATTTTTTGAAATAATATTGTTATTAGGATATTGTATTTCTGGGATTAAATATAAATCTAGCTCAAATATCCTTTTTATTTCGCAATTACAAACTATAACGACTTTGATTAAAGCATAAATGTTAATATGTATTTGATATGATTTAGTCCAAAACAACATATTTGGGAACTTCTGATAGTATACTTTTGTAGAGTAAAACGAGATATTTCTCTCTTCACAAGAGCCACTTTCACCTGACTGTGAGTCATATAAGCTTTTGTTTGAAGAGACAGATTAATACTTCAAGACATGACCGAAACACATATTTTGGAACTTCTGAAACTATAATTTCGTGGAGTAAACTAACATATTTCTCCCTTCACAGAGGCCACTTTCACCTGACTGTGAGTCATATAAGCTTTTTGTTTGAAGAGACAGATTAATACTTCAGGACATGACAGATAGTATGTCGGTGATAATCTGACACTCATGTCCTGGCACGGGGAAAAGCATGCGGAATGTTACATACATGACAGCAACAGGTCACGGTGTAATTTATGCAGCGGGTGTAGTTCAAGGTCACACGCTAGAATACATCTGTCGTGACTCCCATCATTCGTTCAGAGTAATCAATTTCAGCACGGTAATTATCGTCAATCATCTTGTCGTTAGATCAATTATCCAAAGAGCAGAATGGTTTTGCTGGGATGCTGAGTTTAACGTGATTATCATTAAATACTACATCGGATGATGCTAGGTAATCATCATCATCATCATCATCACCATCACCATCACCGTCACGCATCAGTTTTATAACCGATGCCATTAGGCAAGAATCAGGCGCGTATCAAGCCAATATTTTCGTGTAAGCCCGATAGCTTGCAAAGCTTTACATTTTGATAGTATTGGGGGCTTGCCCATCCGTTTTAGCAACAAGCATGTGTAAGCCCGGGCATTTTTTATAATGGTAGCTACGCCCCCAAGAATACTTCCCAACGGTTCTGAGATCAGTAAATATATGGGACAAACCATTCACTTATGGGGTAAGGGAGATTTCAAGACCCAGTTGTCGTTGAAGAAAAGGAAAGAGCCCACTCCGGCCCCCTCCCTAGGTTCCAAATACATTCTTTGATCCTTTAGGTTCTACTTTCGTGACTGCATGCTAGAAATTAATACTTTGACCTATTTCTTGACTCTAATACCAAACATATTTGCTATAATCTCCCGCTGTACTAAGGGTACAGGGATAGTATATCACAAGTAACCATCGACCATGCGCATGCATGGCTGTTTTCAAAGCTAGCTAGGTATAAATAGATGCTAATATACTGCTACCTTCCTTCGTAAACACGGATAAAATAGTGATAATTATCAAGATCGGTATTCCCATCGAAACAGTCATGGTGCACTCGGTAGAGGCTCCAGCGCTTTTCCAACATTACCTTGGTTACCAAGGCAACCAACCGGTAACGAGGGCTCCTCCACATCGACAGCTTTTCGATAAATTGGCAAGGGCCCTGAGTACACTGACGAAGGATGCTGTCACTGTGGGAGAGACGTTAAAGTTGACCATAGCTACTTGCCTGTGTACACAGGTGTTAAGTAAATATACATATTTTTATCTCTTTCTACATCAAAACCGCAATCCTGTCAATTTTTTGTGGAATTTAAGTGTAAAAGTTTGTGTTTTTCGTTTTAATCACCATCGCCTGAATTTAATGTCTTTGACAGTTATGAATCATGTATCTATTTATTATCATTATATCATTATTATTATGGAGGCGTTAGGTGGGTTGGTTGGTGACGGGTTGTTAATGTTTTTGAACGATTTGATTAATTGCTATTCCACGTGAAAAGATGCAAGATTATTTTTGTGGAGTTTGACCCGTAGGGAGTGAGTAAGTTTGGTTTTATGCAGCTCTTAGCTATATTCCAGCAATATAACGGCGGGGGACACCAGAAATGGGCTGAACAAATTGTGCCCATGTGGGGATTTGAACCCGGGTCTTCGGCGTGACGAGCGAACGCCTTAACCACTAGGCTACCCCACCGCCCCACTTATTAATAGATCTTGAACTGGAATTAAATGGATGAAAATAACACAATCATACGCCAATCAGTCAACTGTATTGTCGATCTAGCTCCAACAAAAATGGTGTAGTATCTAAAGTAACTTTCCCATCAATGAAATCGTCAATCCGTCAGAGCCCCTCACTTGTAGACATTAACACAAACCAATCAATAGCTGTCTACTAAACACGAACCAAAGATATAAGATAATTGCACAAACGTTGCAATTACGCTGCCGTGCTATAAAATTAACCCCTCTACATGATAATCACTTTTCCGGTTGTTCGGTAGGACCAACAATTGGGGAGTGGGGAATGCAGCGAAGAACAATACATGAGCATGTTTTACAATGAATGAATGAATGAGTTTAGTTTTACGCCGCACTCAGCAATATTCCAGCTATATGGCGGGGGTCTGTAAACAATCTAGTTTGGACCAGACAATCCAGTGATCAACAGCATGAGCATCGATCTGCGCAAGAATGAATGAATGAATGAATGAATGAATGAATGAACGAATTACCCACCTCAACACACACATACGCGCACACAGCTCCCTAGACTATTGCTTAGTCCCTGAATATATATAAATATATATATATATATAAATTGAAAAGGAGCCCCGGTGAGTTCGGAGATTCAGGACCTGGGGAAATCTAGACTTGCTTCATTTAGAACTGAAACATTGCAGGGAGGGCAAGGAAATAGGGAAAATAATATGGTTCAGGGACTGTGAGACGGACTGACGGACTAACACACACACACACACACACACACACACACACACACACACACACACACACACACACACACACACACACACACACACACACACACACACACACACACACACACACACACACACACACACACACACACACACACACACACACACCAGTATATATTGGTTGACCTTGGGAGACCGTAGGGGTAAAAGTCAACGGGGTCGTTCCACAAAGCTGCCTTAGTCGTAAGCCTGTGTTCCAAGTGTTCATGTAATTAATGATGCTGTTGTCGCTGCGTCAAGCCCCGGGGATAGAGCGCTGACTCACTGATACATTTCCTGTTTACTATCGAGATAGGATAATCTTTTCCGCGTGAGTGCGCGCACATATCTAGCCAAACACGTCCCCAGGCTAAATGAGGAACATTCTTGGAATTCAAGCTGGAATCGGAGTCTTCTTGTTGGGGAGATATAACGGTGTTACGTTCTCTTGATCGTTTCGGGTTTTTTCCGATAAGACCCTTATCAGTTTCTTAAAAAATGAAAAACTTTTTTATTGCTACCGTTGGACCTACTAAAACAAAATAATGACTTATGGTATCGTTTGGGTTAGGCTCTTAGTACTGAAGGTTAATTTATATTATTTTTTTATTATATTCAGTGTATTATCTCCATAAAAGACAATGAGATTACTGTCATCTTCGATCTCGTATAGTTTGTGCAATGCTTAATCGCATATTCAATACACAATTTCAATCACTGACCACATGCAATTTGAACTTAACACCTATCAGGCTATACACCATAAACAAAACGCATTGAGTTATGGCCCAGGTTCGGTCTCTGTCACATTATGTAATTACACAGACAGGCAGGTGTGATACTTGTACACATGACATGTTATGATGTCTGTTGATTGCAAAATGTTATACACAAAAAATGAGCATGTATTTACAAAACCCAACATCTCTATATATACACACACAATGAGCTGTGAGGGCGGCATCTGCAAATGAACCAGCCGTTACACTTGAGTGCACACCCACCCGCTCTGACTGGGTTTCGGTATCCCGGCTGCTTCGTTTCTTGGGAAGTAAACCCAAGTACAAAATATTACACTTTTGATTTGCGATTGTACGCTTATAATTTTGTTTTTATGTTTCTTCATAACCAGCAATGTATAGTATATGTCATGAATAAGTGATAATTGTGTTTTAATTATGTTTGATATTTTGGTTGCATGTGACCTTTAAGCTAAATCCATAAAACGAAGAGCGCTTTGGGCGATGAATATGCGGGAATGTAGCATACGTTGAAACACTTGTGTTCGTAAGAAAGTCAAGTGGATCGGGAACATTCCTCCAAGCAAGGCCGTCTTCAGTTTACACTGTGACACTTTCCATTGTGTCACGAGTCAGAAACAGATTAAAATTATTGATAAGAATACTTACAAACAGTATATTCAAATAGAGCCCTTAACAAAAATGCCTTGTCTCGACTCAAAATAATGTTTGTGTAAGAGGATAAATAAATGCATAGTGAATGCATAATAATACAAATGTGCTGCAAAAACGAAACATATTATTTATTGTGAAATAATTTAAACTTAGAGTAGAAAATATAATGAGAGAATGGACACCAGCTGGGGATGAAAGAAACGGACAAGGACGGCTTGTTTGCACTGGCATTTTAGGATAACACCGATAGTCTGTCATACAGACCCTGAAACAAATATATCCGAGATAGCCCATGCAAGTCTAGAATATATGGCAAGTCTAGATTTCCACACTTTCAGGTCTGAAAATGAAGTCTCAGGGCTCCTCATTATATTTTATTTTTTTAAAACTATGAACTGTTTTTTCTATAAAATATGTTCATTACAGAGACTAGTTGTTAATCTAGATAAAACCTTGCAAGAATCCTAGCCATGCACTGCGTGAATTGAGGTCAATTATGTGTAAACAGCTGATGTAGTCGCAATTCTTAAGCGGTGACGTCACGTGTATGTAATGACTGAGTCCAAAGCAACATAGGTTCAGTTTATGTACAATGTCAACAGAGGCCGGCAGAAGGCAGCGCCTTGACGCAGACCAGTACACAACAAATGGTTTAAAATCTCCACAACTGTACTTGTAGTTTGTGCTTCCATCAAGGTTTGATCGGACTGTTCACAAATCTTGACGAGAACGGTAGAAATAACGATGCTGGTTATAGAGATTGGTTTGGGATGTCATTATTACTTTAACGTATGACGCATTAACCTGATTTTCATAAGACGAAATACACACAATCTAGTACGCAAAAAGGTTGTATGTTAAATTTCAAACTCTTTTTATTCATTGTTTGATGGGCATTCTTGAAGTTGGTGAGTCAATAATAACGCTTACAACTTTATGGATTTACAACTTGTTTATTGCATAGAGCCTCGTTTCGGTGTAGATTCTCACACCGTTATCACTTTTATGCTTGAAAACAGTGTAAGAATGTACATAAACTTCGCTCTGTGCATTAACAAGAGAGTAGTCTGTTTCCTCACATGAATAATATTGAGCTATTTAAAAATATTCGATTTGGTTTTTTAAACAAATTGTATTATACAGGTATGCACTTCTGCCAAATTCTGATCGGTCGTTTGAACCAACCGGAGTCTCAGATGCATGGCTGACGCCCTATGCGGGAAGAGCGGCGACCCTGTATCGTTAATCAGACGTGTGTTATTTAAACATGTTTCTGAAGCTGTATATGTTTTTAAATTCAAGTTGCGGGTAAAAGCAGAAAATACTTACAGTAAAGCACCACACAGAGAGCTGAAAGACCGAGAGCCATGATGGACTGCATTGTGTTGCTGGAGATAGAATACCTTGTCTTCCTAGTGAACCTGTTGCTAGATACTGATTCAGGCGAGGTTGCGCATCTCTTTAAGCGCCTTGAATTCCGGTGTCGATGGAGAGAGCTCCCCGTGAGAAATGGTTCTCACATGGGCGATTCATGTTGTTTCCAAAATGAACATATGACCTTCCCGGCCTATTGCATTAAAATACAATTTAAAAATGTACGAATAAAAACACGATTATCGTTGTTTTTAAAAGTTTGTTAAGATTAGCGGTTATCGTAATAGGGAAGTCATTTACATACGGTCAGTGTTTTTTGTTTTTTTAACGTTTATGATTTATTGCATTCGATCATGTGTTCGTTGGGTCTTTAAAAGGCTTATACGAAACTGAAAAGTAAGGGATTTTAATATTTGGGAGGCGTAGTATTTCACATCTACATCACGCAGTAGGCCATAAGAAACCTGTGAAGTTCCGGATCAGAATTGATCTTCAGCAACCCATGCTTCTCGTAATATGCGACTGACAGGATAGAGAGGTCAGGCTCGCTGACTTGGTTGACACATCTCATCGCATCCCATTTGTCAGATCGATGCTCATACTGTCGATCACTGGATGGTCTGGTCCAGACTCGACTATTTACAAACCGCTATATAGCTGGAATATTGTTGAGTATGGCGTTAAACAACGCACAAAGGTTATAAGGAGAGCGTTCCTGCCTACCACCATGAGCGACAAACAAACATCAAAATTTCCGATGCTGACAATGATATGAACCTCGACTGCGCAGCCGTCATTGCATCGATGATAAACACAAAAGATTAGCACTGTGGATCGTCCAGAGCACATTAGAGAGACTACAGAAACCTGTCTGTCCATGTTAACATAACACTTGGCACTGTAATGAATGTTTGCATTTTTAACATTTGCAATGTGTTATTACCACTTCATTCTGTGCGTTGTAATGCCATGATGTATGGTGAATAAAATATACATATAAAACAGTTTTCTTTAAATGACTAGTGCAACAACAGTTCAGAGCAAACACAGGTCACACGCACACACGCACACACGCACGCACACACGCACGCACGAACACATACATTAAGCTTCATTATTTTTTTTTTGCTATTATGAATTATTTACAGGTCATCCTAATTGATGCATCATCATCATCGTCACCATCATCATCATCATCTTCATCATCATCATCATAATTTTCATCAATGCAATTGCATTGTAACGTTTGGAAGATGTCTGGAGTGGGCGTAATTTCATAATTTCGTCTTCTTTTTCGTCTTTTGCATCGGTCTCTGTTGAAACTATGTATGTTTTCTTTTGAAAAGAAGGGATGAAAGGTCTCGGGAAATATGTATCATACATTTTCAACACGTATTGTTTAAATCCTAATCTTTAACATGAAGCTGATGACAACATGTATGTGTCACCGGGGTTTTCGCGGGAGGAAACGTGACAAGGGCGAGAAGACAAAGACGGTCAAGTTTTCAAATCAAGGTTACGTAATTCAGTGAAACCCGACACGACCGTTGGCTATTGCACGCGATAACGTTACACAAAGGGCAGAACACCCGCCCTTCTGTTTGCTGTGGACCCCCTCAGAACTGATGCTACCGAAATTCCGCACTAAAAAGGGTCATAAAGCTCTATCTATTACGCAACATTAACTCCTCACTTCCGAAGGCGCTTATTTACTTTCTCCCCCATGTAATTAGATCCACTGCGAGATATTAACTTGATTCCCTCGTCCCATGTGTGGAGAAAAACCTCTTGGGAAGGAAATGGGGGGGACGGGGTTAGACTAACGCTTAGTCTATGAATGTATATAAATTTGATAGTGACAAATAAACCCATTTAAATTGAAAAGGAGCCCGAGTGAGAGAGGGTATATTCAGCCAGAACCTGAGGAAATCTAGACTTGCTTCATTTAGGGCTTTAGAGTTGCAGGGAAGGTTAGGCTGTAGGAAAAAACAATGTGGTTCAGGGAATGTGAGATAGACAAGGACAGAGTAGGAAGTGAAAGTTCGTCGAAAAATAACATTGTCCCATACCAAATGCATGGCTAATATATATGTTCTCTGTTCCACTACAAAATTCAAATACATTATAGCAAAATTTTGTTTCATATACAGAAAGTAGAACGATGTATGGGTGATCGTCGACGTCAACAATTGGTCGATGTATCGTTAAAGACGTTGCTTGTCAGCCCGGATCTATCCGAAAAGGCCCCCTTTCTTCTCTAACTACAGATAGTGCGACTCCATATATAAACATGCAACGCTGAACGTTGCCATATGAACCGGACAAGGTGTTTACTTTCTGCATGGCCCCATGAAGATCTTCAACTGATCTTCAACAAAGCCATGCTTGTCGTAAGATGCGACTAGCGAGATAGGGGGTCAGACTCGCTGAGTTGATAAACACATGTCACCGTATACCAATTGTGAAGGACGACGCTCACGATCACTGACCAAACCCTGAATAGCTGGAATGTCTGATCTAGACTCGAGTGCTTACTGGCCGCCGTCATATAGCTGGAATTTTGCCGAATGCGGGGTTATGAAAGCAAACAAAGAAACTGAAGTTTATACTGAAGTATTGCTTGATACCCCACAATGCATGTATTCCAAGACCATAGGAAACACCCAATTGCGCAGATCGATGCTCATGCTGTTGATCACTGGATTGTCTGGTCGAGACTCTATTATTCGCAGACCGCCGCCATATAGCTGGAATATTGCTGAGTGCGGCGTAAAACTAAACTCACTCACTCACCCATAGGAAATATTTTTAAAAAGGAACTCAGTTTAAGTCAACATGACTGGGAAAGTCTAGACTGCCGACGTACTATCCCGAAATTAAGACTTGTTAGGGACTTTATTATTACATTTTCTTGATGTTTTTTTAGATAGATGTTTTTAGATTAGATAAGGTTATCTATGAGCCTGTCACTCTTGCTGGCTCCCGACACGCATCAATTCACATTTCCCATGAAACAACAGTGGTCATCTTCAGGATATGTTGTTTTCCCTTTGTGATGGGCAATATAACAATTACCTGTTACATCTTTTCCCATCCACACGTGTTAATGTATGTTATCTTGTATTTTGCTGTGTTGTATTTTATTAGGTAATTAACGACTGCAACAATAACGCTTTCCTTACATATTGCCGCGAGCGTTTCTTTGGAGACAGATATCCTGTCATCCCACCGGCGGATCATTTCGCCCACAGCCATAAAACCGCACAGCGAATAACGGCTATAGGCGTTGAACGAAAACATACGGAGGCAGTATAAGAGAACCTGTGGCATTCTACAAAGTTAATTTAATTCATATTTTTAGGTTGGGGTGTGTGGTTATTTTCATTCTGAAACTGAAATAATACATTCCAGGTATGATTGTTTTATATTGTTGTTTAACGCCGCACTCAAATGGTCAGATGGGTTTTGTAGTCTAAACTTACTGTTGTACTCTGGAGGATCCACATTATCAATATTTTGTGTTTATCATCGATATATGTAGTGCCGGCTGCACTGTCGAGTTTCATATTATTGTCAGCATAAAAAAAATAGCTATACCTATTTTCTATGTGTATTTTATTCACCATACATCATGGCATTACAACGTACAGGACGAAGTGGTAATAACACATTGCAAATGTTAAAAATGCAAACATTCATTACAGTGTCAGGTGTTGCAGACATGTTAACATGGACAGACAGGTTTCTGTAGTCTCTCTAATGTGCTCTGACCCGTGAAGGTCCGGTTTAGAATATTGATCTTCAGTAACCCATGCTTGTAGTAAGAGGCGACTAACAGGATCGGGTGGTCAGGCTCGCTGACTTGGTTGATACATGTCATCGGTTCCCAATTGCGCAGATCAATGCTCATGGTGTTGATCACTGGATTGTCTGGTCCAGACTCGATTATTTACAGACCGCCGCCATATAGCTGGAATATTGCTGAGTGCGGCGTAAAACTAAACTCACTCACTCACTCACTATCTCTGCCCGCTACATGCTATACTAGCAACGTAAGGCGATGCCTCCATATACCTAAATGTTCACAACAAATGGTCATTCGATTACGATCGAGTTGACATTGTTTTGAACAGTAGGGTATTTCTTAGTCTGTCTCAAAGTCCCTGAACCACATTATTTTCCCCAGCCTTATCTCCAATACTGAGCCCTAAATGATGCAAGTCCAGATTCCCTCAGGTTCAGGATCTTAATCTCCCATCTCAATGGTGTTCCTTTTCAATTTAAAAGGAATTATTTGTTTCTGGCAAAATTATATGGTTTAAACATATTTATTCATTTAAACATGACGGGACTGGCAAACAATCATACAACATGCTTATGTCAATGCCGCTCCAAAATTATATATACTGAAGGAAACAAATAACGGAACACCACTTCATGATAGTGTTCCTTTATTTATTCTCAGATTACCCCCCATAGCGCTATTCAAAGCTGGTGATGAAAACTGGAAAATATTAATGGAACACTTGAATTTTCCTGTGTTCCTGTATTTGTTTCTCTCAGTAAGTATTCAGACACTAAGCGATAGTCTAGGTATTTCTCAGAGATTGGCGTACAGGGAAGCGACTGTTACATGATAAAAGCCTTTTCGGGTCTGAACCCCCTGTTCGTCTATCGCCTAGTTTACTTTGTCCAGACACACGTTAATCGTAAATGCAACACTATTGTAAAGTGGATAAACGTGTCCTAAGTCCATGGATATACCTGTTCTACAACCGGGCTGACAATTAACATTACAAATGCGTGCCTGGTTTAATTACATAGAATCAGGCTACGTGTGAGTGGTTGTCGACACGCCTATGGTATCCTAGACTTACCCAAGGCTTAAAGGAAATAAATATATAGTTTATATCACAGTTCGTTCTTTTGTATGTATGTATGTATGTATGTATGTATGTATGTATGTATGTATGTATGTATGTATGTATGTATGTATGTATGTATGTATGTATGTATGTATGTATGTATGTATGTATGTATGTATGTATGTATGTATGTATGAGATAGATAGATTATCTTTATTTCCTCCAAAAATATGAAGATTGTTTCATGTTACAACAAAGTGTCAAGTTGAATATACAATGACTCAGTAGACAGTTAATTGTGCAGATATTTTAGAATGACAGACTGACATAAACTCAGCCACTAATAACATAACTTCCGCCCATTCTGTCATATTTAAGTTACCAAGTGTTGTACAAGATCCACCAAGTAAATCAGCAATTATTACATCGTCATCATTTTCCCAAAAGTCAACAAAATCAGATATTGATATAATATCACAAATCCTTTCAAACATTTCATTTCTCAAATCATTAAGATGTGTACAGGACATAATAACATGTTTAACAATATCAGAAGCTACTATTTCACATATACACTCTCTGGATTCAATATTTTTACAGCCAATGTGAATAATATGAGAGAGTTTGTAAAATTTAGGCTTTTAATCAAGGCTAGTTCCCACAGTCTACTTGGATTAAAAGGCTCTCGGATAAGGCAATATCTGAGAGATCCTCTCTCACTGCTATCTGATGACACAACAGACTCTCGTAAGCATCACAGATTCTGGATTTAACAAGATCATTCCATTTTGCTTTAGTACATATAACCCCTGTTGTGATGTATGTATTAACAGCGTCAAACAAGCCATACTTGTTTACGAGCTTAACCATGTACAGGATAGGTGACGGGGATTTACCAATGGTAGTCATACATCTGGATTCAAATAGACGATGAAGAAATAATTGTTTAACAACATAGGCATCATTTAGACGGCAGATTCTACCAAACATAAGCAAACAAGATTTTTCTATATACCCTTGAATTAGCAGTAGGCCCAGGGTATCTAGAACCACAGGAGAAGCAGTGCGTTTAGGCAGACCTTGTACCTTTCTACAGAAATACCTTTGTGTTAACTCCAACACGTCCAATTCTTTTGACGTTAAGCTGCTCCAGACAGTACAACCATATAAAGCACATGGTAAAATGACATTGTTCCATATACGACAAGCACAAATAGGATTGAGTGAACCATAGCACAAGCCAAGGTCATGATACATATTAACCAGTTTACGTGCTTTTTCACATGATGACATTGTTCTATCATACGATTTATTACATGAAGACAACTGAACTCCAGCGTACGTAACAGATTGCATGAGAGGGATGGCCACAGAACCAAGATACAGACTAACTGGTGTAAGATATCTGTCTGTATTGAATACAAGCAAGGCACTTTTACTGACGTTATACTTCAATTTCCACTTCAAACCATAATCGTACACAGCTTCTAGAAGAGTCTGAGATTATGTGGATTGCTGGAGGTTAAAGTAGTATCATCAGCAAGAAGAATACCTGGACAGTGTCCCCATGGAAGCTGGAGACCTAGACCCGACTTATCTAGACTCTGCATCAGATCGTTGATGTACAGGCTGAATAGCCAAGCGGAAATGACTCGCCCCTGTCCTACACCTTGACTGATTCTAAAGCTATCAGACAGGAAACCAGCATAGGAAACACATGATTGCATGGACAAGTATGACATTCGAAGCAGTCTCCAGATTTAAGCTCTTATACCGAGATTATACAGTTTGAGAAACAATCCATCCAACCAAACTCGGTCAAAGGCCTTCTCATTATCGAGAAATACACAAAACACTGGGGATTTTCTTTCTCTATAGTATGAAATGGTTTCTATCAAGGTCAGTGCAGCTGTATCAGCTCCAAGATGTTTTCGAAACCCAAACTGGAGGCGATGTGGATAGTTACTTAGCTTAAGTGAAGCCCATCTTTCAATTCTAGACAAAATGAGACGTTCAAATAGTTTGCCTATAGTTGATGTAAGGGTTATCCCACGGTAATTGGGAGGGGTCGCATTTACTCTTCCCTTTCCCTTTTTGTATTGGTATGATATGTCCAATATTATATATCTCTGGGATATACTCATATTTTAAGATGTTATTAAACAGGACACAGAGCTGGGATGTTAGGGACCTGCCTGCATACTTTAAGTGCTCATTACACAAGCTATCAGGGCCAGGAGATTTGCAATTCTTAAGGCGTTTTAATGAAGAGACGATTTCATCACTGGTAAATGGAACATCCAATATTTCTTGGAACATATCTTGCTTGTTGTGAACAATAGAAGACATTTCCTCACAAACACCCTTTTGAAAATCATGATCATAATCGTCTAGTTCAGAAGGTGTAGCAAGTTTACAGAAATATTTGCCAAATGAGTTACATATCTCTTGAGAAGTGCTGCTAATTTCAGATTCAAAAGTTAGGGTTCTTATATGCCCCTTTTTATTTTTCAATCGTTTGGTTGTTCTAAAAAAAAGTCGTTTATGTCCAATTCAGCAGCATTATAAACTTCCTGTAGCTTTTCATTTTCCGATTTTCGCTTAGATGTTCTAAACATTCTTCTGAACACAGACTTTGCTTGTTTATATTGTACATATGAAACATCATCTTTTGAGCGTGGTTTACCCTTTTCTACCCAAATCTTACGTCTTCTTCGCATATCAACATGGAGGGGTTTAATATTGTCTCTCTTCCAGCCAGGGTTAAGATATGGTCGGAAAGAAGTTACTGGAATGTATGCAACAGCTGTTGCTAGAAGACATTGGGTAATGTACTCATTATGTGCTTCAATACAGTCACTAGCACATGAATAACTATCAGGGGTAAAATCCAGTCCACGGAAACAGTTTTCTGTTTCATAGCGATAGAGGGTGTGTTCGTCACAGCTTGCTTTACGCCAGTTCAGTCTATATCCACTAGACTGAGTTGGTTCTGGTAGAACATTGAAGGTCATCATCACAGGTAGATGGTCCGATACTGTGAAGGGGAGCGTTGGTATCTATGCAGTGGGTTAACACACTGCTCATGTTGTCCTCTCTAATGAATATGTAGTCTATCAGCGATTTGACAGTTTCACTTTTGTTTCTGTAGGAGTACGCCATGTTGTCGTGTAGAGGTATAACAGATGATAGATGTCTTGTGTTCACAGCCCGCCACAGATGTCTAGCACGCAGTTTCAACGCACAAGCTTGTCGTAGGTCAGCATTAAAGTCTCCCATAATCAAAGTAGTACCAATCTGAGAATAAATGTCATACAATGCCATGACGTCGTTGAGAGCTTCTATATAAGCACTATCAGGAACATTGGACGACGGGAGGTGGGTACCGAGTAGAAATAAGCTTTGTGAAGAAAGTTTGATTTCAACTGCTATTATCCTGTCACTCGGTGTGTCAATCTGCCGCATAGATCGACATAAAGCAGAACGTATGAAGAAGCAGACGCCGCCAGATCCGCGTTGATTACGTTCGTGTTGTTGCGAGCATTTAACGAACACATTAAAATCACTGTTTATGGACTCAAGGAAATGTTCATTATGCGATTGAAGCCAGTGTTCACATACAAGGACAATATCACATGTTCTTAGTTGTTCTGTAAGATAGTTTGTTCCGTACATAACTCCTCTCACATTCCAGGTAAGTAAGTGGAAAGTCATGAGAAGAAAAGTCAATGGTATAAATGATGTCATGTTCATATTAATCATATCGACTTATAATCGTTTCCATACCATTCTTTGCTTGGAACCCATTCTCTGCATCTCACTCCATCTGGCCAAAACTTGCTGTCTTGGGTTATCTTTCTGGCATCATCTTCAGACGCGTTGATACGGATGGTGAAGGTGGGGTTATCTCCCTTCCAGTGTTTGAGAAGCTGGGTGTGGGTGATGTTAACACTTCGTTGTTGTGCATAGTCACAGATGGCATCTTGCACTGTTTCAAATTGTTCATCAGCACTGACATATGATAGTACTAGTCTCTTAGTCTTCACTTTAACTGATCCACGAAATGCTCTTTTCCAGTGTGTATCGAAGACAACGCGACGTTGTGTAGTCTCTTTGTTTTGATTGGATATCCCCACTTTCATCTGTGTTAGTACATGATGATTATCTGCTTGTAGCTGAATTTGAGGTGTCACGCTTGGTTGGGCATTACTTGCTGGGGAAACAATAGGCGAGTCCGGGTGGAGATCAGAGCGCAAGCTCGGGCTCGGGCTAGCAGGTGATTGGACCATTGTTGCATATGTCGGACTCAGCTTGTCTGTTGACAAGTTCGCATTGTCTGTCGCTGCAATCTTGGTTCGAGTATTTATACAGTCTATTTTCCCGTCAGTTGTAGTGGCCTTTTTGTTAATTGCTAAGAGTTCATCAGAGATTGTCGTTTCTAGTGAAAGAATGTGTTTTTCTTTTCGTAAAACTTCTCCTCTCAATAAATTGTTTTCTGATGTGAGAATATCCAACTGAGATGATAGATGGTGATTTTCATCTGACTGACGTTTCACCTCATAATTTTTTCTTTCCCATGAAGTAATGAGCTCAAGCATGTCTGATGTGTATTTATCATAAAACGTCTCAAGAGTCGTTTGTAGATACATAACTTTGCTTACAGTTTCTTCATGCATATTAATCATTCGTGTGAACATCATAGATAGCACATCTTTACTCTCTTCTGTACTTGCCTCGAATCCAGGACAAAATCCACCCGGACAAAATCCACCCCAAAATTGCAACCTAGGACAAAATCCACCCCTAATAAAATCCACCCTAAGAAAAACAACAACTAATGACATGTTTAGTCACAGAAATGAATTTTATTCATATCAGTCATTCATAATCGATAACAAAAACAACCAAAATACATATGTAAGCACATTTTGTAAGCACATTTTTGCATTTATAGATATGACAATTGCACATTTTCACATTTATGACCCAATGCATCAATACATATATAAATATGACAACAGCATATATTTTCACACATTCAGACATATCTATGACTAAACATCTTGCCACATTTCAAAAACGCAAACAACGGCCGACGCCGTGGAGAAAGTCCCCGAGTGTCTTGTCCTTCGCTGCGTAGGTCTTGCACAGACCTTCAAGGCGTTCTTGGAGACGTTTGGTGGTTGTTCTGGTTCTTTTCTTATGGGGCTGACCTCTTTCGGACCTGTAGATGTCTGTACACGCAAGACCGTTGTCTTTTCTCAGACAGTCGGTCAGTAATGATCAAAGTGTGAGACTACTTAATGATACATGAAGAGGATTAAGTAGTGATCAAAATGTGACAAATGGAGAAACCTTTAATGTTTGAAACAACATCTAGGAACAACAGCCAATTAGGAAAACGTAAATCCTATCAAAACAATGCTTGAGAAAAACAACTTGATCAAAGATCAGGACACACTAAAACTTTTAACAATAGCAATTTGAGAAGGGTGGATTTTGTCAATTTTTTTGTTAAGAAAAGGTGGATTTTGTCCGGGGTGGCAATTTTGGGGTGGATTTTGTCCGGGTGGATTTTGTCCGGTCACCACTTGCCTCACTGCCCCGTTCATCATTAGTTTTGGTAGACGCTTTACTTTCCCTCAGTTTATGTCGACCTAAAACTTCAGTTTGAAGAACATGTGCACTCACCGACCCCTGAACAAAACTGTATAGGTGGTAAACATCAGCAGCATATTTCTGTATCACAGATTTTCCTACCTCCGCCCTGTTGACACGTTTTGTCAATGAGCCTTCTGGGAACATTTCACATTTCTCTTTCGAAATATCATACAGTGACTGTCGAACTGCATTTAATCCGTCTTTATCCTCTCTGTACACATCTACCAGCTTCTTCTCCGCTGTAAGTTTATCACACCCACCAATAAGCTCATCGAGGTCCTTGAACATTTCATGATCTCTCACGTGAGTGGGTTGTGTATCATAGATGGTGTCCGACTCATTCATCTTGACACATACCTTGATAATGTTCCAAATATCAAAGATTGTTTATCCAGATGTATCCAAATCACAAGCTCATATAATACTCTCAGACATGTGCGGCATTGCATTGATTCTTCAGTAGGCTTAGTACATAGGGATTTATGTGATACGGGAGACGCGCAAAACACGTCCGTCCAGCTCGGTGGTCGCTTGTAATTAATGTATGTATGTATGTATGTATGTATGTATGTATGTATGTATGTATGTATGTATGTATGTATGTATGTATGTATGTATGTATGTATGTATGTATGTATGTATGTATGGATGGATGGATGGATGGATGGATGGATGGATGGATGGATGGATGGATAGGATGGATGTATGTATGTATGTATGTATGTATGTATGTATGTATGTATGTATGTATGCATGATGTATGTATGTATGTATGATGTATGTATGTATGTATGCATGATGTATGTATGTATGTATGTATGTATGTATGTATGTATGTATGTATGTATGTATGTATGTATGTATGTATGTATGTATGTATGTATGTATACACATACATTCGTACATACATGCATGTATGTATGAATACATTCCCCGATTAAGAGGACACAATTTCTTTACATCCATCGACTTATCATATATAATTTCTGTGTAACCTTGGAACTAGTGGTGTAACGATCCATCGATAGTATCGATGTAGTATGCATAGTCAACTACGCGATACGAGTGCATCGATACAAAACACAATTAGGCAATATAAACTGACGTACAAAAGAAAGTACACACCTGATGCTTTTGTAAAATGTTTTCATAAAAACAGCGTAATATTTAGAAAAGTGTTTTGATTGTGACTCACAATTCACAAACATTGTGTACGTGTTACAATAACACCATAGATATCGTACCCAATTGGAACATTGCTAGTAAAATATTTACTTTTTAAATAGTCTCCAAACAGCAGGTGTGAACTTTCTTTTGTACATCAGTATATCAGAATATTCATATCGCGAGGGTCCATGATACATCGATGTAAAGCCACAAGAGATGATATATCACGATGCAACTTAAATACTACTTAAAGTTGTAAGGAGTATTGCATTAGGAATAGAAAGGGAGTCTCTTTGAAATTTTTCTGATTTTTAAAAACAAATTAAAGCTTATAGGAATTTGTTTGTGTCTGCTATCTTTGTTACATGGACAAAGGAGTTAGTGTATAAGTGAAAGAGTGTTAACATATTTCAAACTCTGTGAACTGTGGAATACTTGTCTTCAAGTAATTGAAATAAACTCTGTCAAAAAAGAAACGCAACCCCTGTATTGTAGAGATTTTGATCTGAAGTTTGAGGACGACATGGCATTTTTATTATTTAAGACAGAAGTCTGAAATTTGGCAGAATAATAACCCAGATGGGCATGTTTAAAATTGTCATTTCAAAAGTCATCTCACAGACACCAGTTTGTCACCAGGGGGGCGTCTTTCTCAGTATCTCGTATGAGCACCACGCGCTGCAATCACTGCACGGCATCTCCTTGGACAAGAACGGATAAGACGCCGGATTCTTTCCTGGGGAATGGCTCTCCACTCCTCCTGCAGTGCAACGGCGAGCTGTTGCAGCGTCTGTGGCGGCGGCTGACGTTGACGTACGCGTCGATCAGAGTATCCACAGGTGTTCAATAGGGTTGAGGTCTGGTGATTTAGAGGGTCATGGCAAGACATTGACGTTGGAATTCTGCAGAAAGTTCATTGTTGCACGTGCAGTATAAGGCCGGGCGTTGTCCCGTTGAAAAATCTGTGTCTGTTGGTCAATAATCGGGAGAAGGTGAAGCTCTAACACGTGGTTGATGTAACGTTGGGCTGTCAGGTTCCCTGGAACGATCACCAAGTCTGATTTCTGGTTGTATGAGATGGTTCCCCAAACCATGACGCTTTCTCCGCCAAATCTGTGCACCTGTCGGACGCAGATGGGCGCAAAACTTTTATGACGTCTCCTATACAGACGCTGTCTTCCGTCGTGACGTTGCAAAAGAAAACGTGATTCATCAGAAAACCAGATTCGCCTCCAGTTTTGTAAAGTCCGTATCCTTACGTTGTTGCACCACCTGAGTCGTCGGCGTCGATGTAGGGGGCGTAGTACAGGTCCAACAACTGGTCTACAGGCACGTAAACCCGCTTCTTTCAGACGGTTCCTAATCGTTTGAGCTGACACTCTCCTCAAACCTGGTATTTGTGTGGCAGTCACGGTTGGTAGGGCATGCCGATTACGCAGGTGATGGACCCGGATGTACCGATCTTGAAGGGGGGTCGTGATTCTTGGCCTTCCACTTCTCGGGCGATCGTTGGTCAAATTGAAGTTGTTGTAGCGGCTCCAAAGTCGGGATATCGTTGTTTTGTGAACATTTAGGTGCCGTGCAACAGTTCCAAAACTTTCTCCGGCTTGAACACGACCAATGGCGATATTTCGGTCGGCAGCACTCAATCGTGGCATTTTTAACACAGCTTTTCGGCGACAAATGAATGAATATAATACGGAAGCACATGGGCTTTTATACACCCCTATTAACTGCCATTTTCATGATTTGCATGTGTTTTTTTTGTGCGAAGTCACCATGAGGGTCATTTCATGCGTTGTGACGGAATAAGCAATAAAATACACTTATGCGTACAAATGCAGTTGTTTGGATGGTAATCTTCATTAATTACGTGTATCATTTCAATACATTCGAATAAAATTTAGTTTGGAAGCAATAACTTCATTCAAACGAATTTTTCATATCTGAGGACAGGGGTTGCGTTTCTTTTTTGACAGAGTTTATGTTTTAGTTGTTTGACAAATAACACCATTTATTACCAACTATGAACGATGTCTTTGTTAAGAAAGAGAACAAAGAGAAGATAAAAGTTAGAATGCATACTTAAGAGTTTTTCGTTTGTGAAAGCATTGGTGGAGAAACACAACTTCCCAAGGGAAACTTCAGTTTCAAATTTTACTTATAATAGTAATAATTATTATTATTATTATCTCCTCTTCCCGGTGCTAACTCTTCCAGCATAGAGCCAATTGGCCCCGAAATTTCAGACCATCACTCTTCCTGTTCCTCCGTTGCAGATCTTTCCGAAAATCCTCTGTATATTCTGTTCAATTCTATTTTTGAGGAAATATCTGATATACCTTTAGAAAAACGGAGGCCAATTAAACAAACAAATGAATCTTTTCCCCAAAATGAAATTAATTTATTAAATGACATTATTTCTATGAAACTTTCTGCGGACTGTTGATGACATGAAGTTAATTGTTGTGTCTATGCTGCCGCTCGAACCTTGGAGGAACTTCACACAGTTTCTAAAGAAAAAACATCTAATACTAAGAACAATACACCAAAGAAAAACCCGTTTCAAGTAAAACTAACTGAAACTATAAAAATACATTTCCTGGATAGAGCTGTGCCTGAAGTTAAGATCATCACGGAGTCCAATGTCAAAACGGCAAAAGGCAATTTGGAGAAAACCAGTCCTATAGGAAATGCCAGTGTAACGTCATTGTTTTGATCACGTGGCCTACCCTAAAACTTCCGGTGCAGAAAAGTGTCAACACAACAGCAGACAACGCATTAGCCGAGAAGACGTTCTAGCATTATACGAATAAGATCCATTTTCCTGAATCATTTATCGCTTATATTGAAATCTAAGTAACATGGTTGTGTCGTGCGTGGTAGTTGGTTGCACGAATAAATTTAAAAAAGGTTCATGCTTGAAATTTCATCGAATTCCGACTGCCGATGAAAGAAGACGTAAGTGGCTTCAAGCGATCTACCGCAAGAATTGGACGCCTGACCATGATGGTGATCGAGTTTGTGGAGTTCACTTTGCATCAGGTTTGAATATTTATATTTCTTTGGCTAAAAACCCCATAATTTTCATCATTTCATTGTCATCGTGATAATCTTGTGATTCTGTGGATAGTACGTTGTGGCAAATGGGTCATGGCTTCATATATCAGTATGTCCTGTGAACCATCAACAAAATAGTGGGGGAACCCAATAATGATATAAGATAGTGACCTTTTAATATTTATTTTAAAAATATGTTTTTTGTTTTTTCTAAAATATCAAGTGTAATAATATTTGTTTGATAGAACTGTCCAGTTTTCGATCAGAATATCTTTCTTTATTTTGATAAGCGTGTGCCAATTAAGCTATATTTTTGGAAATCTAGGTAAGATCAGCACATTATTTTCTCTTTTAAATACATGTGTGATTTGCTGTTAAGGTTTTGAATTTATTTCCAGGATCTGCTAGCAGTGACCCAAGTGATCCAGACTATGTTCCACATGTCAACATGGGATACAAGACTGCAGCCATGATGACACCTGTAGCAAGGAAAGATCGCTTTTACAGGGCGCAGTGTAGAGAAGATACAAAGAACAAACAAGCCCAGGGATAGCCAAGAAAAAAGTAATGCTGCCTCGATTCTACTGGAGCTCAATTCTTCCCTCAAAGAGCAGAGTGAACAAGGTGTGGAAGAAGAAGAAAATGAGCCTGCACGAGGTATCTGAATAGTTCTATTTCATCAATGGAAATAGTTATATATGAAGCCATATTTTAGTTCTTCATGAAGTATTTGCCATAAGAAAACCTGGAATGATGACCAAAAATATTCTGTAGTTTATTATGAACTTGAATGTTCACCAATTATTTCATAGTTTTTTTTCCCAATATCTTATCAAACATGAAAAGAAGTGAACAAAAGGGACCCTTATCATACATCCTCCTTTCACATAGTTTGTATTTACTCATGTCGGCCAGTAAATAGTCATTTAATAATTCAATTTGTTTTCCAGACTTATATAACCCCTGCATTGAAGTGATCATGAAACTGAAAGCTGAAAAGAGACAGCTGCTCACAGAGGTAGAAAACCTACAAGCTGAATTACAGGATACAAGACATCAGCTCAGAGCTTGTAGGCTCAGTGACCGATTCTTGGAAGGAGATAAGAAGGATGGAAGGACATTGTTTTTCACAGGTATCACTAGTCATGCCACCTTCTTGTGGTTAGTTCAGTTCTGTGCACATATACTTCTTGTCTCGATGACCCCAACTCGTGCCAGTGTGCTCATGTTGGTGCGGATGAAGCTACGTTTGAATCTAGTAGACCAGGGTGCCGTTCCACTAACCGATCTTAGCCCATGCCAATCGTAAACCCCTAAAATCCCAATCTTAGCTTGACGTTACGATCGGCATACCGTTCCACTAACCAATCTTACCTAAGTCAATCGTAAAGTTAAGATTCAAAGTCTAAGTTGCTCATGACCAACTTAGGATAGCTAAAATCAATCGTAGAGAAACCAAAATGGTGGCTTTCCTATTCTATGTGAAAAATAAGAGCGAGCATTTCACCTAGACTAACAACTAGTCTCTGAAATGAACATATTTTACTGAAAAAAGTTCATAGTAAAAAAAAAATATATATAATGAAAAGGAGCCCTGAGACTTTCTTCATTTTCAGCTGAGGAAATCTAGACTTGCCACATTTTCTAGACTTGTGTGGGCTTTCTTGGATATATTTGCTTCAGGGTCTGTACGAGAGACTACATTTCACCGTGAGCGTCGCCTAAAATCCCCCATGAAATGAATTTGTATATTTCTGTGACACTGCAAACACTGCACTGAAGCCTTATAAATGTCAGGCCAGTCTGACCACTGTCGTCATGGGAACACAACCGAGCGAGTCGGTGTGACACATTTGTACAACAATATTGCAACGTCATGGTTAAGAATAACGACAGCCGTGAAGTGAACAATGTTCTGAAGCAAAAAGATACAAATGTGTTTGATTTCACTGCGCATATTTGGTGGGGGATTCTAAAGGCAAGCCGCGTGTTATTCAAGATTAAATTACATTTGTGACGTCATTCCATTGTCTGCTCGCTCCATTACTTTTCAGGAATGGAGCGATGTGTACCAGCTACAAATTAAAGACTTCATTTTGTCATTTTGACATATAACTTTGATAACAGAAATATTCCCAATACTTTGAATGTAATTTAAGTAGGGTAATATCCTCGTAACTCTCCATTCCTTAAAAACAATGTGCCTCTCGCACGAAAGAGTCTCGATCTAAGCTTGGATCGGATCGTAAGATCGGGACCGGCTACGATCGGCCTAAGATCGGTTAGTGGAACGGGTGTAACTTTTAGCTAAGACGATTGTAAAATTGGCGTAACTTGCTAAGATTGATCTTAGATAAGATCGGTTAGTGGAACGGCACCCAGGGTGCCGTTCCACTAACCGATCTTAGCCCATGCCAATCGTAAACCCCTAAAATTCCAATCTTAGCTTGACGTTACGATCGGCATACCGTTCCACTCACCAATTTACCTACGTCAATCGTAAAGTTAAGATTCAAAGTCTAAGTTGCTCATGACCAACTTAGGATAGCTAAAATCAATCGTAGAGAAACCAAAATGGTGGCTTTCCTATTCTATGTGAAAAATAAGAGCGAGCATTTCACCGTGAGCGTCCCCTAAAGTCCCCCATGAAATGAATTTGTATATTTCTGTGATGTAAACAAACACTGCACTGAAGCCTTACAAATGTTAGGCCAGTCTGACCACTGTCGTCATGGGAACACAACCGAGCGAGTCGGTGTGACACATTTGTACAACAATATTGCAACGTCATGGTTAAGAATAGGGACAGCCGTGAAGTGAACAATGTTCTGAAGCAAAAAGATACAAATATGTTTGATTTCACTGCGCATATTTGGTGGGGGATTCTAAAGGCAGGCCGCGTGTTATTCAAGACCACTGATCGGTTAGTGGAACGGCACCCAGGACTTGGCCTACAGATTTGGAGTGTCAAGACAAACATTGAATGACTTAATCAGTAAGACCATTCCACCACTTGCCCACAAATTAGCATTCCTAATACATTGGCCTGAAAGTGATGATATGTTAAGAAATATGCCCAAAGTGATCAAACAATCTTTCAGAAAGTGCAGGGTCATTATAGACTGTTGCGAAATATTTATTGAGATTTCACTGCACGAGCTATGACATGGTCCAACTATAAAAGCCATACCACTATCAAGGTTCTGGTAGGAATTGCACCCCATGGAGCTGTCACCTTTGTGCCCGAAGCCTTTGGTGGGAGGGTTTCGGACAAAGTCATCACATAGCGCTCAGGATACATTCAGCTTGTGGAACATGGGGATCTGATCCTTGCTGGTCGCGGGTTCCTTATTTCGGAGGACCTTGCTGCCCGTGGTGCGCAGCTTGCTATACCAGCATTTACAAGGGGGAAATCTCAGCTCAGCCCTAAAGAAATCGAAATTGGAAGGAGGCAGTCACGGGCCAGAACACAGGGGCTTAGAAACAGCGTTAGAAAGACATATAGGTGTATAGACCCTACCCTAGTACTATATAACAGGAAAGGGATGTAACGACGGAACCATCCCCTCCTCAATCAAACTTAGATTTCACCACGTAAACTATTTTTAAGGCCCCGTCGAGGCCTACGGATCAAACGCTAGATGATTTTCCCTACAAAATGAGCTCTAAATGGTCATAATCGGATCATTTTTTCAAAAGTTATACGCCACGACTCACCGAAAACAGCTATCTGCGCAATTCCAAGCCAAAATCATGGATCAGCCAAGACAGCGAAAGCTCACCTTTTAAATTCGTTTATTAATTCCAGCCACGTTGACAACACCAATGTAGGGCTAGATTCAATCGGCTGCGGCATTCCACGGGTCTAAAAACTTATTGCAACATCTACAAATCATTTCCTCGACAGTAAGCAGGCATTTTCTCCAAAACCATGGGCAATCATACTCACTTGTCGGCCATAGATGGCCTTGACATTCAAGTGATCTGAGCATACATAAATCAGTTTTTCGCTCTGACATGGTTTTACATGACATAATTGTGTGTCGAGATGGCAAGTCTCCACAATCAATTAATGGCTTGCATGGTCAGTAGGAGATGGGACATTTATAGTGTACATGCATATACACTTAACATATTTGTAACATAGTTTATTGTAAAGACATGTCTGCTAATCCAACACATGTCAGCCATTCGACAGTTAACTTTTAGATGAAATTTTAGTTTGGCTATGTTAATGGTGAAAATTTCGCTAAGAGTTACATAATCATAGCTGCACTTCCACATACAAATTTCTTATGTTCTGACGAAGGGATTTCTTTGGGGACATGTATGAAAATTTATCCCATGATACAGCTTGGACAAATGTGTCTCGCCATCTTCTTCAGCACTGTCAGTTTCCTCTTCATCTAGTGGAGGAATACACTTAAAAAATACAGCATTGGACATACACTTTTCAAGGACTTCAGTGTTTCAGTATCAGGAAGTGGAGCTTTTCCAGTTCCTGACACAGATGTAATGTTTGTCTTCCGACGACTGCCGAAACGGGTGCTGAACCTCACACAGTCGTGTGAGCTGGAGCTGAAATAATAAGGTAAGAGTGAGTGACTGTGTGTGGTTTTAGGCAGTCACTTTAACCAATATGCCACCTCATTGCCCATATAAATATAACACTGTAATTGATAATGAAGGTGAGTCCCCGCATTTTCTCTGATTTTCATATGTAAAGTTCACGATGCTGAACAGTAAGCTAAATAAATATATTATATTATATGAAAAAGTGAGAGCATTACTTTTTTTCTGTAAGCAGCATTCCACTTGCACGCTTCACTGGTGCAAGCTTTTGAGGTTAATCCTGCCCTCACAGCTGCATCAACCTTGAACAGTAGGGCTGCCACATGACTGCATACCTCTCCAAGTCTGAAATATCCAAAACAATATCTTATTATATAAAGATTTATATAATCTGAGAAGTAGCTGTACACTTAAAAAACGTGAAAACAACTTTTGAACCATATACATCAAATTGTCAAATTTAATATAATATTATAAAGTATTAAGACAAAGATATTACTGATATAAGAATTCAAAAGGACCAATGAAAAATAGAATCTGTTACAAAAATACAACCATTACATATGGATCCTTTAATTTAGATCTGCGATATTTCAACCCCAAAAAATACACTTTTATTAGGGTAAAAATGTTGAAAATTATAGGCCACTGTATACAATAAAAAAATCAAACTTACCCAGCCATACACGTGGAGTGGGCACAAAACACTGTCCCCTCAGATTTCTTGACACAGACCCATGGCTGATGTGGTTTGTCACGAAGGCGCTGGGATGGAATCACCTTCCGACCGTCTTCAAAAAGCAGTAAGGTGACTGGTCGTCAATTGCATTATAAAAGATAGGGTAAACATGTCCACTTTCCACGTAATCGTACGCTTTTAAGGATTTGTACGCCCTCAAACGGTCGTGAGTGAATTGTCCTGGCGTATCCACAAGATAGAAATATATGTCTGTAAATGTTATGGCCGGCCACAAAGACGGGTCGTCAACCCAGCCGCTCGCCAAACAATAGGGATCTGGCAAACTACAAGTACCCTCACCAGATGCCAGCTTTGAAATATACCTCTCGCGGTCTTCAACAGATAACTTCAGCACTTAATCTGACCATTGTTTAACTTCCATGCTACAGCGATTCGCATTGTTGTCGGTGGCCATTGTTGCCTTCTGCCTACCGGCAACCTAGCCTCGTGGCGTCACTTCCGTAAACATCTGGCATTTCCTATTCCTTTGGAGTAGTAGATTGGACCAAACAAGATCATGTCTGATAACAGAGCCCACCACCCTCGTTCCTCTCTTAATCGTTTGTATATGCCAATCAATTCAGGAAGTCGGGGTTTGATTAATCTGGATGCTTTTCATGATAGAGTTTTATTGTGTACTTTTGCACATATTTATTTATCGGATGATCCTCTGGTGATGCATGTCAAGACTCATGATGAAAACAAGGAATTCCACAGTTATTTTAATCGTGCCAAGGTTGTTGGACAGAATCTGAATTTGAGGTTGATTTTGTTGATGGCGATGTACTGCTGGACGGTGCAACGATGGGAGTAAACCAGGTGAAGTCCTTCACCAAGTCTGCCCAGAGTCGGTCATTTGTGGAGAAGCTTTCTGAGAAACCATTACATCATATGTACATGCATTGTGTGGAATATAATAGAAATCCCACCGACTCCTTCGCCTGGATGAAGTCGGCTGGCCTTAAAAGTGAAACTGAGGGCTTCCTTTTTGCTGCTCAGGACCAGTCACTTCCCACTCGCAATCGCCAAAAATGTGATTCTGAAAGAAAATATTAACATGAAATGCCGACTGTGTAATGAATTTACAGAGACTGTCCAACACCTTGTCAGTGGATGCCCTTCCTTGGCACAAACAGCATATCTCAAAAGACATGCATGGCTCGTTGTTTCTACTATTGTCTTCGCCATGCCTGTGGCTTTGACTCCGAGGTCCATCCATGGTACAACCCTGAACATGTACAGGGCGTCATGGAAAATGATGCTTTCAAACTTCTTTGGAATAGGCCCATATACAGCCTCAGAAGAATTCCAGCCAACAAACCTGATCTTGTCCTTTTTGACAAAGCCAATGAATTTATCTATATCATTGAATTCTCTGTCCCTTTTCACAGCAACGCGATTGGCAAGATTCAGGAAAAGCATTCTAAATATGCGGACCTCGCCTTTGAAATGTCTCGCTTGCATCCCAAGTACACTGTCGTCAGGCTCCCCATTGTTCTTGGTGCCCTTGGTTTGGTACCTGCTGATCTCTTGGCGCAGATCAGGAGAGTGCCCGGGTTCTCCACCGGGAGCACAGCCCTTCTGACACTCTGGGCAATGCAGAAGGCTGCAGTGTTGAGGAGCCTTCATATTCTCCGGAAGGTTCTTGGTGGGTTCGACTAGGCAGTGTTTCCTGGGAGAAGTCCCATTCGCTGTCTGGGCTGCGTGTAGAGGGGGCAAGGGCCCTAAGCTGATGATGAGCCTTACCAGCCTGACTGTGCCAGGATCACCCGAACCCTCTCTGCTGCATGCTATCTTTAATCTGTAAAACATAATAATAATATGCAAAATTTGTATAGCGCCCTATATGGCTTAACATAAAACCACTCTAAGGCGCTTAACAGTGTTCAAGGGTGAGGGTATAAGGGTATAAGCATTTTTATACACATGGGGTTTGACGCCCTTTTTGAAACAGTTGTATGAATCAGAGTCTCTGATTGTGGCTGGAACATTGTTTCAGAGAGTTGCTGCTAACTTGTTAAAGCATCTGTCACCATATTGTACAGTTCTTGTTTTTGGTACAGTGATGAGTGAAGCTGTTTGGGACCGGAGGGGTCATGTCGGTCGGTATGGAGTTATGAGCTCCTGGAGGTAACACGGGGCTGTGCAGACGCCTTGTATGCACGGAGCTGTCCAGCGCCTTGTATGCATACGTGAGTACCTTGTGCTGACATCGGAGATGCACAGGCTCTCAGATATGAGAGACTGGGGCAGTCCACACAGGAGGGCGTTTCCGTAGTCCAGACGAGATGTTACAAGTCTGATGGCTCCAAGGTTCCTTATTTGGTAGAAGCAGTATTTACTGATGGCATTTACCTACTTTTCCATTGAGAGAGTGTTCTCGAAGTGGAATCCAAGATTTTTGACAGAGTCTGAAGCTTGGATTGTGTTGGTTCCAACTTTCAACCCAATGTCCTGGGTACCCTGTGAATGACTCTTGGGATTGAAAACCATTATTTCAGTCTTTTCTTTATTGATCTTCAACATATTGGAGTTGGTCCAGTTGGTAATGTCAGTCATGCATGTTTCCAGGGTTTTGGTGGCAGAAATCCGATCAGTGGATGGATGGGCGACTTTGTACACCTGCTTGTCATCTGCATAAACATGGCATGGAAGGTCGAGTTGCCGGCATATTTCACTCATAGGCTTGGAATAGAGGCAGTAAAGAACTGGTCCGAGAACTGAACCTTGTGGCACACCGTATTCAAGACACTTGTCAATCGACAAAGCTGGTCCTATTGCTACTTGTTGGGTTCGACCACACATGTAGGATTTGAACCAAGCGAGGACATTGTCTGATACTCCATATGTGAAGTGGAGGCGAGGTTCAATAAATCCTCTTGATGGCAGTTCAGGTCTCCACAAACAACTATCTCCTGTGGTAACGCTGCTAAACAATCCAGATAAGTAGACCACTCCTTGAAGAAAACATCTTTCCTGAAACCATTCTGCTTGGATGGGGGAGGACGATATACCACACTCAGTATGAATCGTTTTTCACCTGTCTGGATCGCGCATTCGACATGCTCGAAATGTGTGAACATTTCTTCTGAACAAGGGTTTTGTTTGTTCACAGTCAATCCGTTCTTGTGCAATATAGCTACGCCTCCTCATGTTTGCCAATCCGAGGAACATGCTGTATCTCGTAACCAGATGGTACAAGCTCTGCTATCACATGTTTGTCGATTGTTCTACCCAACCTTGTTTCTGTTACAGCCGGGATATCGGTATCAGGAGTTGTTAAAAAATCTCCAATGGAAAGTGCCTTATTTTTAACTGATCTACAGTTCACAGGGAAAAATGTAAATAGAATATCAGTTTATGGAACAGTTTTATGTGCAGGAATGGATTTGAGATTGCATGACTTCACTCATTCTTGTCCAAGTTTCTGCTTGGGGTTTGACGGAATAACACAATTAGGTCTTTGAATTTTTATATCAGATCAAGGCACACTGAAAATATTTGACTGTACTTTCTCAAGCATTAAAGTCTGAAATGTGGTCAACAATTTCTGAAGTGTGTGTGTGAATGTAACACAAGTTCTGCTGTATAAAGTTTCAGTCGTTTTATCTATATGTATCATATCTGTTATATTTTTAGAAATTGTAAAGTATCGGGATACGTATCGTATCGCCACCATGGTACCGTGATGATAATCGTCTTGCAGGTACCTTGCCAATTATATATCGACTCGCCTCACTAAACTCGTATCGGGATATATCGTCTCGCCATTTAGGCCACGATACACAGATCTACTTGAAACAAGTCTACTTAAAGCTACCGACATACCACTGACAGACCAAGGTCGCGGATCCCGGCTACACTGGTTTCACTGTTGGTATGCGTAACTGTATTTGCACCTTTCTTTATCACAGACGGGCTCCCAGACAACCAACCTATTCTTGCCACGAGGAACAAAGGATCGGAAGACAGTACAACATAACCCGACAGGGAACGTCATAAAAGTGATCATATACTCATTATTGTCTCTTTACATATAGACGTCATGTTGCGTCATATACATCACTATCTCTGCGACAGCAAGGACTTCATTTTGGTAAACATAATGATATAGTTGGGATCTTCCCATTACCCAACTCCTATTGTTTCAGTAGAAGAAATCATTGGGGCGTGATGATCCCCTTTAATTTTGTTCCCTGTGAAATAGTATCCGGGACCAAATGGGATAAAATATCAACTGCTCTTGACTCAATGTTTAGCTTTATTTATTAATTTTATATATACATATATATATATATATATATATATATATATATATATATATATATATAAGTAATCCAGTTATACAAGTTAATACAACATCAATACTTTGAAATACAAGTTATGAAGTCATATCGCTTATTACATGAATAAAATATCAATATTTCACAGAAATACAAGTAATATCCAGTTAAATGTGATACAGAGTCAGTGTATGACATTGGGTTGTCATGTCATGCCATGTAATGCGAAGGCCCTAGGTGGAGATCACTGTATTGTCTGGTCCAGATTTGATTATTTACGGACCGCCGCCATTATAGCTGGAATACTGCTGAGTGCGGCGTTAAACAACAACCAACCAACCCTTTATGGAACAAGTCTAGTTTTTCCGGAGGGTTAGAATCTCTCAACTCACTGAACTCCTTTAAATTGTAACAGAATTGTTTATTTCCATCAAGATTATGCATAAACAGAGACCGCATCTAAAAAAAGATCATATGATGTTTCCAATATGCCCAGCTATATACTGTATATAGCATATCAGGTGGTCTCCGGTTGTTGGTGTTTCCAATATGCCCAGCTATATACTGTATATAGTATATCAGGTGGTCTCCGGTTGTTGGTGTTTCCAATATGCCCAGCTATATACTGTATATAGTATATCAGGTGGTCTCCGGTTGTTGGTGTTTCCAATATGCCCAGCTATATACTGCAGGTATATCCGGTTGTTGGTGTTTCCAATATGCCCAGCTATATACTGTATATAGTATATCAGGTTGGTCTCCGGTCATATGCCCAGCTATATACTGTATATAGTATATCAGGTGGTCTCCGGTTGTTGGTGTTTCCAATATGCCCAGCTATATACTGTATATAGTATATCAAGGTGGTCTCCGGTTGTTGGTGTTTCCAATATGCCCAGCTATATACAGTTGTTGTATATATACTATATCAGGTGGTCTCCGGTTGTTAGTGTTTCCAATATGCCCAGCTATATACTGTATATAATTATATCATGGTGGTATGTCCGGTTGTTGGTGTTTCCAATATGTTGGTGCTATATACAGCTATATACTGTATATCGTATATCAGGTGGTCTCCGGTTGTTGGTGTTTCCAATATGCCCAGCTATATACTGTATATAGTATATCAGGTGGTCTCCGGTTGTTGGTGTTTCCAATATGCCCAGCTATATACTGTATATAGTATATCAGGTGGTCTCCGGTTGTTGGTGTTTCCAATATGCCCAGCTATATACTGTATATAGTATATCAGGTGGTCTCCGGTTGTTGGTGTTTCCAATATGCCCAGCTATATACTGTATATAGTATATCAGGTGGTCTCCGTATATAGTTGTTGGTGTTTCCAATATGCCCAGCTATATACTGTATATAGTATATCAGGTGGTCTCCGGTTGTTGTGTTTCCAATATGCCCAGCCATATACTGTATATAGTATATCAGGTGGTCTCCGGTTGTTGGTGTTTCCAATATGCCCAGCTATATACTGTATATAGTATATCAGGTGGTCTCCGGTTGTTGGTGTTTCCAATATGCCCAGCTATATATACTGTATATAGTATATCAGGTGGTCTCCGGTTGTTGGTGTTTCCAATATGCCCAGCTATATACTGTATATAGTATATCAGGTGGTCTCCGGTTGTTGGTGTTTCCAATATGCCCAGCTATATACTGTATATAGTATATCAGGTGGTCTCCGGTTGTCCGTTGTTTCCAATATGCCCAATAGCTATATACTGTATATATAGTATATCAGGTGGTCTCCGGTTGTTGGTGTTTCCAATATGCCCAGCTATATACTGTATATAGTATATCAGGTGGTCTCCGGTTGTTGGTGTTTCCAATATGCCCAGCTATATACTGTATATAGTATATCAGGTGGTCTCCGGTTGTTGGTGTTTCCAATATGCCCAGCTATATACTGTATATAGTATATCAGGTGGTCTCCGGTTGTTGGTGTTTCCAATATGCCCAGCTATATACTGTATATAGTATATCAGGTGGTCTCCGGTTGTTGGTGTTTCCAATATGCCCAGCTATATACTGTATATAGTATATCAGGTGGTCTCCGGTTGTTGGTGTTTCCAATATGCCCAGCTATATACTGTATATAGTATATCAGGTGGTCTCCGGTTGTTGGTGTTTCCAATATGCCCAGCTATATACTGTATATATAGTATATCAGGTGGTCTCCGGTTGTTGGTGTTTCCAATATGCCCAGCTATAGCTATATACTGTATATAGTATATCAGGTGGTCTCCGGTTGTTGGTGTTTCCAATATGCCCAGCTATATACTGTATATAGTATATCAGGTGGTCTCCGGTTGTTGGTGTTTCCAATATGCCCAGCTATATACTGTATATCGTATATCAGGTGGTCTCCGGTTGTTGGTGTTTCCAATATGCCCAGCTATATACTGTATATATAGTATATCAGGTGGTCTCCGGTTGTTGATGTTTCCAATATGCCCAGCTATATACTGTATATAGTATATCAGGTGGTCTCGGTTGGTGGTGTTTCCAATATGTTATATACTGTATTCCAATATGCCCAGCTATATACCCAGTATATAGTATATCAGGTGGTCTCCGGTTGTTGGTGTTTCCAATATGCCCAGCTATATACTGTATATAGTATATCAGGTGGTCTCCGGTTGTTGGTGTTTCCAATATGCCCAGCTATATACTGTATATAGTATATCAGGTGGTCTCCGGTTGTTGATGTTTCCAATATGCCCAGCTATATACTGTATATAGTATATCAGGTGGTCTCCGGTTGTTGGTGTTTCCAATATGCCCAGCTATATACTGTATATAGTATATCAGGTGGTCTCCGGTTGTTGATGTTTCCAATATGCCCAGCTATATACTGTATATAGTATATCAGGTGGTCTCCGGTTGTTGGTGTTTCCAATATGCCCAGCTATATACTGTATATACTGTATATCAGGTGGTCTCCGGTTGTTGGTGTTTCCAATATGCCCAGCTATATACTGTATATAGTATATCAGGTGGTCTCCGGTTGTTGGTGTTTCCAATATGCCCAGCTATATACTGTATATAGTATATCAGGTGGTCTCCGGTTGTTGGTGTTTCCAATATGCCCAGCTATATACTGTATATAGTATATCAGGTGGTCTCCGGTTGTTGGTGTTTCCAATATGCCCAGCTATATACTGTATATCGTATATCAGGTGGTCTCCGGTTGTTGGTGTTTCCAATATGCCCAGCTATATACTGTATATAGTATATCAGGTGGTCTCCGGTTGTTGATGTTTCCAATATGCCCAGCTATATACTGTATATAGTATATCAGGTGGTCTCCGGTTGTTATGTGTTTCCAATATGCCCAGCTATATACTGTATATAGTATATCAGGTGGTCTCCCGGTTGTCCCCAATATGCCCAGCTATATACTGTTTCCAATATGCCCAGTTGTTGGTATATATACCAGTATATACTGTATATCAGGTGGTCTCCGGTTGTTGGTGTTTCCAATATGCCCAGCTATATACTGTATATAGTATATCAGGTGGTCTCCGGTTGTTGGTGTTTCCAATATGCCCAGCTATATACTGTATATAGTATATCAGGTGGTCTCCGGTTGTTGGTGTTTCCAATATGCCCAGCCTATATATAGTATATACGGTTGTTGGTGTTTCCAATATGCCCAGCTATATACTGTATAGGTATATCAGGTGGTCTCCGGTTGTTGGTGTTTCCAATATGCCCAGCTATATACTGTATATAGTATATCAGGTGGTCTCCGGTTGTTGATGTTTCCAATATGCCCAGCTATATACTGTATATAGTATATCAGGTGGTCTCCGGTTGTTGGTGTTTCCAATATGCCCAGCTATATACTGTATATAGTATATCAGGTGGTCTCCGGTTGTTGGTGTTTCCAATATGCCCAGCTATATACTGTATATAGTATATCAGGTGGTCTCCGGTTGTTGGTGTTTCCAATATGCCCAGCTATATACTGTATATAGTATATCAGGTGGTCTCCGGTTGTTGATGTTTCCAATATGCCCAGCTATATACTGTATATAGTATATCAGGTGGTCTCCGGTTGTTGGTGTTTCCAATATGCCCAGCTATATACTGTATATAGTATATCAGGTGGTCTCCGGTTGTTGGTGTTTCCAATATGCCCAGCTATATACTGTATATAGTATATCAGGTGGTCTCCGGTTGTTGGTGTTTCCAATATGCCCAGCTATATACTGTATATAGTATATCAGGTGGTCTCCGGTTGTTGATGTTTCCAATATGCCCAGCTATATACTGTATATAGTATATCAGGTGGTCTCCGGTTGTTGGTGTTTCCAATATGCCCAGCTATATACTGTATATAGTATATCAGGTGGTCTCCGGTTGTTGATGTTTCCAATATGCCCAGCTATATACTGTATATAGTATATCAGGTGGTCTCCGGTTGTTGATGTTTCCAATATGCCCAGCTATATACTGTATATAGTATATCAGGTGGTCTCCGGTTGTTGGTGTTTCCAATATGCCCAGCTATATACTGTAAATAGTATATCAGGTGGTCTCCGGTTGTTGGTGTTTAGTGTTTATTACGACTTGTATATGTACCTAGTGGCAGCCGTAACCGCAGAGCGACGTTGTTGTAGGCGCAGTCGTGGCAGTGACTGAGTGTAGGATCATACATTGTCTGTCTCACAGTCCCAGAACCATATTAGTTTCCCTACCGCCAAGCCCCCACCCTGCGATGGTAAAGCCCTAAATGGAGCAAGTCTAGATTTCAGGTTCTGAATTTCCAATCCATTTCACTTGGGCTCCTTTTCAATTTAAATGTGTTTATTTGTTACTATCAGAATTATATATATTCAGGGACTAAGCGTTAGTTGAGGTCATATGAAATGCAACACGTTTAGACCGACTGGACAGTGGTGACCATGACCAAAAGGAAGCATGCAAGACGGGGTATAATAAAACTGGCCTTGAGGTTGGTATACGCTGCAAGCTGTACGCTATTGTAATTAGCCTGGGGTGGGGTGGGGTGGTGGGGGTGGGGGTGGGGGTGGGTTAGTGAGTAAGGTCTTACGCCGCTTGTAGCAATATTCCAGCAAATGTTACGACGGGGGACACTACAAACGGGCTTCTCATATTATACTCATATGAGGAATCGAACGCGTGCCCTAGGTATAATGAGAGAACGCTTTAATCTCTAGGCTACCCCTAGTTTGGAACCTATACTAGTCACGTAGTCTGATGGTGCAATTTCCATAGGCGGATCCATGGATATGTAGGTATTGATGTTGAGGGGGTCCGCACTACCCAAATATCGGGTAAAACAACAACAAAAATCAATAAAAAACAAACAAAAACCCACACACCAAAAAGAAAACATTAAACAAAATTATGTACGCTGTCAAAAGCAGGACTGGTTGTAGGGCACCCTCTGCGCACGCACGCACACACACACATGCACCTACCTATGCTTACTATCCGAGACGTATAATAGGATCGAGTGATATGACTTGCTGACATGGTTGAGGCATGTCATCGTATCCAAACTGAGCTGTTCGAAGCTTATGATGTTAATCACTGGACTGTCTAGTCGATTATATACGGACCACCGCCATACAGCTGGAATATTGCCGAGTGTGGCATTAACCAACAAATAAACCCTGACCCAACAGTCACGAAAGACCTGGGAGAACTGGTATCAGTTTTATTTTCCTTTCACATACACAAAATGTCGAAAGCATAATTGATCTTCGATTCCAAGTTTAACTGTCGCGTTCATTGACAAATGTAAGTGTTTCAATCCAGTATCTGTCCAGATCGTTGTATATGGGTCTCGAATGATACCAAAGAATATTCAAATGCATCCGTGTGTTAAGTATATATATTTGTGAACACCTAACTGATAGATTATCACATGACATCATGGTGGTCGACGGCTGGTCATAAGTCAATGGCTTCTAGAACGTCCTCACGACACGTTTGTGCGAATGCCAACAAATGCGTGTTGAGAACAGTTTGATAGTACAATAATGCGGACTTAAAAGATACGGAGTAAATATGGACAAAATCTTTCGAAACCAGGAATATCCATATTTATGCAACTGAATAAAATGATGCAGCCCCGAGTCTAGTCTCTAATGGCCCCTGTTTCTCGTTCCATGTGTATGTCCTCTGTCCTCTACAAGGCCACTGTGTGTTCCGTGTCCTGCTCAATGGAAACTTTTGTATGTCCTGTAACGTGTCAGCCTCTGTCAGTCCTGTGTATTGCTCCAAGACATCATCTGTATGTCCTGTACACAGACTGCGTTTTTGTATGTCTGTGTCGTCTACCCTGTCCGCTTGTGTATGTGCTGTGTATTGCGCAATGTCCCCTACTTCTCTGTATGCCCTTTGGACAACACCATATTCGCTCTGTATGTCCTCTGTCCTGTACCTGCCCTCTGCCCTGTACCATGTACTACTCTTAATGTCATGTATGGCTGTTCTTGTACGTCCTCTGCCCTTCACCTGTCCTCTGTATGTCCTCCGTCCTGTACCAGTCCTCTGTCCTTTACCATGTACGGGTCTGTATGTCCTCGGTCCTGTATCATGTCCTCGGTCCTTCACCTGTCCTCTGTATGTCATCTTCCCTGTACCATGTCCTCTGCCCTTCACCTGTCCTCTGTATGTCATCTGCCCTGTACCATGTCCTCTGCCCTACACCTGTCTTCTGTATGTCATCTGCCCTGTACCATGTCCTCTGCCCTACACCTGTCCTCTGTATGTCCTCTGCCCTGTACCATGTCCTCTGCCCTCTGTATGTCATCTTGCTTGTACGATGTCCTCTGTCCCGTACCATGTCCTCTGTATGTCCTGTCCTGAACCGTCTCCTGCTCGGTATGTCCTGTTTCGCTATTCCATTGTCCTGTACCATGTCCTCTGTATGTCCTGTCCTGAACCGTCTCCTGCTCTGTATGTCCCGTTTCGTTATGTCCTATGTTCTGTAACCTGTCAGCTTCTGTATGTTCTGTGTCCTCTCTGATTCCAGTTTGACTGTGTCCAAGTGTCCTCTGTCCTGTTGCATCCATGTTTCCATGTCCCGTGTGCAAACAGCAGGCGACCTTCAAGCCTCAGGTGATATGTGCCCTGCATTCGGCTGTGTAGTGTTGATAAGCGTGCATCTCTGCAACAAAACCAAATCTGCAAGAATCAAACCCAAGACACAGAGTACTTACAAACGCTACAGTACTCGTCCCCCGATTTGGCAGCCAGCGGTTGGGGGGTGGGGTGGGGGTGGGGGTTATACGTGTTATTCGTGACGAGACTGGTTACTAGCACTGACAATATATGCGTTTAGATGGAAATTTGATTGAAACGACACTCCAACCTACATGGATACACTTTGACTACATTAAAATATACGTGTCGCATGGAGGATTCGGAGTTTAGTTTTACGCCGCTTTAAGCAATATTCCAGCAATATCATGGCAGGGGACACCAGACATTGGCTCCACACATTGTACCCATGTGGGGAATCGAACCCAGGTCTTCGGCGTGATGAGCATTTAACCACTAGGCTACCCCACCGCCCCCAAATAACACAAAAAAGTAAATTTACCTGCTTAAATAACTTGTTGGTGTATGTTTAAAATCTGAAGATGGCGGCAATGAGGCAGGCTGTGAGAAGAGACATGCTTGCAATGGCAATGGGTCTTCGGGGTGACGAGCGAACACTTTAACCACTAGACTACCCCACCGCTTCTTCCTTTATAATAAAGCCCAGTAGTTAAAGTGATCGCTCCTCACGACGAACGCCTGGCACATATCACCTTATCCCAGCTGCGTGGATCGATGCTCATGATATCGATCAATGGATTGTCTGATTGACTCGATTATTTACAGACCGCTACATATAGCTGCAATATTGCTGAGTGGGGCGTTACAACTTCTTCGACGTGGTGACACAGTATAGTAACTTGACGGAATTTATGACGCTTCGTTGTTTCTGAAACGTATTGCACTTTTCGCGGTATTACGATTTGTAACACAGAAGGCTTCTAGCTGAGAAGCCGAATATAAACGAAACAGTGTTCAATGCCACATCAAAGCCTCAAGTCACCCACAATACGTACGGTAACACCTACGTACCAGCTATATACGCGTAACGTTGACCGGTGGTGGTGGCAACGTTGCAGATACGAGCACGTTCACACTACCTCAGCGTGAGTGTGAGTGAGTTTAGTTTTACGCCGCTGTTAGCAACAGTCACGTACATCTGACTTATGTAATATCGTTTTCATTCAATTAAGCCAGTTCATTACTTCTAACATTAAAGTGGTAATAAGAAAACAAACACAGAACCTGTTTAAATATTATTATCAATTGGTAAATTAAAAAAACAAGAAAACCAATCCCGTACCTGTTTTAGAGTATAATTACACGTTAAAGATGGTGACAAAGAAGGTGACGAAGAGGGTGACCGTGGTCATCAGAGCCGGGGCACCTTTGAAAGGAAAGAGACATGTCAGTTATAGAGAGAAGCGTCAGTAACATATACATGCACGAGAATCGATTAAGAATACCTTGTTCACAATTACAGGTGAGGTGAGGTGAAATTGGGTTTAACGTCGTACTTGAGAATATTTCGCTCATATGACGACGTGCATGCGTGTGTATGTGTATGTGCGACTGCTTGTACTAGCCCAGACTTAAGCTGGTTTTATAGTGCTAGCTCACTGAGATACCATGCCGCAGTGAAGCATGAATACCCCACTCAGACACAGTATACTGACTCCGAGCCGACCAGTCCTGGTTGTACCCAATAATGCCGAGCGCCAGGCAGGGACCAACAAGTACCATATTTTAACGTCTTTTGGTATGACGCGGTCGGGGATCGAACCCGCGACCTTCCACTCTCCGGGCGGACGCTCTAACCACTACACCACGGAGGCGGTCTGTTCACAATTACAATGAGTGAGTATGGTTTTATGTCGTTGTTAGCAACAAGACAATGGACACAAGAAACAGGCAACGTCAGATACAAGAAACGTCCACACAACGGTATTTGATTGTATATTTAGAAAAGAGCGAAGGAATATTATCGTAAGTCAAAAATATTTTGATATGAGAGGTATTGATCTGAAGACAAACATACCACAGAGAGCCGTAAGTTCGGCGTAGGTACACTCAATGCTCTTGGCCTCTGCAGTAAAAAAACACACATTAAGAATACATGTTCTACAGTAAAATTTTACTTGGGCATTATGGTCTAACTATACGGATGTAGTTAACCGTTACATATTGAAAGTCCGCTTTACGTCCACTGCGGTAAGTGAGTGAGGGTGTGCGTGAGTATGATTTTACGCTTTTAGCTGTATTCCAGTGGGGTACACAAGTAATGAGTTTTCACACATGTAGGGAATCAAAGCCGGGTCTTCGGCGTGACGAGCGAACGCTTTAACCACTAGGCTACCCCACTGCCACGTCCACTACGGGCGTTTGCTTTCCTCTATAAATGATTCGAGTCTTTCATACATCTTAACAGAAGAACGCTCTATCTTTAAGTTGGTATGTGCCGAACATCCAGGAGTGAGTGAGAGAGAGAGTGAGTTTTGTTTTACGCTGCACTCAGAAATGTTCCAGCTATATGACGGCGGTCTGTAAATAATCGAGTCTGGACCGGACAATCCGGTGATCATCAGCATGAGCATCGATCTACGCAACTGGGAACCGATGACATGTGTCAACCAAGCCAGAGGGCCTGACCACCCGATCCCGTTAGTCGCCTCTTACGACAAGCATGGGTTACTGAAGATCAATATTCTAGCCTGGACCTTCACGGGTCCCGAACATCCAGGAACATATAGGACAATCCACATATGCTATGGCGTCATTTTGATACATGTCCAAGGTGCTGGAGTTTGTATGAATGTATATTGGTTAATGCCGCACTCTCCACTGTTCCACCTATATGACGGCGTTGTGTAAGTAGTCGAGTCTGGACCAGACGGTCCAGTGACTGACTTCACAAGCATCTATCAACATAACTGGGTTACGATGACATGCATCAACGTGGTCAGCGAGCCTGACCATCCGTTCCACCATCCGTTAGGCGCCTCTTACGACAAGCGTGATGACCAATTCTAACCCGGATTTTCACGGATAGCTAATTGTGTGTTCCTCCAGACGGTCGCACTATGCGATGCTGAGATGCATAGGAAGTATATCTAAGGGAGACAATAACACACTCCATTTTCTTATGAACGGGTCCAAAGTATTTTCATATGTACAGATGTTGCACATCATAAGGCTATGCTGAACACTTGAAATGGCGATATTTGTATGGCAGTAAAATCCAAACCGTTGGTATCGAAAGGGCAGACTGAGAAATACCATCACGGACATTTTCAAATTAGTTCGTTCTTGTGAAATCTTAACCTTTGGAAACAAATGCTAAAATGTCAACGATTTCACGACCCCTACAGTTTCCCATATAAAAGATTCGTACGTACTGAGTTCATCGGTAAACTTGGTATCGCAGCCTTCAGGAAAGCCGCCAATGCTGACACAGCTCTTCATTGCGCTGTAGGATCTACATAGGACACAGGCAGAACGTGGGTAGAACATCGACAGAACACAGGCATAACGTAGGTTGACATCGTTAAAACGTGGGTAGAACATAGACAGAACACAGGCGGAACATGGGTAGAAGAACGACAGAATACAGGCAGAACATGGGTAGAACATCGATGGAACACAGGCAGAACGAGGGTAGAACATCGATGGAACACAGGCAGAACGTGGGTAGAACATCGACAGAACACAGACATAACGTGGGTAGAACATGGTAGGAACACAAGCATAAATTGGATAGAACATCGACAGAACACAGACATGACGTGGGGATAGAACAATCGACAGAACACAGGCAGACGTGGGTAGACATCTTCAAAACGTGGGTAGAACGTTGTCAGAACACAGACATAACGTGGGGGTTGGGGGTGGTAGAACCATCGACAGAACACAGGCAGACGTGGGTAGACATCGTCAAAACGTGGGTAGAACATCGTCAGAACACAGACATAACGTGGGGGGTAGATCATTGACAGAACACGGGCAGAACATGGGTAGAACATCGACAGAACACAGACATAACGTGGGGGGTTAGAACATCGACAGAACACAGACATAACGTGGGGGGTAGAACATCAACAGAACGCAGACATAACGTGGGGGGTAGATCATTGACAGAACGCAGACATAACGTGGGGGTGGAACATCGACAGAACGCAGACATAACGTGGGGGTAGAACGTCGATAGAACACAGACATAACGTGGGGGTAGAACATCGACAGAACGCAGACATAACGTAGGGGGTAGAACATCGACAGAACACAGGCAGAACATGGGTAGAACATTGACTGAACACATACAGAACATGGGTAGAACATCGACAGAACACGGGCAGAACATGGGTAGAACATCGACAGAACACAGACATAACGTGGGAGGTAGAACATCGACAGAACACAGACATAACGTTGGGGGGTAGAACATCGACAGAACAGAGACATAACGTGGGGGTAGAACATCGACAGAACGCAGACATAACGTGGGGGGTAGAACATCAACAGAAAGCAGACATAACGTGGGTGTAGAACATCGACAGAACGCAGACATAACGTGGGGGGTAGAACATCAACAGAAAGCAGACATAACGTGGGTGTAGAACATTGACAGAACGCAGACATAACATGGTGGGTAGAACAATCGACATAACACAGGCAGAACATGGGTAGAACATTGACAGAACACATACAGAACATGGGTAGAACATCGACAGAACACGGGCAGAACATGGGTAGAACATTGACGGAACGCAGACATAACATGGTGGGTAGAACATCGACAGAACACAGACATAACGTGGGGGTAGAACATCGACAGAACGCAGACATAACGTGGGGTGTAGAACATCGACAGAACACAGACATAACGTGGGGGGGGGTTGAACATCGACAGAAAACAGACACAACGTAGGTAGAACATCGATAGAACACAGACTGAACATGGGTAGAAGATCGTCAGATCATGGACAAAACACAGGCAGAAAATGTGTATATTTCTTATACAGTTGGAACCATTCTGTAGATTTTAACCATTACCCCCAATCGTATTGATTCCTATCCACTACACACGACTATACAAATCTGACATAACACATGCTGCAGAGCGTGGACAGGCAATCAATAGTGGGACACATTTCTCACGCAGTTTGTACATGCAACGTCAAATTATTCATTGATTTCATTGTATGCATTTGATTGTACCCGCAAGCTTCGTTTAACTTAACTGAAAACACATCGTCAGTGATACTGTGAGTACGTCACAATGTCTGTAGCAATGTCAGTATGTCGAACTGTCCTTCACCATGTTAGTACGTTTAATTGTCCTTGATAATGTCAGTACCTCTGACTGTCCATGATAAAGTTAGTGCGACCCAATGTCCTTCATATTGAAAGTACGTCTTACTGTCCGTGTAGTGGTTAGAGCGTCCGCACGGAAACCGAAAGGTCGCGGGTTCGATCCCCGGCCGCGTCATACCAAAAGACGTTAAAATATGGTGCTTGTTGGTCCCTGACTGGCGCTCGGCATTAATAGGTACAACAAGGACTGGTTGGCTCGGAGTCAGTATAATGTGTCTGAGTGGGGTATTCATGCTTTACTACGGCATGGTATCTCAGTGAGCTAGCACAATAAAACCACCTTACGCAAAATATTCTTAAGTGCGACGTTAAACCCAATTTCACCTCACCTGCTGTCCGTGAAACTGTGCGAAGTACAGTCCGTTAATAAAATCAGTACGTCAAACTGTACGTGATAATGTCAGTACGCCTTAGCATCAGCCAAACCGTTGGATACAGGGACTATTTATTTTCGGCAGTTCCAACTTTTGAAAATATTTTTTATCATCTGTGTTCCATGACATAAATTGGATGCTGTGCACAGCGGTGATTATTATAGGACTCACGTGCAGCTATCCTTGAAGATGTCTGTGGGGCAGGTTGTGTTGCCCTCAGCAATGCGCGCCTTGCGAGTGTCCAGATTGCCCGAGTTGGCCGTTGAAAAAGTTAGAATGCATGCGGTGATCTTAGTGCTTGACACGCTGCCACATTCTCCGTTTACAGCAACGACTGCGGAACACAATCAATTGAACGTGTCAACATACCTTGTAAAAAACACATTACTAACAAGTATAGGCACAAACACACGCACGCACGCACGCACGCACGCACGCACGCACGCACTCTCTCCGACATTTTTCGAAACACTTGTGTCTTTTCTAAACAAAAAAACAAACCATATTCTGATATATATAGTGTGTTTTGTGCTGAGATGCGAAAACATTTTTTGTGGCAATAGATCAGTTTTCAAATGTACAAATGAGAGATATGTCTAAAACTTTACAAATTACCGAAAGCGTATTTATGAGTGGCAACTGGTAGGGTCTGTTATCAAACTATGCATTTTAAATTAATTCCTAAGAAACATAATTAAATTATATCTCATTTGGGAGAAGTTGTAAGAATTACTCTTCCAAAATACCGTAAAACGCGATTTGCATGACCATTAAAACAATGTTTTAGTATTTCATGTTAAATAATGCTTGTATCAAATCGACAAAATGCTAGAAATAATTATTTTAGTGCTTGTTTTTACAATACATGATGAAAATAACATAACTGGTATTTATACTTGGATATTTTAACCGAAACGGCTATGTGACAAGTGTGAAATTACGGACGATTAATTACATGAAACAAATTAAATTTTATTATAATTTGCTACATGCCTAAAACGCGCCGATTTACAGCTGAAAATAAAAATGCGAGATAAATAAGTATTACTTACCGTATAGTACTATACAGACCAGTGACGAACTCCAAACTTTGGCGGACAGCATGTTTATCAAGGAGTACTTTCTGTACAGGCGTTTATCCTGTTTGAACTGATACCTGGCACAAGAGCCTCGACTTATGTAACCCAACCGGTGTCATCATTAAACTGAACCCTATTACATATGGCCATGATTCTTTGTTGTATATATATATAACATGAAATTCGCTCATATGACGACGTGCATGCGTGTGTATGTGTATGTGCGACTGCTTGTACTAGCCCAGACTTAAGCTGGTTTTATAGTGCTAGCTCACTGAGATACCATGCCGCAGTGAAGCATGAATACCCCACTCAGACACAGTATACTGACTCCGAGCCGACCAGTCCTGGTTGTACCCAATAATGCCGAGCGCCAGGCAGGGACCAACAAGTACCATATTTTAACGTCTTTTGGTATGACGCGGTCGGGGATCGAACCCGCGACCTTCCACTCTCCGGGCGGACGCTCTAACCACTACACCACGGAGGCGGTCTGTTCACAATTACAATGAGTGAGTATGGTTTTATGTCGTTGTTAGCAACAAGACAATGGACACAAGAAACAGGCAACGTCAGATACAAGAAACGTCCACACAACGGTATTTGATTGTATATTTAGAAAAGAGCGAAGGAATATTATCGTAAGTCAAAATATATTTGATATGAGAGGTATTGATCTGAAGACAAACATACCACAGAGAGCCGTAAGTTCGGCGTAGGTACACTCAATGCTCTTGGCCTCTGCAGTAAAAAAACACACATTAAGAATACATGTTCTACAGTAAAATTTTACTTGGGCATTATGGTCTAACTATACGGATGTAGTTAACCGTTACATATTGAAAGTCCGCTTTACGTCCACTGCGGTAAGTGAGTGAGGGTGTGCGTGAGTATGATTTTACGCCGCTTTTAGCTGTATTCCAGTGGGGTACACAAGTAATGGGTTTTCACACATGTAGGGAATCAAACCCGGGTCTTCGGCGTGACGAGCGAACGCTTTAACCACTAGGCTACCCCACTGCCACGTCCACTACGGGCGTTTGCTTTCCTCTATAAATGATTCGAGTCTTTCATACATCTTAACAGAAGAACGCTCTATCTTTAAGTTGGTATGTGCCGAACATCCAGGAGTGAGTGAGAGAGAGAGTGAGTTTTGTTTTACGCTGCACTCAGAAATGTTCCAGCTATATGACGGCGGTCTGTAAATAATCGAGTCTGGACCGGACAATCCGGTGATCATCAGCATGAGCATCGATCTACGCAACTGGGAACCGATGACATGTGTCAACCAAGCCAGAGGGCCTGACCACCCGATCCCGTTAGTCGCCTCTTACGACAAGCATGGGTTACTGAAGATCAATATTCTAGCCTGGACCTTCACGGGTCCCGAACATCCAGGAACATATAGGACAATCCACATATGCTATGGCGTCATTTTGATACATGTCCAAGGTGCTGGAGTTTGTATGAATGTATATTGGTTAATGCCGCACTCTCCACTGTTCCACCTATATGACGGCGTTGTGTAAGTAGTCGAGTCTGGACCAGACGGTCCAGTGACTGACTTCACAAGCATCTATCAACATAACTGGGTTACGATGACATGCATCAACGTGGTCAGCGAGCCTGACCATCCGTTCCACCATCCGTTAGGCGCCTCTTACGACAAGCGTGATGACCAATTCTAACCCGGATTTTCACGGATAGCTAATTGTGTGTTCCTCCAGACGGTCGCACTATGCGATGCTGAGATGCATAGGAAGTATATCTAAGGGAGACAATAACACACTCCATTTTCTTATGAACGGGTCCAAAGTATTTTCATATGTACAGATGTTGCACATCATAAGGCTATGCTGAACACTTGAAATGGCGATATTTGTATGGCAGTAAAATCCAAACCGTTGGTATCGAAAGGGCAGACTGAGAAATACCATCACGGACATTTTCAAATTAGTTCGTTCTTGTGAAATCTTAACCTTTGGAAACAAATGCTAAAATGTCAACGATTTCACGACCCCTACAGTTTCCCATATAAAAGATTCGTACGTACTGAGTTCATCGGTAAACTTGGTATCGCAGCCTTCAGGAAAGCCGCCAATGCTGACACAGCTCTTCATTGCGCTGTAGGATCTACATAGGACACAGGCAGAACGTGGGTAGAACATCGACAGAACACAGGCATAACGTAGGTTGACATCGTTAAAACGTGGGTAGAACATAGACAGAACACAGGCGGAACATGGGTAGAAGAACGACAGAATACAGGCAGAACATGGGTAGAACATCGATGGAACACAGGCAGAACGAGGGTAGAACATCGATGGAACACAGGCAGAACGTGGGTAGAACATCGACAGAACACAGACATAACGTGGGTAGAACATGGTAGGAACACAAGCATAAATTGGATAGAACATCGACAGAACACAGACATGACGTGGGGATAGAACAATCGACAGAACACAGGCAGACGTGGGTAGACATCTTCAAAACGTGGGTAGAACGTTGTCAGAACACAGACATAACGTGGGGGGTTGGGGGGTGGTAGAACCATCGACAGAACACAGGCAGACGTGGGTAGACATCGTCAAAACGTGGGTAGAACATCGTCAGAACACAGACATAACGTGGGGGGTAGATCATTGACAGAACACGGGCAGAACATGGGTAGAACATCGACAGAACACAGACATAACGTGGGGGGTTAGAACATCGACAGAACACAGACATAACGTGGGGGGTAGAACATCAACAGAACGCAGACATAACGTGGGGGGTAGATCATTGACAGAACGCAGACATAACGTGGGGTGGAACATCGACAGAACGCAGACATAACGTGGGGGTAGAACGTCGATAGAACACAGACATAACGTGGGGGTAGAACATCGACAGAACGCAGACATAACGTAGGGGGTAGAACATCGACAGAACACAGGCAGAACATGGGTAGAACATTGACTGAACACATACAGAACATGGGTAGAACATCGACAGAACACGGGCAGAACATGGGTAGAACATCGACAGAACACAGACATAACGTGGGAGGTAGAACATCGACAGAACACAGACATAACGTTGGGGGGTAGAACATCGACAGAACAGAGACATAACGTGGGGGTAGAACATCGACAGAACGCAGACATAACGTGGGGGGTAGAACATCAACAGAAAGCAGACATAACGTGGGTGTAGAACATCGACAGAACGCAGACATAACGTGGGGGGTAGAACATCAACAGAAAGCAGACATAACGTGGGTGTAGAACATTGACAGAACGCAGACATAACATGGTGGGTAGAACAATCGACATAACACAGGCAGAACATGGGTAGAACATTGACAGAACACATACAGAACATGGGTAGAACATCGACAGAACACGGGCAGAACATGGGTAGAACATTGACGGAACGCAGACATAACATGGTGGGTAGAACATCGACAGAACACAGACATAACGTGGGGGTAGAACATCGACAGAACGCAGACATAACGTGGGGTGTAGAACATCGACAGAACACAGACATAACGTGGGGGGGGGTTGAACATCGACAGAAAACAGACACAACGTAGGTAGAACATCGATAGAACACAGACTGAACATGGGTAGAAGATCGTCAGATCATGGACAAAACACAGGCAGAAAATGTGTATATTTCTTATACAGTTGGAACCATTCTGTAGATTTTAACCATTACCCCCAATCGTATTGATTCCTATCCACTACACACGACTATACAAATCTGACATAACACATGCTGCAGAGCGTGGACAGGCAATCAATAGTGGGACACATTTCTCACGCAGTTTGTACATGCAACGTCAAATTATTCATTGATTTCATTGTATGCATTTGATTGTACCCGCAAGCTTCGTTTAACTTAACTGAAAACACATCGTCAGTGATACTGTGAGTACGTCACAATGTCTGTAGCAATGTCAGTATGTCGAACTGTCCTTCACCATGTTAGTACGTTTAATTGTCCTTGATAATGTCAGTACCTCTGACTGTCCATGATAAAGTTAGTGCGACCCAATGTCCTTCATATTGAAAGTACGTCTTACTGTCCGTGTAGTGGTTAGAGCGTCCGCACGGAAACCGAAAGGTCGCGGGTTCGATCCCCGGCCGCGTCATACCAAAAGACGTTAAAATATATGGTGCTTGTTGGTCCCTGACTGGCGCTCGGCATTAATAGGTACAACAAGGACTGGTTGGCTCGGAGTCAGTATAATGTGTCTGAGTGGGGTATTCATGCTTTACTACGGCATGGTATCTCAGTGAGCTAGCACAATAAAACCACCTTACGCAAAATATTCTTAAGTGCGACGTTAAACCCAATTTCACCTCACCTGCTGTCCGTGAAACTGTGCGAAGTACAGTCCGTTAATAAAATCAGTACGTCAAACTGTACGTGATAATGTCAGTACGCCTTAGCATCAGCCAAACCGTTGGATACAGGGACTATTTATTTTCGGCAGTTCCAACTTTTGAAAATATTTTTTATCATCTGTGTTCCATGACATAAATTGGATGCTGTGCACAGCGGTGATTATTATAGGACTCACGTGCAGCTATCCTTGAAGATGTCTGTGGGGCAGGTTGTGTTGCCCTCAGCAATGCGCGCCTTGCGAGTGTCCAGATTGCCCGAGTTGGCCGTTGAAAAAGTTAGAATGCATGCGGTGATCTTAGTGCTTGACACGCTGCCACATTCTCCGTTTACAGCAACGACTGCGGAACACAATCAATTGAACGTGTCAACATACCTTGTAAAAAACACATTACTAACAAGTATAGGCACAAACGCACGCACGCACGCACGCACGCACGCACGCACGCACGCACTCTCTCCGACATTTTTCGAAACACTTGTGTCTTTTCTAAACAAAAAAACAAACCATATTCTGATATATATAGTGTGTTTTGTGCTGAGATGCGAAAACATTTTTTGTGGCAATAGATCAGTTTTCAAATGTACAAATGAGAGATATGTCTAAAACTTTACAAATTACCGAAAGCGTATTTATGAGTGGCAACTGGTAGGGTCTGTTATCAAACTATGCATTTTAAATTAATTCCTAAGAAACATAATTAAATTATATCTCATTTGGGAGAAGTTGTAAGAATTACTCTTCCAAAATACCGTAAAACGCGATTTGCATGACCATTAAAACAATGTTTTAGTATTTCATGTTAAATAATGCTTGTATCAAATCGACAAAATGCTAGAAATAATTATTTTAGTGCTTGTTTTACAATACATGATGAAAATAACATAACTGGTATTTATACTTGGATATTTTAACCGAAACGGCTATGTGACAAGTGTGAAATTACGGACGATTAATTACATGAAACAAATTAAATTTTATTATAATTTGCTACATGCCTAAAACGCGCCGATTTACAGCTGAAAATAAAAATGCGAGATAAATAAGTATTACTTACCGTATAGTACTATACAGACCAGTGACGAACTCCAAACTTTGGCGGACAGCATGTTTATCAAGGAGTACTTTCTGTACAGGCGTTTATCCTGTTTGAACTGATACCTGGCACAAGAGCCTCGACTTATGTAACCCAACCGGTGTCATCATTAAACTGAACCCTATTACATATGGCCATGATTCTTTGTTGTATATATATATAACATGAAAATGTCCGAGTCTATCGCGTCTAGACAAGGGACCCTATCCACAAATCGTTCATAGCTCTATACCATTCATAAGCCTACGATAAAGTACAGTTACGATCGGTCGTAACGTTACGAACGCTTTGTGGATCTGAGCCTTTATTCTCGAAACGTTCGTAGCCCTAAGAATTCTTAAATTTGATCGTAGCCAATGTGTTAAGAATGGGCTTAAGACGTTCGTAGGGCTACGAACGTTTCAAGAATAGCTAGCCTGGACCCAGAGAATCAAGTGACTGACGTCATGAGCATCGTTATGTGCAAAGAACACAGGTCACTGATCAGTTGATCGTTGGTTGCGAATACTATGGGTGATATTTGGCATCTAGACTCCTGAGACCGTCAATCCTGACCCACAACGAAACACACGTAACACATATGGTGTTGCCTTAGGCAGGGGACTTTGTTTAAAATTGCCTCTGTTCACCCAGCAGTGAATGGGTACCCGGTGGGATGAAATGGGGTGGACCATATGACAATTAACATTTTAGCGCCTCACGGGCAGCTTAAGCTGTAGTGCACGTACACCTTGTACACCTTATTCTTTCATACATCTTAACAGAAGAACGCTCTATCTTTAAGTTGGTATGTGCCGAACATCCAGGAGTGAGTGAGAGAGTGAGTTTAGTTTTACGCTGCACTCAGCAATATTCCAGCTATATGGTGGCGGTCTGTAAATAATCGAGTCTGGACCAGACAATCCAGTGATCAACAGCATGAGCATCGATCTGCACATTTGGGAACCGATGACATGTGTCAACCAAGTCAGCGAGCCTGACCACCCGATCCCGTTAGTCGCCTCTTACGACAATCATGGGTTACTGAAGATCAATATTCTAACCCGGACCTTCACGGGTCTTGTAGCAGTATGTTTTTCAAGGATTATCAAGCATTTACAAATATGTCAAGGGCTTTCAAAGCTGCGATTCGAACTCATGATCATACAATCCCGTCACCGCTAAGAGACGCAACTCCGCACTCAGATATGTGGCGACCTAGACGACTTGGCAATCCCATTCTAGACGCTGAATCAGACGTTTAATTCCAGAATCTGAATCAGGTTTATCATTTCGTAATGTTACGTCACACAGTAACAGAACTTTCTGCCTTTGAACATCGCATGTAAATAAAAACAATCAAATGATATAGGACTGATTTTGCCAAGACACCGTTTATCCAATGACGGTCTACAACAGAGATGTCCTGTGGATCTGATTGACAACATCATACGTAGCTAAGGTACATATGGATTCAGTGTGTGCATAACCCAGTGTACTGGAATTTCCAATCAGTTGCTATTGGTGACTAGATGCAGTTATACTGGAACACTATGTTTTAAGTGTTTTTAAGATACGGATTTGAATTCTAAATAAGAATCGTTTTCATTTTCCCGTATCTGTTATGGTTACGATAACAGTAAACTTTATTCGCAGTGGGCATTTGTCAATATCATTGCGTAAAGGAAAACCTTAGCAACGGTTGCCACGCTCCATCACAGTCATCAATTATTGATATTCTTTACGTCACTATATGAACACGATCAATAATTATGTTTAAAAGTAATTGTTGTTAGCGACGTGTTGCATGTGCAAACGATTTCATATCTAAGATTGGCTGTCTTTATAACAGATAGTTTGCGAATTTGGTGTTGGCGGGTAGCCTAGCGGTTAAAGCGTTCGCTCGTCACGCCGAAGACCCGGATTCGATTCCCCACATGGGTACAATGCGAGAAGACCATTACTGGTGTTCCCCGCCCTGATAGTATTATAATATACAGACTACAGTAATAGGGTGAGGTGAGTGTGAGAGACCAATGTTGTGAGAAAGACTACGGTAATAGAGTGAGGTGAATCAAACTACCGTAATAGAGTGAGGTAAGGGTGGGTGAACAAGAGTGATGAATGTGACTAGAGGAATAGAGTGAAGTGAGAGTGAGAGATCAGAATGAGGTGAGGAAATGAAAGGGATATGAACTGAGAGTTTGAGAACAAAGTGAGGAAACAGGCTAAAGTCAGGCCAGAATGAGGTGAGAGTAAGGAAACAGGCTAAATTCAGGCAAGAATGAGGTGAGAGTTTGGAAGCAGGCTAAAGTCAGGCCAGAATGAGGCGAGAGTAAGGAAGCAGGCTAAAGTCAGGCCAGAATGAGGTGAGAGTTTGGAAACAGTCTAAAGTCAGGCCAGAATGAGGTGAGAGTAAGGAAACAGGCTAAAGTCAGGCCAGAATGAGGTGAGAGTTTGGAAACAGGCTAACGTCAGGCCAGAATGAGGTGAGAGTAAGGAAGCAGGCTAAAGTCAGGCCAGAATGAGGTGAGAGTCAGGAAACAGTTTAAAGTCAGGCCAGAATGAGGTGAGAGTAAGGAAACAGTCTAAAGTCAGGCCAGAATGAGGTGAGAGTAAGGAAACAGGCTAAAGTCAGGGCAGAATGAGGTGAGTAAGTGAGAACAGTCTAAAGTCAGGCCAGAATGAGGTGAGAGTTTGGAAACAGGCTAACGTCAGGCCAGAATGAGGTGAGATTAAGGAAGCAGGCTAAAGTCAGGCAAGAATGAGGTGAGAGTTTGGAAACAGTCTAAAGTCAGGCCAGAATGAGGTGAGAGTAAGGAAACAGGCTAAAGTCAGGCCAGAATGAGCTGAGAGTAAGGAAACAGGCTAAAGTCAGGCCAGAATGAGGTGAGAGTTTGGAAACAGGCTAACGTCAGGCCAGAATGAGGTGAGAGTAAGGAAACAGGCTAAAGTCAGGCCAGAATGAGGTGAGAGTAAGGAAACAGGCTAAAGTCAAGCCAGAATGAGGTGAGAGTCAGGAAACAGGCTAAAGTCAGGCAAGAATGAGGTGAGAGTAAGGAAACAGGCTAAAGTCAGGCCAGAATGAAGTGAGAGGAAGGAAACAGGCTAAAGTCAGGCCAGAATGAGGTGAGAGTAAGGAAACAGTCTAAAGTCAGGCCAGAATGAGGTGAGAGTAAGGAAGCAGGCTAAAGTCAGGCCAGAATGAGGTGAGAGTAAGGAAACAGGCTAAAGTCAGGTCAGAATGAGGTGAGCGTAAGGAAACAGGCTAAAGTCAGGCAAGAATGAGGTGAGCGTAAGGAACAGAATGAGGAGAAGAAATGAAGGCAATAGACCGAGGCGAGACATTTGTGACCAGCTCGTGTTATTCCGGGACAAGCCGAAAGGAAAGATTTCACATTGGCGCATGGACATCTGAATGACTGACTTAAGACAAGAACGATAACTCTATTCCTGTTTGATTCCAATGGTACTGAATATCATCGAAGCCCTCGTACATTGTATTGCTGTTTTTGTATTTGCTTATTTATTTTAAAGAACTAAACCTCCTAGAAGAAGGAGAAAACATATTTTAATGACATATTCTGACGTAATTATTTCCAGCTGTTCACCTTATATTTCCAATTATATTCCTAAATAGGGTTTAATTATCACAAATAGGATTTGTTTTATTGAATATGCAAATAAAATAGAAAAGATTCAGCTACATTCAATCCCAAAGCAGATACTCCAAAATTACTTTAACATATTTCTCAAACTGAACATTCGTGTAACCTTGCTGCCATACCCCTGGTGGAATTTTAAATGAATTCGCTGGAAAAAAAAGTCAAAATAAAACATCCCCAGAGATGTGAAATTAAAGTTGATAGGTTACATACAGATATAATTATTTTTTGAAACTCGTAGCGATTTATTCCTCATATTGTTGGAAGCGCACGTACAATCTGGAAAACAAGCCCGCAAGATCGTCAAAAATACACTCAATTGGACCCATGAGAGCCCATTCGTGACCAACTCGTGTTATTCCGGGACAAGCCGAATAGCGACTCGTGCCCCTCTGGAACATTCGTCCCCACTCGCCCCTTTCCGTAACCCGCTATTCCGCTTGTCCCGGAATAACACGAGTTGATCACGAATGATTTTCGCACATAACAAGCATCGAGAAGGGGACGAGTCTTCTTGCAGGTTACGGAAAGGGGCGAGTGGTGACGAATGATGAGAGCCGTTATGTCAACAAACGCACGTGCGTGTATTTGAATCTCTCACCGTCAACCGCATTATCCTGACTAAAATCTACACGAGGCAACACAATTCTGTAAAATATGTTCTTTGTACTTTCAATATGACGACATATAGTTTTCATGATTTTTTAAACAAACACATAATGCCATTATCGATTTAAGTACTGGGGATTATTTTTATCAAAGCACCGCACTCATTACGCGGGTTCTGATTGGTTTGTCGTTTAACAAGCATCGATAGGGGGACGAGTCTTCTTGGAGGTTACGGAAAGGGGCGAGTGGTGTTGAATGCGAGGCGAGAACAGCATGGGGTGTCTGTTTTTCTGAATTGAGTGAGTAAGTGAGTTTAGTTTAACGCCGCCTTCAGCAAAATCCCAGCAATATCACGGCAGGATACACCAAACTTGGGCTTCACATATTGTAACCATGTGTGAATCGAACCCGGTCTTCAGCGTGACGGGCTAAGGCTAATACTTCCAGGGTACCCGAATTGAAACGGCTGGATTATTCCGAATATGTCCAAAATTGTACTTTCTTTCATAATACCGATACAATTTGATATGACAGGCCAGGCACGCTCAAAATATACGTGATTTCATAGGCTTGATAATGGGCAATGACTCCGAGGAAAAGTTGAAAAATATGTGTACCGAGCTTCCAACGCCAGGGGATAAAAAAGCTTGAGATGCCGGGGTCGAAGGGCTGCAGGCCAGGGTGGACGGTTCACTCGCAGGAACGCGACTTTTTTGGACGTGTATAAACATTGGCCGTTTTTCGTTTTCACCTTCATGCGAAAAGGGTGGTCATTTGCAACAATTGGTCCGGGTGGTTATACAAGAACCTTAATCCCAGAGGAAGGCGACAACCACAATACGTTCATGTTCATTTTATTCATACATATGTATTTATAAAATATTTCAACCAACCAACCAACTTCTTCAACCGCTCATGCCAACCTTCAAAGTTATTCAGAAATTAAGTAATGATGACTCTTGTATTTCTTGAGCGACCCATGAACTGTGTTCACGTAGAAATTAGTACAAATGTAGTCGCCACCCTTACGCTGATCCCCTGTTAATGCCCCGGTAAGCCCTTACATAAACATTACGTATACTGTAACAACACTAAACATCAAAGAGCGCCGTGTTTCGTCTTCGTGCGAAAAGCTAAAACTAAAAAGTCGCCTTCCTGCGAAGACACCGGGTGGACCTGGTCTGGGGTTGAGGGGGAAGGACCCCCGAACCCCGCGAAGCCAACGCCTAGATGTATTCAGACATATTTCTGTGATTTTAAGTGGTCAAAATGTCCATACTAAAGTCTGGCGTGAGATTTATCAGTTTTATCGTGAGACGTGAGTAATAGAAGCCAACGACGTGCGAGTTGGCAGGTATGTGCACATGTGTATACATAAAGTTGAAGATTATCTGATCAAAGTTGGAAATAGTGAACACAGAAGAGCCCTATGTAATATCAGCCTTTCATCGCGCACTCTACACGTCAAGACAGGAAGACACAGAAGTAACTGAATAGAGAAGATGCATAAATTGTAACAGCAATGAAATAGAAGACGAATATCACTTCATCATAGAATGTTAAATCTACAGTGATCTAAGAATTAAATATTTAAAGCAATACTATTTAAACCACCTTCAGTTTACAAATTTCTACAATTATTTTCTACTAATAACGTAGCCGCTTATGTGTATGAAGCTTTGCAGCGAAGAAATTACTAATGTGCATGAAAAGCGAAATATTTGTTACATCCTCGCTACCTTGATAGCATACCAAAATATTATGTATATGGCCAGATGCCATTTATTATGGCTTGGGTCAACAAAAGTTTCTGTCTGTCTATATGTAGGCCAGTGTCTGTTTGCCAACATGGTGGGCATGGATCATCACGTCTTGCCGGACAAAACATGACTAAGATAACACGGTCTTCCTATTTCTTCCAGGTCTTGGACGATTCTTCACTGAGGCCTTGCTGCTTATTGTTGAGTCTTTAGGAATACTATAAAATAACGACCCTTGGTTCAAATTAAAGATTCTTCCGATTATCTTCCTAATTCCACACTTTACCCATGATTGTGCGGCCATTAAACGTCTAGGCAGTGGGGTAGGCTATTGGTTAAAGTGTTCGCTCCTCACGCCGAAGGCCCGGGTTCAATTCCCCACATTGCGAAAAGCAGCGTAGACCCACTCATTAAACATCTAGCACCACCATCACGTTGGGTTTTCTTTCCTCCCATATCAAGCCGTAATTCCCGGGTTACTGTTTTATATCAAGGGACCCGTTAAGGTCCGGGTTAGAATATTGATCTTCAGTAACCCACGATTGTCGTAAGAGGCGACTAACGGGATCGGGTGGTCAGATTCGCTGACTTGGTTGACACATGTCATCGGTTCCCAATTGCGCAGATCGATGCTCATGCTGTTGATCACTGGATTGTCTGGTCCAGACTTGATTATTTACAGACCGCCGCCATATAGCTGGGATATTGCTGAGTGCGGCGTAAAACTAAACTCACTCACTTATATCAAGGTATTTCACTCGTATTGCAAGTGCTACAATGAACAACGAGGAGAGTTCTATGGATATACAACTTCTTTAATATAATATGAGCGACGTGTCGGTGTAGCTACTTACACCGTTATCAAGCAAATGATGTACAAAACTAGAGGCAAGGTATATATACATAGTAAAGTTGAACAGTAAGCGATTGAGGTTTGCACAATTAATGAGGTTGATGTACAAGGTTGGAGGATGTTTACACAAGAAGGCAATTGTTACACAAACAGAGTAAGCTATGGGGGATTATTGGGAGGAAGCCAGTGATATGACAGACAGGAGAATAATGGGATTAAGATTGTTTGGTGATGAGTTGGTTGTAGGCAGTGGAGATGTAATATCCTTGGTCTCTGTTCATGGCCGGTTGGAGTCTCTTGATGTGAATGACTTCTAGTAGCTTTCTGATCTTGTAGTGGGTGTGATTACTGGTGAGTACATTGATGCTGTGACAACCATTATTGGCATGAGTATATATACCTTGCCTCTAGTATTGTACATCATTTGCTTGATAACAGTGTTAGTAGCTACACCGAAACGTCGCTCATATTATATTAAAGAAGTTGTATATCCATAGAACTCCTCGTTGTTCATCACACCAACTTCTAAATGTCACTCAAACAAGTTAAGTGCTACAATATTAAAAAATATAAACATGGTATTTGCATAAAATGGTCCTTTTTGTCAGTTGGATGGAAAGAGTAAAAACAAACATGACTGTTTCAAAGATAAATATATTCTTTTATTTCTTAACAAGCAATAGAATGTATAAATGTTATTACAAAAGTTAACAGTCAATGGTAAAAGTCCTACAAAGAGAATTCACGATGAGTGCTTAATGGCACTCTATTCATAACGTAAGCCTAATCTGTTAAATCTAAGTTTTGATTATCACGAAGCGGTTAATTTGAACAGAAATTGATAGTCATCAGCAATTTAAGATCAGGAGTGGTGAATTGCTTCAAAGACAACCCAGCAACTACAAACACACTCCGTCAAATCGTGCTGATAACGAGGAACGAGACTCGTGCTGGCGGTCCATCAGTAAAACATTGTAGAGACGCTTCATGGAAGTAGGCTCTGTAAACGACTGGGAAAGAGTGCTAGACTGTGGTACAAAGTCCTCCTGTAAGCTAATACTAACGTCATGTGCGCATGCGCATAATACATAAATCATCACTAACAGTTATACTACTAACGTAGCTACAGAAAGAGGTCGAAATTTTGTCATTACGAACACAGGTTTCAGTGACCAAGGACAATATGTGTTTAATAATCGGGAGTTTCAAATTGCCTGAAGTATCTTCAAATCACTTCATTTTCGTACAGTTTACATCAGTACATGGAATGTGCGTGGTGGCGTTTTTTCTGTTTTCAGACTGATGAGGTCATTGGTCCGATGGTCATCTAAATGGTCACTGGTGTCAATCTGATGATGATAGCGGATCGAAAGATTTCTTCATTGTTGACCTTTGGGTGATTACGACCTGCAACAAGACCGGCATTCTTTTAAAATGTGAGTGAGTGAGTGAGTTTATTTAAACTCTGCCTTTAGCAATCTTCGCAGATCAGCCAGAAATGTGATAAAACCAATACCATTATGGATCCAGCGCCAAAACGAAAACGCTGTAGCGACGTTAACGTCATTAAACGTTCACTAGCTTGTCTCCAAATCTGATTCCTTCCGTCATGGAATTCGAGAGTGAACCCGATTTGTCAGGGTCATGACGTGCAGTGCTGACGTCCCCAACAACATTGACGTCTATGATTCATATGACGTTCAGTACGTCGTGGGATGGCACGTGGAGGTCGTGCACGCAAACGCCATCTGTGCAGACGATGCCGCATCGACGGGGGGCATGTATTCTCACAGGATTTGCCTGTTACAACCTGTTCCTTATCTAAGCGGCAGTTTGCAACTGATTTCTTGATGTCATTCTTCAGAGTAATCTGTTCTGGGTTGGAATTGTTTCCCCTGGTTATCCAGATTATGTGTATGTTGGTATCGGGACCATAACCTGCTGGTGTCACAGTGAAGAACCTACAGCGTTTTGGGCAGTAATATTCTGACGTGCGACAACCTGCAACATGCCTAGATGAGTAAGTTTAGGTTTACGCCGCTTTTAGCAATATTCCTGCAATATCACGACGAGGGACACCAGAAATGGGCTTCACACATTGTACCCATGTGGGGAATCGAACCAGGGTCTTCGGCGTGACGAGCGAACGCTTTAACCACGAGGCTACCCCACCACACCCCAACCTGCCTAGGGCATGGAAAGGTTTTCAAACGTAGCGAGAGCAATACTGTCGCTTCTTAAATGAATAATGTGTTTAAAGAAGTCTCTTTGAGCGTTTGGTTGATAGAAAACAATATGCCTCTGCTCACAACCACGTCTGAGTGACAATTGTCATACCGCTCGTGCCACACCGTGCACGTGCTGACCTCCATGACCAGTGACCAGTCTCAATGTTAAGCTGGGAAGCTTGATACCTTCGGATATGTGCTTGCCACAAGAATCTCTTACTTTCATTGCAGGGCATTGTTTTATATTCAGCAAAATACCCCTCCTTGCAGAGTATACATTCATCTCCTCTAACATCAAACATTCATTATCTGTATACGAATGGAGAAGAACAAACCTAGCTCTAGAACTTGATGATAGCCAGAAGTGCTGTGCACACAAACAAAGCCAGGTTGAAGGTGACAGTCGATCCACCTGGAACAAAGAAAGAAGAGACCAAAAACTGAAACATCAATTTCCACAGAATCTATCTTTTCCATTCTAAAACAAAGCCGTCTTTCCTGAACCATTCGTTACGATCTAAGACGCTGTATTGCCAATTTGCCTAACATCGTTTCCACAGAATTCTATCTTTTCTATTCTAAAACAAAACCGTCTTTCCTGAACCATTCGTTACGATCTAAGACGCTGTATTGCCAATTTGCCTAACATCATTTCCACAGAATTCTATCTTTTCTATTCTAACACAAAACCGTCGTTCCTGAACCATTCATTACGATCTAAGACGCTGTATTGAAACTTGTACTGAAAATTTGAAACTTATTATATTTTGTTGTCATTTGATAAACTGGTTTAGATTGTTTGAACAATGTTTGAGTTGTCCGTGCTTGTTTCTACATTGATTTACGAGCCTTGCTAGTAAAGTGAGTGAGTGAGTATGGGTTTACGTCGCTTTCAGCAATATTTCAGCAATCTCACGGCGGGGGCACACATGACAGAAATCGAACCCAGACGTTTTGGTCACAAGGAAAGTGCCCAGAGCTCTGGTGTGACAGCTTCTGCATCTATACCACACACATCAAGTCATCATTGAACCATTTACATTATCGTATCTACACAAACAAACCGCTCTTGGTCGCGACTGTGACGCAAAAACTTCGTGTCGCTTTCGCGACCCAGGGAACACCTTTGCTTCCTAATTGCGGATCTTTCGTTTTCGCTTTTCACATACCGTTACAGAGCCAATTTGTCCTTTTTCGTGGAATGGTTTTCGTTTATTGTGTTAACGTTGTGGCTCGATGATCGATACCGATGTCTCCGGATTGCCTTTACCGCCGACGTATAGCTGGAATATTGCTGTGTACGGGGTTAAACAAACATACAAGCCCTTCCCATGTTGGGGATTTATGCTGATAAAAGCTACTTCGTGTCATTATCAGTTCTAAATTTATAAACTCATTCACTGTGGTATATCTTACCACACATGACTGCAGAAACCACCTCGTCAAAAGTGCAACCGATCCCTTCAGCCTCTGAAACAGATGAAGATGTAGTCAATCAGCTCAGGGTCAAGTCATACTCTACTAAGCAATGTTCCCGCGAGACTGGAGCTTTACAAAAATGACGGTATCATTAATATAAACAAAATAATCAATGAGATATAGTGAAGTATAAACATAATAATGGATTTGTATAGCGACTAGTATCCTTCTGTCTAGTTGTACACCGGCGCTGATTATTGTTATTACCCCAGATGCCCCAAGCTGCCTGTAAGACGCTAGAAGTTTAATAGGACATGACGTATCCCGCCGGGTACCCATTTTCTGCTGGGTGAAGTATTCCGACAACAGTCTAATTAAAATCGAAAGCGATAAACTGCTTGTTGATACACTGAATTGTTACACACATAATCGAAGCAAACATAGGGAAGACACTTACTCAGTTTCTCGGAAATCTTTGTCTTGCATTCCGCATTTTTCGATGCATCTTTTCCAATGTCGACGCAAGTCTTGAACAATTTGTAAGATCTGAATGACAATGGTGAATCGTTTAACGGGGTATACATGCAGATGCACACACATGAAAGAAATCTGAATGACAACGGGGAATCATGTAAATGAGAATACATGCAGATGCACACACATGAACGAAATCTGAATGACAATGGTGAATCATTTAACGGGGAATGCAAGCGCATGCAGCTGCACACACATGAAAGAAATCTGAATGACAATGGTGAATCATTTAACGGGGAATGCAAGCGCATGCAGCTGCACACACATGAAACGAAATCTGAATGACAATGGTGAATCATTTAACGGGAATGCAAGCGCATGCAGCTGCACATACATGAAAGAAATCTGAATGACAACGGTGAATCATGTAAAGGGATTGCAAAGGGAATGCATGCAGCTGCACATGAAAAGAAATCTGAATGACAACGGTGAATCATTTAAAAGGAATGCAAGCCCCATGCAGCTGCAGCTGCAAGAAATTTGAATGACAACGAAATCATGTAAAGGGAATGCATGAATGACAAAAGTGAATCATGTAAAGGGAATGCATGCAGATGCACACATGAAAGAAATCTGAATGACAATGGTGAATCATTTAACGGGAATGCAAGCCGCACACACATGCAAGCTGAATATGACATTTAACGAAATTTGAAGCTGCACAACGGTGAATCATGTAAAACGGGAATGCATGCAGATGCACACACATGAAAGAAATCTGAATGACAACGGTGAATCATGTAAAGGGAATGCATGCAGCTGCACACATATGAAAGAAATCTGAATGACAATGGTGAATCATTTAAAGGGAATGCATGCAAAGCTGCACACATATGAAAGAAATCTGAATGACAATGGTGAATCATTTAACGGGGAATGCAAGCGCATGCAACACACATGAAAGAAATCTGAATGACAATGGTGAATCATTTAACGGGGAATGCAAGCGCATGCAGCTGCAATACACATGAAAGAAATCTGAATGACAACGGTGAATCATGTAAAGGACATGCAGCTGCACACACATGAAAGAAATCTGAATGACAATGGTGAATCTTGTAAAGGGATTGCATGCAGCTGCACATGAAATCTGAATGACAACGGTGAATCATGTAAAGGGGAATGCATGCAGCTGCACACACATGAAAGAAATCTGATTGACAAAGGTGAATCATTTAACGGGGAATGCAAGCCCATGCAGCTGCATACACATGAAAGAAATCTGAATGACAACGGTGAATCATGTAAAAGGGAATGCATGCAGCTGCACACACATGAAAGAAATCTGAATGACAATGGTGAATCATGTAAAGGGGAATGCATGCAGATGCACACATATGAAAGAAATCTGAATGACAATGGTGAATCATTTAACGGGGAATGCAAGCGCATGCAGCTGCACACACATGAAAGAAATCTGAATGACAATGGTGAATCATTTAACGGGGAATGCAAGCGCATGCAGCTGCACACACATGAAAGAAATCTGAATGACAACGGTGAATCATGTAAAAGGGAATGCATGCAGATGCACACACATGAAAGAAATCTGATTGACAACGGTGAATCATTTAACGGGGAATGCATGCAGCTGCACACACATGAAAGAAATCTGAATGACAACGGTGAATCATGTAAAGGGGAATGCATGCAGCTGCACACACATGAAAGAAATCTGAATGACAACGGTGATTCATGTAAAGGGGAATGCATGCAGCTGCACACACATGAAAGAAATCTGAATGACAACGGTGAATCATTTAACGGGGAATGCAAGCGCATGCAGCTGCACACACATGAAAGAAATCTGAATGACAATGGTGAATCATTTAACGGGGAATGCAAGCGCATGCAGCTGCACACACATGAAAGAAATCTGAATGACAACGGTGAATCATGTAAAAGGGAATGCATGCAGATGCACACACATGAAAGAAATCTGATTGACAAAGGTGTATCATTTAACGGGGAATGCATGCAGCTGCATACACATGAAAGAAATCTGAATGACAACGGTGAATCATGTAAAAGGGAATGCATGCAGCTGCACACGCATACCGCCAGTGATTCTGAATTTAGCAAATGTATTTACATTATTTATAAAGAACGCGGTAATTATGAAGTTGTGATCTGTAACCGCACTTGCTGTTTCGTCAGTGGACCTGTTAGATACATCACTTCACAATATTGGAGCGTCATTAATCATACCTACATATGTATTAATGTGTTAAGGCTAATCGAAGAGTTGAATGTAGAGGTGGATTTAACACATGCGAACTAAGCTGGTATTGAGAAAATTAAATTCAGGTATAACTATGGAAAAGCATAAACGCCAAGTACTTACATACAGCTCCCCTTTATTTCATCCTTCAGACAGGCTGTGGCATTTTTCGCCTTAGTATTGACACCGACAAAAATCTTAGTACAAGCGCTTATCTTGTCATCGCTGGCCTCGCAGTGGTTATCAGCCTCTGTCCTGGTAACTGAAAGTACATCATACTTGATTCGAAACAATCTGTTACACTTACAGTGAGCGAGTTTAGTTTTACGCCGCCATTAGAAGTATTTCAGCAATATCACGTCGGGGGACACTAGAAATGGGCTTCACACATTGTACTCATGTGGGTAATCAAACCCGGGTCTTCGGCGTGAAGAGCGAACGCTTTAACCACTTAAACATAATACTAGCCAGTCAGTGAACTCTACACACCAGAGAATCAACATTACCTTCCAGACCGTTATTAAACACAATATCCCAGGCACCAAGTCAACCCAGTCTCTCAGACATCCATACAAATACCCGAAATTCACCCAACCCTGTGTTCCAGACACACGCCCAAAACACGATATAGAAGTCTCTGTCGAGTTTGCTGACGAGACATAATATGAACTTGATTTAGCTGACACCAGCTTTGCGCAGTATACCTGGAGAAGGTTAACACATTCCCGATTCCATGAATGCACAATAAGAACTTTCTTCTCCAAGAGTGAGGGAGTTTAGTTTTACGCCACCTTTAGCAATATTCCAGCAATATCACAGTGGGGGGCACCAGAAATGGGCTTCACACATTGAACCCAAGTGGGGAATCGAACCCGGGTCTTCCTCGAGACGAGAAGCGCTTTAACCACTAGGCTACCCAACCGCCCCTCTGCTTCAAGAACAGACATCTCTTTTACCAATACAATTGAAATTCCGATGTTATCAGAAGATCTGAGTAATGGAACTCATGTATGAATCACCCCACTTCAAGACCAAACTATACCCGACCACATAAAAGTAGGCCCAATGCTTTTATTATCGGAATGCAACGAGCGTAGCTAAGTGGGTATGTTTGGACAACAATATTTATAGCCCCGTGGAACTCGAAAATAACGCATGTGAATCCGGGCGTGTTGTTGACAACCCCTGGAAGTAAAGAATGACGAATCTAATGTTTGACGAAGCGGATCCAAAATGGCTATGGGACACTACTCTTCTCAGATAATATCGGTGTCTTTGTAGTATTGGGTTGTAGTATTGTCTATTGTTTCAGTATAAGTTGTACCAAAACGTTTAGTTAGAACTGTTAAAGAATTGTGGATGGTAAACCAAGTTAAACACTTGTTCAAGATATACCCGTGAATTTCCGGGTTAGAATTGGTCTTCAGCAACCCATGATTGTCGTAATAAAAGGAATGTCTTGGTGCTGATTCGGTCTTTTACATAGACAGCCGCCATATAGCTTGAATGTGGCTGTATGCGGCGTTAAACACCCGTGAAGATCCGGGTTAAAATTTGTCTTTAACAAGCCATGCTTGTCGTAAGAGGCGACTAACGGGAACGGGTGGTCCGGCTCGCTGAAATGGTTGACAGATGTCATCGTACCCAAATTGCGAAGATGGGTGCTTATGATGCAGAGCACTGGATTGTCTGGTCCAGACTCGATTATTTACAGATCATCACCATCAAGCTGGATTATTGCTCAGTATCTTGTTAAACAACAAATACACAAACAAGCTTGTTCAAGGAGCAACGGGAGAGCTGCAGAGAGCCAATCGCTTGTAAGGGATGAACAACGTTTCGTGTTACTACACACCAAACCCATATTTTTCTGTACCCCTATGTGCAGTGTTACAATGTATTGATTTGCTCTGAACAGATAAGTAAAGTATATACTTAAAAATATAGTTAACGCTCTGATTTTATCACAATTGAGAGTAACCTTACGCTTTATCAGAGACGGTTTTAAAATATACGAATAGGGTGCATTAAGACTGTACTCAATAAGTGTGCTTCAGCGCAGGGTGAACGTTTTGTCGGCTTCTGACATCTATTAGTGTATTTGTATTAATCAATCTAATGCTATCTTAGCCAACACTTGACAGTGGTATACAGGCAAAACGACAGGGCCGGTTCCATAAAGCGATTTTAAAACAGTCCATAGTTTCCGAGTTCTAATCTCCCACCCGTCCCTAAAGTTCATTTCAACGAGAAATGAAAAACGTTTTCCCATTATACTTTTTGGAGATTTATGCCCTGACATGCATACTCTTTCCCTTGAAAAATCCAGATCAGGCTGATCTTTCTTCATCTACATCATCAAGTAATGTTTCCGAATCAAAGCGACTAGAACACCATCAATGATATATAATGATTTAAAGTTAAAGAATATTTCCAAGTAATCTTAACTTTACAATTAGAATTGCTACACAATTAGTGAAAATAACTTTTTTTTAAATATCATTGTTATGATTCTATTTTTTTTGCTCGCCCACTATTTGACTGGTTCAGGCGGGGCACGGGAAACACGTATAAGAAATACGGACGACGGCAAATGCTGCAACACAGGCTTTGCAATCATATCGCAGCGCTAACATTGCTTTGTGCATGATGCGGCAATGCGGGGCATTCGTCACCCTCTACCCACCCGCTCCCGGTCTTAGGGTGTAGCGTACTGTCAACTGACACTGAGGTCATCCATCATCATATGTATGTCGGTCACGGCCGGGGAAAGTAATAAAAAAGGAATGAAAAAGCCAACATCATATGGTATTCTGTAGGTGTTTGTTGTTTACGAAAGATGAAAATTAGTTCACAACTAATGTGCCATATTTGAAATTGCGATAAGGTCTGAAATAGTTTGGAGAGCTTTGTATTAAAAAGGTATTAAAAAGAACGAAATATTAACAAGCAATCGACAGAGAAGATTCATTTCTGCCTACTCTTAGATAGAATTGATAACGTTTGTTTGAAAAGAATGATTGTAGCTCATACCGCGAGATGAGATATATTATAAACGGAGAACTGCTGATTTTGTGATTGAAAATCAGCTTGAGATGAGAAAATCCAAAGAACATTTAAACTGAGAAAAACATCGTCAAAGTAAAACATTCGCAGTCATTTTTTCCATCCCAAATTGATTACAGTGTGTCGGCTTGTTTTCCCAAAAAGAAAGGCTTAGTACAGGCGCTAAACAGACTCATAACTCGCAATTTTAGATAATTCCAAAATCAGATGTTATTATTCGATGGAACATTAATACATTACTTACCGAACAAAAACAGGCCAAGCACTGAGACTCCAATAATCTGAAACAGCTGCATGTTGAACAAGTTGATTTTAAACCTACTTCTGAGTCTGTGAGTCACTTATGTTGCAGAAGCTCGTGGGGGCGGTCTAAAATACTGTGCGTTTTACCGGTGTATGGAGAAAAAAGTAGCCTATGTAATCATCCATACATACCTTATAAACTGTAATAGAAATTATGAAGGTTTAAAAGAAATTGTGACAATATTGGTACATGTAGTTTACTTACAGCCCATTTGGGGGTGGAGATTGGTTATTGTGTAAACATGCTTTATTCTGTGTTTTCGAGATATTTGCAATACGGGTACAATCACGTGATGTGATCTCATGTGTACCTTTTACACATGACACCGGTTGCTGATGGCCAAGGAGATGAGACGGTAGGCGTTTCTCAGCTTGTACTGAAGAGGAGGGTCCCAAGAGAAGACGTTGTATAAAGCCCCGGGTCAGTGGCACTCACTCAAGTGTGAACCTGTTTTCAGAATGTGGAGTACCTAAGCAAGACAGTGTGATGTGTATTAGTAATTGTACATATAGAAAACTAAACTCTCTCGCGTATCAACCCAAATTCATGAGACGAGTTAATAGTCGCTTACGGTAGCAGAAAGCAAATCAGACATCAGTAGTGTTTCTTTGATGGGCGTTTCAGAAGTTGAGGTGATGAAGAATGATGACAAATTTTATGGATATACAACTTCTTTTAAACTGGCGTACAAAAGAAAGTACACACCTTGTGTTTTGGGATTATTTGAAAAGTGTTGTGATTTTGACTGGCCACTTCACAATCGGGCACGATATCTGTGGTGTTTTGGCAACATCTTAGGAAAGTCTGTGACTTATATATCACTGTAAAACTATTTTCAAAACATTTACGTCGCTCTTTGGAAAATAATTCAAAAGCACCGGGTGTGTACTTTCTTTTGTACGTCAGTTTATTCTGTGAAAGGCGACGTTTCGACATAGATTCTAATATCGTTGTCAAGCAACACATCATCATACATCAGTGTTGTTGACGGATTTTATACAATTGGATTTTAAACATTTTTTTATTTAGAGAGTAGTTATTATTCTCTGCCATTATACTTTATTATATCTTAAACCTTTAAATATTTTGATGCTTGGGTGTTGATAGCATGTAAAATGGTTATCATTTGTTTATTTGTCCTTTAACGCCACACTCAGCACTTTTCCAGTTGTCTGTAATTATTACCTGGACCAGACAAAAAAGTGATTGACATCATGAGCATCGATCTACGCAACTGGGGCACAGTGTCATTCATCAACCAGGTCAGCGAGCCTGGACATGAGATAGCGTTTGTCTTACGACAAGGTACTTTTTAAAACGTAGTTACATCCAGATTATCCATTGAATCAAGACTAGAATATCAGACCATAGTTCCAGTATTTTTTATTATCGTAATCTATGTACCGAGATAGCAATAGTAACACTTCGGGGCTTTGCATTATACCGTAGAGGTTCATAAGTCTTTCTTCGACTATACACCTAAATATGTTTTGTCAAAGATTTTGTTTCATAAAATGCTGGGAAAACGTTTTGCTTTAGGTTTTGCAAAATTACGTTCAGATTGTTCACTGGGTGATTGTACAGGTATGGAATCCAAGAAGGGACATTGTCGCGTTGTCTCACTTTGGTTAATTTTGCAACGTTTTGCTTGTTTTTGCGTGGGCGACAACGAGACGATGTCTCTACTAGGATTCCATATATTTGGGATCTCCTAAACATTGTTCACCCCCTGTCAGAGTGTCAAGTGTAAATTAGTGAGTGAGTTTAGTTTTACGCCCACAATATTCCAACTATATAGCGGTGGTCTGTAAATAATCGAGTATGGAACAGACAATCCAGTCATCAACAGCATGAACATCGATCTACGCAATTGGGATACGATGACATGTGTCAACCAAGTCAGCGAGTTTGACCACCCGATTCCGTTAGTCGCCTCTTACGACAAGCATGGGTTACAGAAGATCAGTTCTAACCCGGATCTTGACGGGTAGTCAAGTGTAAAACGACAGTGGCCGAAATGATGCACCTTATCAAAATATGCCCTGACTTGTTTCTTTCAGACGGATGCCAAGAGTGAGTGAGTGAGTTTGGTTTAACGCCGCTTTTAGCAATATTCCAGCAATATCACGGCCTGGGACACCAGAAATGAGCTTCATACAATGTAACCTTTGGACTTTCCTGAAAATACAACAGTTGTAATACACTTGATGATATTCGTGAAGTAGTCAAAGAGTCAGGATTCATAGTGCCAATACCTTCGGGGTTCTGGGGGCGGTGGGGTAGCCTAAAAGCGTTCGCTCGTCACACCAAACACCCTGGTTCGATTGCCCACATGGGTACAATGTGTGAAGCCCATTTCTGGTGTCCCCCGCCGTGATGTTGCACGAATATTGCTAAAAGCGGCGTAAAACCATACTCACTCACTCACTCACTTCTGGGTATGAAATGAGTGCATGCATTACATAAACACATTCCTGAATCATATGGAGGAGGGAGGGGAGGGGAGTGGTGGAGTGTATTGTCCTGCCCGGGCATGGTTACACTGTTCCAGGGTCGAATTCATAATTTTTTTTGCAGCTAAATCACAATTTTCCAGAAGAACAGCTTAGGGCCCGTATACGTGTGGTAAGATCCGGTCTAAATGTGGATTGGATGGTCATGACGTGTATCCTTGGATGTGTTTGTGCCATCATGACTGTCCCGCTGATCACGTTAGTGGCCACAGTTGTGCCACTCTGTATAAGGTCACTTTTGTACAGGGCATAGGGCCCGAATTTTTGGTACCAGAGTAGTGTAAAAAAAACCTTAGAAAATCACACGTTAATAAAAATCATGAAGAAAGCTACCACTTTACCATGGCGATTCCTTTATTCCTTTCTGTCATTTTATACAGGATATGTGTGTGCGCGTGTGTATGTGCATATGTGCGTGCATCCGTGTGTGTGCGTGTAGTATATTGTTTACTACCCTTCTGTCTGGCTTTTTCCCCTCTCTTCGGTCTGAACAGGATATTCCTTATCAGTCTTATTTAATGCTCAAGAATCTGGTTGATGCAGGTAGAAACAACTGGGCTTCTCATGTGAGAAATATTTTGTTTCAATTTGGTTTTCAAGTCGTGTGGATAAGTCGTGACATTGGTAATGTTAAAATGTGTGTCTCTCTTTTCAAACAGAGATTATTTGACTCCTTGAGTCAAGAATGGCATCGTATTACCTCACAGTTGAGCAAGTGTCAAACTTATTGTCAATTTAAAACTATGTTACATGTTGAATCTTATCTTTCAATTGACATTCCTTTGCATCTAAGAACTCTTATTTGTAAATTCAGGTGTAACAATTTCAGGTTAGCAATTGAAACAGGAAGGCATTGTAATATGGTTGCTAGCGGTGGGCTTTGTTTTTATTGTCACAGTAAAAATGTATTCCTTGTAGAAGATGAATTTCATGTCAAAGCTATGAAGCGGTAAGAACAGAACGTTTTCATCCTAGAATAAGAAATAGCCCTTCTATGAACACTTTTGTTAGAATCATGTCGAGTAGTGACAAAAATGTATTGTTAAGTTTAGCAATGTTTTTATATAAGGTTCTTAAGATAAAAAATACTTCAAATTATTGTTAGATTTTCAGCATATTGTTTGATAACTTGGTATCATAATTTCTCTATTGTAAGTTTTACAAGAGACTCTTAGATTTATCATGTGACAACACTGATAAGGTTCCTTCAGTGTAAGACCAGCATCAACACACACACAATCAATACAACACATTTCTGGAATGGGCAATGGCCTTGAATACATGAATAAAATTGTCTGAATAGGATATTGTTTATTTCTGACAGAAGGTCAGAGACCAAATCCTATTCAAGCGGAAGTATACAGACAGTATAACAGCAGACAATATGCTTATTAGGCAGAAGGGAAGAAACACACATATTAAATGATAAATACAGACAGTATAACAGCAAACAATATGCTTCTTAGGCAGAAGGGAAGAAACACACATATTAAATGTTAAATACAGACAGTATAACAGCAGACAATATGCTTCTTAGGCAGAAGGGAAGAAACAAACATATTAAATGTTAAATACAGACAGTATAACAGCAAACAATATGCTTTTAGGTAGAAGGGAAGAAACACACATATTAAATGTTAAATACAGACAGTATAACAGCAAACAATATGCTTCTTAGGCAGAAGGGAAGAAACACACATATTAAATGTTAAATACAGACAGTATAACAGCAAACAATATGCTTCTTAGGCAGAAGGGAAGAAACACACATATTAAATGTTAAATACAGACAGTATAACAGCAGACAATATGCTTCTTAGGCAGAAGGGAAGAAACACACATATTAAATGTTAAATACAGACAGTATAACAATTAAATAGACAATATACTTCTTAGGCAGAAGGGAAGAAACACATATTAAATGTTAAATACAGACAGTATAACAGCAGACAATATGCTTCTTAGGCAGAAGGGAAGAAACACACATATTACATGATAAATACAGACAGTATAACAGCAGACAATATGCTTCTTAGGCAGAAGGGAAGAAAAGCACATATTAAATGTTAAATACAGACAGTATAACAGCAGACAATAAGCTTCTTAGGCAGAAGGGAAGAAACACATATTAAATGTTAAATACAGACAGTATAACAGCAGACAATATGCTTCTTAGGCAGAAGGGAAGAAACACACATATTAAATGATAAATACAAACAGTATAACAGCAGACAATATACTTCTGAGGCAGAAGGGAAGAAAAGCACATATTAACTGTTAAATACAGACAGTATAACAGCAAACAATATGCTTCTTAGGCAGAAGGGAAGAAACACACATATTAAATGTTAAATACAAACAGTATAACAGCAGCAGACAATATGCCCATTAGGCAGAAGGGAAGAAACAAACATATTAAATGTTAAATACAAACAACGCTAACAGCAGACAATATGCTTCTTAGGCAGAAGGGAAGAAACACACATATTAAATGTTAAATACAAACAGTATAACAGCAAACAATATGCTTCTTAGGCAGAAGGGAAGAAACACATATTAAATGTTAAATACAGACAGTATAACAGCAGAGAATATGCTTCTTTAGGCAGAAGGGAAAAACACACATATTAAATGTTAAATACAGACAGTATAACAGCAAACAATATGCTTCTTAGGCAGAAGGGAAAAACACACATATTAAATGTTAAATACAGACAGTATAACAGCAGACAATATGCTTCTTAGGCAGAAGGGAAGAAACACACATATTAAATGTTAAATACAGACAGTATAACAGCAGACAATATGCTTCTTAGGCAGAAGGGAAGAAACACACATATTAACTGTTAAATACAGACAGTATAACAGCAAACAATATGCTTCTTAGGCAGAAGGGAAGAAACACACATATTACATGATAAATACAAACAGTATAACAGCAGACAATATGCTTCTTAGGCAGAAGGGAAGAAAAGCACATATTAAATATTAAATACAGACAGTATAACAGCAGACAATAAGCTTCTTAGGCAGAAGGGAAGAAACACATATTAAATGTTAAATACAGACAGTATAACAGCAGACAATATGCTTCTTAGGCAGAAGGGAAGAAACACACATATTAAATGATAAATACAAACAGTATAACAGCAGACAATATACTTCTTAGGCAGAAGGGAAGAAAAGCACATATTAACTGTTAAATACAGACAGTATAACAGCAAACAATATGCTTCTTAGGCAGAAGGGAAGAAACACACATATTAAATGTTAAATACAAACAGTATAACAGCAGACAATATGCCTCTTAGGCAGAAGGGAAGAAACAAACATATTAAATGTTAAATACAAACAGTATAACAGCAGACAATATGCTTCTTAGGCAGAAGGGAAGAAACACACATATTAAATGTTAAATACAAACAGTATAACAGCAAACAATATGCTTCTTAGGCAGAAGGGAAGAAACACACATATTAAATGTTAAATACAGACAGTATAACAGCAGATAATATGCTTCTTAGGCAGAAGGGAAGAAACACATATTAAATGTTAAATACAGACAGTATAACAGCAAACAATAAGCTTCTTAGGCAGAAGGAAAGAAAAGCACATATTAAATGTTAAATACAAACAGTATAACAGCAGACAATATACTTCTTAGGCAGAAGGGAAGAAAAGCACATATTAAATGTTAAATACAGACAGTATAACAGCAAACAATATGCTTCTTAGGCAGAAGGGAAGAAACACACATATTAGATGTTAAATACAAACAGTATAACAGCAGACAATATGCTTCTTAGGCAGAAGGGAAGAAACACACATATTAAATGTTAAATACAGACAGTATAACAGCAGACAATATGCCTCTTAGGCAGAAGGGAAGAAACACACATATTAAATGTTAAATACAGACAGTATAACAGCAGACAATATGCTTCTTAGGCAGAAGGGAAGAAAAGCACATATTAAATGTTAAATACAGACAGTATAACAGCAGAGAATATGCTTCTTAGGCAGAAGGGAAGAAACACACATATTAAATGTTAAATACAGACAGTATAACAGCAAACAATAAGCTTCTTAGGCAGAAGGGAAGAAACACACATATTAAATGTTAAATACAGACAGTATAACAGCAGACAATATGCCTCTTAGGCAGAAGGGAAGAAACACACATATTAAATGTTAAATACAAACAGTATAACAGCAGACAATATACTTCTTAGGCAGAAGGGAAAAAAACACATATTAAATGTTAAATACAGACAGTATAACAGCAAACAATATGCTTCTTAGGCAGAAGGAAGAAACACACATATTAAATGTTAAATACAAACAGTATAACAGCAGACAATATGCCTCTTAGGCAGAAGGGAAGAACACATGACTAAATGTTAGCAATACAGATAGTATAACAGCAGACAATATGCCTCTTAGGCAGAAGGAAGAAACACACATATTAAATGTTAAATACAAACAGTATAACAGCAGACAATATGCCTCTTAGGCAGAAGGAAGAAAACACACATATTAAATGATAAATACAAACAGTTTAACAGCAGACAATATGCCGCTTAGGCAGAAGGAAGAAACAAACATATTAAATGTTAAATACAGACAGTATAACAGCAGACAATATGCCTCTTAGGCAGAAGGAAGAAACACACACATATTAAATGTTAAATACAAACAGTATAACAGCAGACAATATACTTCTTAGGCAGAAGGGAAGAAAAGCACATATTAAATGTTAAATACAGACAGTATAACAGCAAACAATATGCTTCTTAGGCAGAAGGGAAGAAACACACATATTAAATGTTAAATACAAACAGTATAACAGCAGACAATATGCCTCTTAGGCAGAAGGGAAGAAACACACATATTAAATGTTAAATACAGACAGTATAACAGCAGACAATATGCCTCTTAGGCAGAAGGGAAGAAACACACATATTAAATGTTAAATACAAACAGTATAACAGCAGACAATATGCCTCTTAGGCAGAAGGGAAGAAACACACATATTAAATGTTAAATACAAACAGTATAACAGCAGACAATATGCCTCTTAGGCAGAAGGGAAGAAACAAACATATTAAATGTTAAATACAGACAGTATAACAGCAGACAATATGCTTCTTAGGCAGAAGGGAAGAAACACACATATTAAATGTTAAATACAGACAGTATAACAGCAAACAATAAGCTTCTTAGGCAGAAGGGAAGAAACAAACATATTAAATGTTAAATACAAACAGTATAACAGCAGACAATATACTTCTTAGGCAGAAGGGAAGAAAAGCACATATTAAAATGTTAAATACAGACGAGCATAACTAACACTAGTTAGAAAGAAACACACATATTAAACAGTAAATACAGACAGTATAACAGCAATATTAAATGTTAAATACAGACAGCATAACAGCAGACAATATGCCTTAGGCAGAAGGGAAGAAACACACATATTAAATGTTAAATACAGACAGTATAACAGCAGGCAATATGCTTCTTAGGCAGAAGGGAAGAAAAGCACACTGATTAAGTTTAGTTTTACGCCGCTTTTACAGTATAACAGCAACATCACTTCTTAGGGACACCAGAAATGAAGAAACACACATATTAAATGTTAAATCTTCAGACAGTATAACAGCAAAACAATAGGCTTCTTAGGCAGAAGGGAAGAAACACATATTAAATGTTAAATACAGACAGTATAACAGCAGACAATATGCTTCTTAGGCAGAAGGGAAGAAACACACATATTAAATGTTAAATACAGACAGTATAACAGCAGACAATATGCTTCTTAGGCAGAAGGGAAGAAACACACATATTAAATGTTAAATACAGACAGTATAACAGCAGACAATATGCTTCTTAGGCAGAAGGAAGACTGACTGACTGACTGACTGAGTTAAATTTTACGCAGTATAACAATATTCCAGCAACATCACGGCGGGGGACAGAAATGGGCTTCAAGAATGTACACATGAGGGGATTAAACCCGTTAAATACAGAACGCTATAACCAGCAGGCTAATATGCCACTTAGGCAGAAGGGAAGAAACACATATTAAATGTTAAATACAGACAGTATAACAGCAGACAATATGCTTCTTAGGCAGAAGGGAAAAAACACACATATTAAATGTTAAATACAGACAGTATAACAGCAGACAATATGCTTCTTAGGCAGAAGGGAAAAAACACACATATTAAATGTTAAATACAGACAGTATAACAGCAGACAATATGCTTCTTAGGCAGAAGGGAAGAAACACACATATTAAATGTTAAATACAGACAGTATAACAGCAGACAATATGCTTCTTAGGCAGAAGGGAAGAAACACATATTAAATGTTAAATACAGACAGTATAACAGCAAACAATATGCTTCTTAGGCAGAAGGGAAGAAACACACATATTAAATGTTAAATACAGACAGTATAACAGCAGACAATATGCTTCTTAGGCAGAAGGGAAGAAACACACATATTAAATGTTAAATACAGACAGTATAACAGCAGACAATATGCTTCTTAGGCAGAAGGGAAGAAACACACATATTAAATGTTAAATACAGACAGTATAACAGCAGACAATATGCTTCTTAGGCAGAAGGGAAGAAACACACATATTAAATGTTAAATACAGACAGTATAACAGCAGACAATATGCCTTCTTAGGCAGAAGGAAGAAACACACATATTAAATGTTAAATACAGACAGTATAACAGCAGACAATATGCTTCTTAGGCAGAAGGGAAGAAAAGCACATATTAAATGTTAAATACAGACAGTATAACAGCAGACAATATGCTTCTTAGGCAGAAGGGAAGAAAAGCACATATTAAATATTAAATACAGACAGTATGACAGCAGACAAAAAGCTTCTTAGGCAGAAGGGAAGAAACACACATATTAAATGTTAAATACAGACAGTATAACAGCAGACCACTATGCTTCTTAGGCAGAAGGGAAGAAAAACACATATTAAATGTTAAATACAGACAGTATAACAGCAGACAATATGCTTCTTAGGCAGAAGGGAAGAAACACACATATTAAATGTTAAATACAGACAGTATAACAGCAAACAATATGCTTCTTAGGCAGAAGGGAAGAAACACACATATTAAATGTGAAAATAGACAGAAGGGCAGCAAATAATATCCTACGGGCAAACATGTGGAAACAGGACATATCGTCTAGGCAAAAGTATATTAGTCTCATCTTCCTTATTATCGTGAGATTTATAACGATAAAAACAGATAGTCCTTCTGTGAAGATGTAAAGAGCACTTGAGTCGAAATTATATTTTAAAATGTTTATTTTCCTAAAGAGAGGGAGAGAGAGAGGGGTGTGTGTGTGTGACAGATACACAGAAAGAAAGAGAGGTGTGTGTGCGCGGTGTTGGTGGGGTGGGGTTGGGGTAAACGGTATAACTGACGAAAACAACCCAGTGTATCTATTCCGTGTACTTCTTTCAGATCATTGTTCAAGGCCATCCTTACATGGTGATGTAAAGGATCGTATCGTCAAACTATAACTATAGCATGTAGATCGTGTTTGACGGGTTTATTTATAAATGACACTGGGCGTGGACGGCTAGCTGGACCAGTTCGTGTTTTGCTCCTCTTTCAGGAAATGTACCCTGGGATTGTTTATCATAACATCGGCATCATCATCATCACCATCGGCAAGTTCATAGTAAAATAACATTCGCTTGTTGAGATAATATTCAGTTTGGCCAACGAATGTCATTCCGAAGTGCTCTTTAGTCACATTACAACAAAAACTGTCTTGTGTAATAGTATATCTACCCCCCAACTGGAGAATCTTTCGAGGGGAACCAATATCCCAGGAAAACATTTCATGTGAAAATTGGTCCTTAAGATACAATTTCCACAAGCAGTTTGTGAAACATATATTCATATGAATATGTTTAAATTCGGAAACTGTTTCCCCGTAAACTTAATTTGGAACAAAGTAACTAAATACTTTTCCTATCTTAATCCTATCTAAATTTCCCATCTAAAATATTTTTCCTATCTTAACTAAATAATTTCTTAAGACTACAATGTTCTCAGGATCCAGACTATAAAATACATGTAAACGAAGTTTATGTCAAGTCGACACGTGAAGGGCCGGGTTAGAATTGATCTTCATTAACCCATGCTTGTCGTAAGAGGCGACTAACAGGATCCGGTGTCAGGCTCGCTGACTTGGTTAACTCAAATCATCGTGTCCCAATTGCATAGATCGATGCTCATGCTGTTGATCACTGGATTATCGGGTCCTTATTCGATTATTTACAGGTCGCTACCATACAGCTGGGATACTGCTGAGTGCGGCGTAAAACGTAACTCTCTCACTAATTTATGTCAAGTCATTTTGGTTCATATCCCACATTCATATGGTGTTTTAGACACCCCCCGGTAACCCCCCTTTCGGTAGTCGGCACCACATCCATGCCGTTCATGAAGTCTTCAATACGCCTTCGACAAGCATATCCCTGTTGTTTTCAGTTGAAACACTTTGATTAGAGGGGGCGGTGGGGTGGCCTAGTGGTTAAAGCGTTAGCTCGTCACACCAAACACCCGGGTTCGATTTCCCACATGGGTAAAATGTGCGAAGCCCATTTCTGCTGTCCCCCCGCCGTGATATTGCTGGAATATTGCTAAAAGCGGCGTAAAAACAAACTCACTCACTCACTTTGATTAGAAAGTTTTTCTGGAGTCTGTATAGTGCATACATATATTACATACGCAATGGTGTTTGCAGCGTTGGTAATGTAATGGTGGCTGTATCTTAAAACGAAATCTTACTGTTTGGATTCCTGTCACCTGTGCCACTGTCAGCAGTAGTTTAGAAATTCAAGGTGGAGCTTGTCAATATGAGAAAAATTCTAAAGGTACAGAACGCTTTTGTGATGAATGTATGTACAATAACTTCGCTTGAGGGAAGATTCAGTCATCCAGAATAACGACCTGGTGCTGATGGGGTCCAACGAAAGCTTTAACAATTTAAAAGTCATCTGGTTCGCCAAGGTGTCGACTATTCAGACGTCACCCACGCTGACGGTAGCAATGCTGGGTAATTTTGTTATTGCTGTACCAGATATCCTTGGCTGGTTCCGATGATGAAGGCCGTGAAACCCCGCATCTGAATCAATAGATGTTTGCTCAACGCGCTACGTTGCTGAGATCCTTACATACCTGCAACGCTCACTGTCACCATTGTGGCCTCTGTGGGGAATGTTTTGGGAGAATCTTTTGAAGCAACCTTTTCAGATTGAAATAAGAAGGCACAGTCAGTGGTATCTTATTCATCGTGGTTTGAAATTATTCTTGGGCAAGTAGTGTGCACATAAGTTATTCTCAAAACACACAGTACTGAATTGGCTGGTGTCGGGACAGGCCAAGGTTGTTATCTATTACGACGTCTTTTGCATTTTAAAAATTCTATTTTTGTAATCGTTTAAATTGAAAAGCCATGTATCAAACATCCAATCCATGGGGCACAGAGAAAAAGTTTGTTTATCAAACACCATCACCACCATCACCATATCATCATCATCAGCAGCAGCAGCAAAGTTACATATATTATTTTACAAAGTTTTAGTTTTGTAACTTTGGATTCTGGTCTAGGTCCCAATCCACAGTCAGACACGACGTGCATTTCCATATAACAATATAGTTTTGGCGATATTTTAGAAATTCACGATGAAGAGATGGAAGAATGATTATCTATGATGCTGGGCATCGATCCCATCGATCCCATCGATCCGTGAAGATCTGGGTTAGAATTGATCTTCAGAAACCCATGTTTGTCGTAAAAGGCGACTTACAGGATCGGGTGGTCAGACTCGTTGACCACATGTCATCGTATCCCAATTTCGTAGATTGATGCTCATGCTGTTGATCACTGGATTGTCTGGTCCAGACTCGATTATTTACAGATCGCTGCCATATAGCTGGAATATTGCTTAGTGCGTCGTTAAACAACAAGTCAACCAACCATCTGTTGACTGAACGCTTTAACCATAAGGCTATTCCATCTCTTTACGAGATGGGGGCGGTGGGGTAGCCTCGTGGTTAAAGCATTCGCTCGTCAGGTCGAAGACCCGGATCCGAGTCCCGACACGGGCACAATGTGTGAAACCCATTTCTGGAGTCCCCATCCGTGACATTGCTGGAATATTGCTAAAAGCGGCGTAAATCCCAACTCACTCACTCACTCAGTCTTTACGAGATAAAATCACTGCATAAAACAGGCACATGATCACAACAGCTGATCAAATATGATGAAATACATTTCCGAACACAGACCATTGAGCAAAACAGACTCGAGAGTTGTGTCCAGGGCACTGCAGCTATCACATTCGTGTGTCATGTCGGAGTCGAATGTAGTGAAAATCATAAAACTGGCAGGCATGTCGGTGAAGCAGTCTCAAATCAGTCCCTAAAATGGGCGGTGGGGTAGCCTAGTGGTTAAAGCGTTCGCTCGTCACGCCGAAGACCCGGGTTCAAATCCCCACATCGGTACATTGTGTGAAGCCCATTTCCGATGTCTCCCGTCGCGATATTGCTGGAATATTGCTGAAAGCGGCTTAAAACGTAACTCATTCACTCACTTACTCATTATTTCAATATCGCTTTGGATTCTACCACACAGTACTGCACAGAAGAATTAGCTATCTTATATACTCATGCCAATAATGGTTATTCTGTCACCCCTTCAATTTTTTTAATTGGAGAGGGGTGTGAGGGGGGTTTGGGGTGGGGGGAGGGGTGACAACCATTAATGGCATGAGTATATATACACTTGGCGGATGACTTTAAGTATTGTGTTTTTGTTAACATTTGTGTATTTTAAAGGGAGATATACAGTCATGTATAATTTAAGTGACTTATTTTTACTTAGAAAAAAAAATATTTAAAGGACATAAGCTTACCTTTTGCTAGAGTGTGTGGCTTAGTCAGGATCAAATGTCGGCGTGTCCCTTAGACAAGGGAGGAAAGGCATACATCATTCATGTCAGACGATGTCCACATTCCGAAAGTCACGTACACGGATATGACCCCGACCAAGCTGACCGTATTATCACGCCGAAGTAAGATTCAGCACGACGTTCACAGGTTACTGCCGTGACTAAGGGACGCAACTCCGGTCAAAACGCACAGCCTCACAACTAGTCACCTTATACCCCATCCGTAAGTCCTCAGCCCCTACCCCAATCATTATCTTAAGTTACCATCATGAAAAGCGTTGTAGAGAGCCATGCTAACAATCTTTCGGTATATATTTCCGCAAATAGGTTTCTTGGGACATTAAGAAAAACCTCTCCTCGGCCTCGGAAACAGGTTCTACGATTTTGTATACTCAAATAGTTTTGAATTACCTGCCCGGTAATTGAGCCGGTGGCGTATCTGGTCCTCAACGGCATTATAAATGAAACCCCGTCATTAAAACTACTCATTTCGACCTTTAATTGACTTAAATCGACCTTTTTGACAACAGTGCACAATTTCACCCGCGAACGAAATTTCAACCAATCAGAGCGGCGCGCGTCTGTGACGTCATATGAGGAATAGCTTTGAGGGCCGATGCAGAATTCATCTACATTTTAGGGGTTAAATTATCTTGTTTACAGGCTTGTATAAACCTGAAATCGTGACAATTGTTGTGGAAAATAAAAGCTATATGTTCTCACAAATTACTGTCATTTAATTTTGTCTCCTGCTTTGCCTAGTTTCCGAGTTACAACTTGTTTTCATAGACGATTCTGTCAAAATCGAATGGTGTCGTTAGGCCCTATTTGTATAATGACTGATCCAAATCGATCCCATTTCTGTGTTTTTTACCTCGATATTTAATCATGTCATGTAAAAATCTGTTTGTATTCTCAAAACAGTGTCGGCCCATAAGTTTTCACATGCAATACAGCAATTAATACTCCTTCTTGTAACCCGTGTTAGGTGGTATAAACCTACACATGTTATTTGTCATCATTCACTTGATGGTCAGTTAATGAATTTATAACAGGTATAATTTGTGGTAACACACTTAGATTACCCGACAAAGGTTCCCATTTGGCATTTCTTGTGTCTGAGTAAATATTCAACATTATAAACATCGATCAAAGGATTAACTGATAACACGCTGATTGATTAATTACTTTTATCTTACACAGCGGAATTGTCAAAAGGTAGTGTTTATGTACGTAGATTTACTAATCTATACTGAATACACTCTGTCGTGTCGGTGTCTGCGTAAAACAACGTCCTTCTTTCAAAGGATTAACCGCCAATACATTGATTGATTGCCCATTATTGGCTAACTAAATTACTGTTTTAAAGAAAGGCGGACATTATGCAATTAGTTGCCAGGTGTGCTATCTTGGGTGACCAATGAGACTATACACCAATACCTGAAAAGATTTATCACTTTTTCGTATATTAAACTGTTAAAGACACATCATTTGGGAACAGTTTTGTGGATATTGATGGATACATTCCTCGAACAAGGTAATGGCCTGATATTGTTCCTATAACTTTAATCTGTTTTAATTTTAATATTTTGCATTTTGATTTTATTCATTTGTCGTAGCATTCAACAGAATCATTGTTTTCAAGCGTGAAGTGTAATGAGTCAGACAACATGCACTAGGTGTGTGTGCGAATTATGATTCACATTGGCAAACTATAAAATGTCTTGATATTACAGTTCTGTTATAAATTCACTATAAGTATCAGCAGATCGTCTGCTTTTTATTATTTTATTTAGTTTCAAAATGCATACAAGTATGATAATAAACTAATTAGGATTATAAGACCAAATATAAAAGACGCACATTGACTAGTATCTACATACTGGTGAGTGGACATTAACCATGGGAATGTAGCAAGAAATTTGTCGCGCAGTATTGATTCGATCTCACCTCGCTTCCGTGGAAGAAATCGTTATGTTATAGAGTTGTGTCATGCAAAATCCGTTTGGTTATGATTCAATACATATTTAACTACGAGTAGAAAGTAGTCTTGATTATCTAACTTGATGAAAACCAACTATAATCTCATTAATTCTAACAGATTTTTTTATTTAAAAATGGCGGCGGCTTCTGTCGGGAACATCCGCCAGTCTGAAGATAAATGGTATTTAGGTTTGTTTTCACCGAGTTACAAAATCAAAACTACTTTCTACTGGTAGTAAAATATGTATTTTATTGATGGCAAATAATAGGATTTTGCATGACATAGCGTATAACATAACAATTTCTCTCGTGGCAGCGAGGTGGGTGTCAATATAATACTACTTACAATATTATTGTTACTTTGACCACAACCTCACTTCCGAGGAAGAAATCGTTATGTTACAAGTTCTGCCTCATAGAAAATCTTTATGGTCATCAATCATATGCATATTTTACAACAACTAGTAAGTAGTTCACGTACCGCATTTCCTACACATTTTAATAAGCGCCCCGGCGCTTATTGGAGACCCGGTGATTTCAAATTGCGCTTACTGCGTGTAATGTAAATATTTGTTAGTGAGGGTTACGTCAAAGTTAGAGACCATTCCTTAATAAATGTATTTTTGGATCAAGGGAGAATACATTTATGAAAAAAAATGTACCCAGCGCTTATTAGAGGCCCGGTGCATATCTTAAACCGCTGCTTTACACCCGGCGCTTATTAGAGGCCCGACGGATATTAGAGGTCCAGCGCTTATTGGAGACACAACACTTATTAGAGGAAATTCGGCACCCTCTCACACGCACGCTATCACACAAACATTTCAACTTAATAGAGTCTCCGGGTATAGAGTTGCATTTGGTAAAAAACGGCGGAAAAATAACAATACATCCGACGAACTTTGGAGCCGTAACAGTACAATGGGTATACTTTACTGATATGCGAAAACCTGCATCCAGTTCTGTATTTACATGGCATTCAAGATGTATGCTCTCAGGCCTGAAGTCAGGGCATCTCGACAGTTCTGCAAACGCACCAACAATCGTGACTGCTTTAATTGTTGATTTGTATGCTCCTACGTCAACAATTATGATGGGTTATTTTGTTAAAAATGAAACTGGTAGAGCAACTTGTGACAAATGAAATTGTAAAGGAAGATAAATTTACTAAAACGTAGCCAGTGAGTCGTAAAAGATATGAAGATTTTTTTTTTGTTCACTGTCTGTATAGTGGGACTAACGATTAATGAATCAATCACATGTGGATATTTTTAAAGAAAATTAATACAATGTAACATGTTTTTGAGATACATATACAAGTGGCAGATGTCAAAAGCAGCAAATGTCACAAGACTTGTTTTATCTATGCATGCATTGGTCTTGATGTCAACATTAGTTGAAACAAACAATTGTTATTGAATGCTTCAGAAAAGGCTTTAATGAGATACATTAAAGTTTCTGAAATTATGATATATATGACACATATTCCGAGAAGAGCTGAAACATTTACAACATTTTGTAAGATTTCAGAGGATCTTAGAGAAAATCATCTACATTTGTAAGGGTAATATGTTTTCGCTCAAACGGAGAAAAATATGCTTCCTCCTTTATTGCTGAATGGCATAAGGCCGCCAAAACTGAAGTTTCGAGTGGGTGAGTTTGGTTTGAGGCCTCTTGCATGAGCAAATTTTCAGCAGGATGTTTGGTGTAGTTGCAATGCCGAAAAATAGTAGACTGTCTCACAGTCTCTGAGCCGCATCATTTTCCCTTCCGCTCAGCCCTTTCTGCAATGCTAAGTAAAACAAGTCTAGATTTCCTCAGGTTCAGGAAGCTCCCATCTCACTTGGGCTCCTTTTCATGTTCAAAGGATTATTTGTTTCCGTCACAATTATACATATTCAGAGACTAAGCGTTAGTCTAAGGCCTTAGATGTTTCTGTCTCAGGTGAAAACAAGGTGATACGGGGACATCATGTTAAGAGACATGATCAGTGCGAACTCGAACCCGAGATAGAATCCTGCACGACAGAGGGGAAGCTATATACATGTCTAATTATTTTCTTTTAAAAAGTAGGGGAACTTTAACTTTCATTTTGGATAGGAAGTATAAGCCTTAACAAACTTTTCAAAGACAGGCATCTTATGAACGCACCACCATTTCTCTTTATCACCACCCCTAAACACAACGTATAGATTCACGTGTACAACACAGTAGCCCCCATATGCATGGGGTGTCATTCTTGATTTTGACAGCTTTCAAAAATGTCGATAAATCACTGTAGACCGTTAATTTTGACAATCATCTTGAATCACACAGTTGTTAGTGTGTGTTTCTAGTCGGATTTTTTTATATTGAAACTGAAAATCGTACACATGCAAATTTCACGTCATGCACCAATCATCTTTCAAGAGCTATTACTGTACAAACAACTATGGTCATAAGGAAGTGCAAGTGGTGATGCACTCTCAACACATTCATTATTATCATATCAGCATTGATTGACTCCGATATATCTCCAAATTCTTTTCAATTGTAAATTAAAAATGAACTTCCCCTACTTGTTTTGAAGAGTATATATATCTGAGCCACCCGTGTCCCGTGTGACAAGTTGCGTGGCTCCGTGAACCCATGTCCTTGACGTCACTCAACCATGTAACTCTCCATAAACACTTGAGGCTGACTGAACTAAATTTGACCCCCATCCGATGAGGTCACCGTCTCGCTTTGTACCTGAAGTGTACCTGTACTTTCATTTTTATGTTAATACATTCAAAAACAGTAATGGACGTTTACCCTGAAGATCCTGGGGCGTTTGATGATATGAGTATGCGGTACGAAAAGAGGCAGCTTAAACTGAATCAGGGCAGCCGTCTGGGAAACACGCATTAAAAGTGAGTGAGTGAGTATGGTTTTGATGCCGCGTTTAGCAATATTCCAGCAACGTCACGGCGAAATGGGCTTCACACATTGTACCCTTGTCGGGAGTCGAACCCGAGTCTTCAGTTTGACGAGCGGACGCTTTAACCATTAGGCTACCCCACCGCCCCTAATTCAAAAGACAAATTTCCATGTAATCAAGGCATACATAACTGAACTGCCATTATGTATTTGATGCCAATCTCCATTCTTAACACTCATTGTATACTGAAAAAAACATTGCTCGCATCACGCTCTCAGTTCCAGGTATTATTGTTATTTATATTATGACATTTATAACCTTAATGGCTTATACCCTTGCCTTGTCAGTCCAATGTCAGGTTATCTATTTCACAAAATTATAAATATATAGAACCACAAAAGAAACGTTACCTTTCAAAACCAAATGCAAGATTTTGTGTTTTTAAAATGATTGTATCCTTTTGTTAACATGTGTTTCAATCAAAAATTGACAGTTATTACCAACATCAATGTGTTTTCTGATGAAAAAGCATATCGACCATATACACCGAAAAAGGCAGACGCAAAACGTTCCGTATGGCATTTGTGAAAATGAAAATGCACGCGCATATCGTGACAACCATATTGGGACGATTGCAAGTTGTCCAGACTGCACGGTGGGTAGCCAATCATTTTAATGTTCCTGGCAATCTATCGACTGCAGGAGTGGCATCAGGTCACTAACAGCATCCAAGACCGTCCACGCAGTGCCGATACAGTGCGTCGACGTTTGCGCGGATGAAACCTCTGCTATCACAGATCATATCGTAATCCTGTCCTCACCGCCCAAACCGACTGCAATGGGCAACTCAGCATCGAAATTTGCGTTATCGACAATAGAGAACTGTGCTATTTTCTCATGAAAGCCGATACTGTGTTTCGACAGTCGATGGCAGAGTAAGAATATGGGGAAGGCGTGGGGAACTGTTTTCCAATGAGTGAATTGTTGAAAGAGACTCGTGGGGTGGTCCAACCATCATGGAGTGGGGTGCAATCGGTCTGAACGAGATAGTTAGCACCGTGGTGTTCCAGAATCTCGGTCCAGGATGAGGAAATGACGTGACAGCTGCTCGCTATATTGACCAAATCACAAGACTCCACGTTGTACCACATTTTGGACGTTACAGAAATTACATCTTCCAGCAAGACAACGCTCGTGCCAGAGCAACATTGGACTTCCTAAGACAACATGGCATCCAAACCCTACAATAACCTGCACTCAGTCCGGATTTGAGTCCAATAGAACACCTTTGGGACGAACTTCAAAGACGACTGAATGACCTCCAACCAAGGCCGACCACTGTTGCTGGACTCGATCAGGCATTTCGCAGAGTATGGACCCAAGTGCCTATGGCCTTCATCAACCGGCTAATTCATTCCATGTACAGACGATTCACCGCTTTCATCCATGCCCATGGAGGCCACACACAATACACTTTGGGGTATCTTAGTGGTACCATTTTTGGTGATTTTGTTTGTGTGAACTGTAAATATGATTCCCGAATGTGCTTTAAGAAACCGCTATCGGTGCGATATCTCTTTTGTGGTTTAGTATATATTTGCACCCATGCTGCAAGTCTGGTAGTATAGTTGATTGTATAACTAACTAAAGAAGTGTGGAGGCAAACTACTCTTCGTCTTCATTCTGAATTAGATCCCTGTCGACATATACGCGTTGATACTTCTAAGGGAGCTGAGAGCGCAGCAATGTAGGGCATGGATATACATGTACGACAAAATAGAACTATATATCTTGCTGTTACTAACGTAGTTGCTACGGATCATTTTGAAGATTTTAACCTTGGAGAATGAAAATTGTTTTACTGGGTATTTCTTGAACATCGAGACGGGTGGCACATTAGGTTCAGTTCTTTCCACCTTGTTTCCTTGACCGTCTGTTCGAATGCTAGACCTGTTGTGATTTTGATGTCAGCGTCCAACCCATTCTGACGGAGTTCACACACAGCGTGGGTGCTGGGAGCTGTCTATACAATTCATCGCCTGAAACCTATGGTCGCGAGTTCGAATCATTTTTCTTGTCTTGTAGGCTGAACCAGTTCGTAGACGCGGTGGATTCGTAGCCCAGACTGATTCGTAGACGGTGATTTCGTAGACGTGTATAAATAATTGAATAATAGTATTTCGTAAACATATTAAGTTTGATAATCACTTGGATTGTGTGCAACGAAGTTGTAATGCTTTGTTTCCCCAGTGTACTAACGTCTACGAATCCACTGGATTTCCACGTCTACGAACCAGTCTGGTCTACGAAGTCACCTACAGCTCATGTTTGTCACCGAACTGTAAATGTCTTAGACCTGTAACCCTTCACTCCGAGACAACGTGATATATTTGGAAAACCTTTTTTCCCCGTCTCTCTCTCATACTTCCGTTTAAAGCAATATCCAGAACGAAGATATTAAAAACATAATGTGGCATTCAGTATTTGCAAGTGAACATGATGTCGTTTAGCAATATCCTTAAACAAAACAAAACTGAAGACAAACAATCTAGCTCGTTTTATCTATTATGCATACAAAATAAGAGAAAAGTTAGCAAATTAGAAATAGGTATTAGAATTATAAAAGTTCTACAGCTATACAGATATATGTTACTGATATTTTTCACAGGGGGTGTAAGATAATCTACACAGGTAGACAGGCAAATGCTATATTGTTAAAGAATTGTTTCATACCTGTTAAGAATATGTATATTAATATGTATATGGGCCTGTGGCCTTCATACGTAATAATTTTTTTGATGATGATGATGATGATGATGATATAAGATATAAGCTAGAATCTATTTAAAAAACAATAGATTCTTTGGTGTGTATCATAGGTGTTGCCGCGCACAGACAGCCTTTCCCCAGTCTTTATGAAACGACTGTAAAGTCATTACTCTCCATAACGGTGTTGTCATTCTTGTTTGAGAAGAAACATCAACAGATAGCCACAGGGTTCATCGAACCATCAACAAGCAGTATTCACCAGTGTTCAGCGAGACCATGAAATAATCTGGATTAGTGAGATGTTCACATAGTTTCCACAATCAGTCATTGGACCCTTCAGGTTCGAAATAGACGAGTCTACCGATGCCATAGACACAAACACATGCAAAGACAAGTAAACGTTCTGAACAAAGATGGAGACATACAGGACAACTCAAAATTTTACCGATGCATCAAATTTGGAAATGTGCAGCGCATGTTAGTCATTGAACCTACTGAAAGCTGTATAACACATATTCTATAGCCCAAACATTCTCTCAGTCGCGCTAGATATGTATGGGAAAGTAAAGGAGAAAACTTAACTGCATGAGTAATAGAAAACCACAGTTAAGGGAACCTGAGACCCACATGGATGAACTTAGTGCTCCTTCAGTCAAGGCCATACCTCCGCATCTATTCTGGCGCCCATTGTCTGTTTGAAAGCAAGTCGTCGGGTAGCTTTAGCTAATAACAGCAATGAAACCACTCACGTCTCACTTCAACAAACATGACCTCCTCGTCGCTCTAAAAACTGCCATTGGTTAGTAAACATACTGAAACTGATCAACGGATGCCAGCATCACATTTCTTGTCCTGCACATGTTGCTGTGACTGAGTATAATACAGAATATATATGTTTATATTTCCCAGCATCAACACAGTACATGCATACGTGTGTGAGCTAAGGTTATGTTTACATGTCTCTAGACTTGCACACGTCGCTAAGGTAATAATATACTGAGGGGAAAATATAAGGGATTACATGAAAGCACAAGTGTTCCTTTATTTTTTGCCAGGTTTCTTCACAAGCTATCCGATACAAAGCTTGTGAAGAAACCTGGAAAGAAATAAAGGAACACTTGTACTTTCATGTGATCCCTTATTTTTGCCCTCAGTATAGATAGTGTAAATCATAATTTCGAAATATATATATAGACCTCGAACTGACTGGCGTCCTTAGACGTGCTGTTCCCTTATCTAGACTTCCTCTTTAAAGGATAGAATTACTATAGACCCATGGGCTTAGTCTTCAGTACAGCCTTGGAGCAAGGCTAACATTTCTCGTACAGTGGCATTTACATTGTATGTGGTTATATTTTTTGTCGAAATGGTTTACCTTGTCGAAAAGGACAAAACATGGTGAAAAGGAATGAATATGACAAAATATTCATTAATCGCTGAAAATCATGTGATGTCTTAATGGTAGTCTGTCCCTGGCCCACATTATTTTCCCTACTGCCTAGCCTTCCCTGCAATGCTCAAACTCTAAATGAAGCAAGTGTAGTTTTCCTCAGGTTCAGGAATCTCCCAACTCACCGGGGCTCCTTTTCAATTTAAATGTGTTTCTTTGTTACTATCAAAATTATATGCATTCTGGGACGAAGCGTTAGTCTACCCTACCTGTAGCTTTCTAAATATGATTGCTTTTTTTTCGAAAATAGAAATATTGTCAAACAAGCAATTCCAAACTTAAAGGGGTACATCAACATCACAATATACAAGCGTGTCAAGGAAAGAGCCAACAAGCATCTTCTTGTTGAAAACAGTTGCAACAGTTGACGCAGATATCAGGTTTCCGTCATCAATGAACAATTCTGTCACAGAAGATACAGATCCATCCTTCAGTTTTATCTGCAGGACCTGAAAGAACGAGGAAATACTGCAATACACATCACAGTTACAGAGATGCAACCATCAAGTGGATGGATTACCGTGAAGTTATATTCATCATATTCAGTATGCGTTATATTTATTAAGTGAATTAGATTTTACGCCGATTTGAACCTTATTTCAGTTTCCTCAATCATGAATATATACTCATGCCAATAATGGTTGTCACCCCCTTCAATTTGTTTAATTGGAGAGGGGTGGGGTAGGTGTGAAGGGGTGGGGGTGGGAGGGAGTGACAACCATTATTGGCATGAGTATATATACTGCCTCAAAACAGAAAGTAAAATGGATCAAAACGTATGCTGAAAAGTACTTTACATGATATTCCATTGGCGGATCCAAGGGGTGGGGTGATGGTGGTGTGTGGGGGTGGGGATGTTCAGGGGGGTAAAACGAAACACACACACACACACACACACACACACACCATTTTAAAATGACTAATGACCACATTGAAGTTAATGTTTTGCATTGGGGGAGGGGGGATTCAGGGGGTTCGAACCCTTCCCCCTGGATCCGTCTATGTAATTCGATTTTTTTGTTAAGTTTGGGGAGATGTAGTTTTATCGGTACAAGATGCCATTTCTTATGAAATGAAATTTTCCTTCCGAGTTGTTCAGAGAGAACAACATGCAAAATTGACCAAAACACAGTCACATGCTAACCATGTCACCCCAACACATCCATGAACTGCACTTGAAACATGCTTGCATTAGAAATAAAAGTGCGGGGTTTTCAATTGATTGGCAATTGTTGCTGAAGCAAACAAGAACTCTAAAAAATGCCACGACTCAGCGAAGCCGAGAGGAACAGCACTGTTGGGAGATTGGAAGCTGGTGAATCATGTTCTGCAGTGGCCAGTGAGTTCAACGTGGCGCCCAGCACCACAGCAAGACTGTGGAACTGGTATCAATATCAAGGACCAACACGTGACCGACCCACATCAGGAAGACCACGAGATCTCACGAGGGACCGGTTCATCTGGTTACGTCTTCTACAAGACAGAACCACATCCTCTACAACATCCAACATACCGCTTATGCTTAAGGTATCGACCCAAACAGTTAGGAACCGATTACGACAAGCAGGACTTCGGGCAAGACATCCCGTCCCGTTCGTGGGCTGGTTTTAACAGCACAACACTGTCAGTGGTGTCAAGCACACAGGGTATGGCAGCAACTTCGTTGGAGGAGGGTGTGGTTCAGCGACGAGTCCCGTTTCCGGGTGTATCATTCAGACGGCAGAATTCGTCCTTTCTATATGGCACAACCTGGGTCCCAATCCACAAAACGTTCGTAGCGCTACGACATTCGTAAGCCCATAATAAACTATCGAGTTACGACAGGTCGTAACGTTACGAACGCTTTGAGGATCGGGACCCTGGAATCAACCTTTCGTTTTCCGTGAGACACTATATCTACTACACCATGGAGGCGGGATTAAATGTGGGAGGGTAGCCAAAGCTGTTACAGGTCTGAGACTATTACAGCGAGACATACAGTCTGTACCTGGGATGATAATCCGGAAACAATGATTCCTGTAACGCCCCGAACCTCTAGAAAACCCAGCCTGTTTCCCTAGGCTAAAATTATTGTCTTAACCTATCACCATACCATCTTTCCTTTATAAATACTGTAATTACCCCATGACAAAAGAAGAGTGAGTGAGTTAAAATTTAACGTCACATCGGCAATATTTCAGCCATATCGTGACGAGGACAAAAGAAGAAGAGGGAGTACTCTACACGTAGGATCCGTTCTGGAGAATGAACTGGACAAAAACGATATAAGCCTTTCTTGAATTTCGTGCTAATTTCCAAGTTGTACAATGAATTCAGGAATTCTGCACGTAAAAGAATTTGGTGCAAAACCAACAAGGAAGAAGGAAATATGATATAATTAACAATTTTCAACAAGTCTACAAAACAGTAAGAATTTCTGCAAGGGCATTTAAAAATGTTATGACTGTACAAAATACAGTGACACTACGAATTCAATGGCAATACAAATACAATATACATGTACAAGCAGTGATGTTAGCAATAACGACCGATGACAATATTCACTAGCTGCAACAGAGGTAAGGATTTCAGGATAGGCCAAATTCAGTGTAAAAAGGTATCTTCACTCAACTGTTTTTCTTCATGTAACGCGTAGGCCCTCTATATATAATATTCAGTGTAAATATCTTCTGGAATATTCTGTGTAATATGCTGGGTTGGAATAGGCAAAATATTTCCGGCTGCTCTAGAAGCATCCAGTACCTGATTTCTCGAAACAAACGTAAGTTTTTACTCAATTTCAAACTGAGTTTGACAATTTGAAACAGCTGAATATCTAGCTCAGCTGCATTTTTAAAATAAAAAGGCCAAAACAACTTAGGTAATCTGTCTACCAAACTCAAACTGTCTACTATGTTTGAGTTTAATTCAGCTTATTCTGGGAAATGCATTTTCCTGCGTTTTCTCAAATTTGAGTAAAACTCTGAGTCAAAACACAGACTAAAGTTTGTTTCGAGAAATCGGGGCCAGGTTGGTCTTGACTCTCCATCACATCACTGCCCACCCCGAAATCGTAAGAGAAACAACGTGATACAAATGCAACACTGTTTTACTGACTGACTGATTGATTGAGTATGGTTTTACGCCGTTTTAACAATATTCCAGCAATATCACAGCGGGGGGCATCAGAAATGGGCTTCACATATTGTACCCATGTGGAGAATCGAACCCGGGCTTCAGCGTGACGAGCGAACGCTTTAACCACTATGCTACCCCACCGCCCCACTGTTTTACACTAGATAACACAGCCACAACATTTCACATACCTGGGAAGGAGATTTGTTTACAGGATCCGTGAAGTGTGCAAAGGCCAGGTAGTTTATTGGATGCAGCGCGACGTAGAGGTGGCCCGTGTCGTGATCCACCATTACATTGTCTGGAGTGGAGTACAGCGGATATACCTGGAACACGTGGAAACACAAATGGTGAACACAATAGGGCGACTCTGTAAATGAAGAGAAAAACAATGAGAAATCAGGTAACTTGTCCAACGATACTTCATAGAACCAGAGAGATTAGAAACCAAACCTTGGACATATTACAGTGAAATGGTCCAAGGGAAAATTAGATGAGATCATAGCTTGGGGATATTCTAGTGAGAAGACCCAAGGGACAGTTAGTGGAGACTGTAGCTTGGAGATATTCTAGTGAGAAGACCCAAGGGACAGTTAGTGGAAACAATAGCCTGGAGATATTCTAGTGAAAAGACCCAAGGGAAAGTTAGTGGAAACAATAGCCTGGAGATATTCTAGTGAAAAGACCCAAGGGACAGTTAGTGGAGACAATAGCTTGGAGATATTCTAGTGAGACCCAAGGGACAGTGAAACAATAGCCCCAAGTGACACCCAAGGGAAAGTTAGTGGAAACAATAGGACTGGAGATATTCTAGTGAAAAGACCAATAGCAATATTCTAGGAGAAGACCCAAGGAAAGTTAGTGGAAACAATAGCCTGGAGATATTCTAGTGAAAAGACCAATAGCCTAAGGGAAAGTTAGTTAGTGGAAACAATAGCTTGGAGATATTCTAGTGAGTGAGACCCAAGGGACAGTTAGTGGAGACAATAGCCTGGAGATATTCTAGTGAAAAGACCCAAGGGAAAGTTAGTGGAAACAATAGCTTGGGAGATATTCTAGTGAAAAGACCCAAGGGAAAGTTAGTGGAAACAATAGCCTGGAGATATTCTAGTGAAAAGACCCAAGGGACAGTTAGTGGAGACTGTAGCTTGGAGATATTCTAGTGAAAAGACCCAAGGGAAAGTTAGTGGAAACAATAGCCTGGATATTCTATTTAGTGGAGACAATAGCTGAGAATTCTAGTGAGAAGACCCAAGGGACAGTTAGTGGAGACAATAGCTTGGAGATATTCTAGTGAAAAGACCCAAGGGAAAGTTAGTGGAAACAATAGCTTGGAGATATTCTAGTGAAAAGACCCAAGGGAAAGTTAGTGGAAACAATAGCCTGGAGATATTCTAGTGAAAAGACCCAAGGGACAGTTAGTGGAGACTGTAGCTTGGAGATATTCTAGTGAGAAGACCCAAGGGAAAGTTAGTGGAAACAATAGCTTGGAGATATTCTAGTGAAAAGACCCAAGGGAAAGTTAGTGGAAACAATAGCTTGGAGATATTCTAGTGAAAAGACCCAAGGTGGAAACAATAGCTTGGAGATATTCTAGTGAAAAGAGGGACAATGGAGCAATAGGAGATATTCTAGTGAAAAGACCCAAGGGAAAGTTAGTGGAAACAATAGCTTGGGGATATTCTAGTGAAAAGACCCAAGGGACAGTTAGTGGAGACTGTAGCTTGGAGATATTCTAGTGAAAAGACCCAAGGGAAAGTTAGTGGAAACAATAACTTGGGGATATTCTAGTGAAAAGACCCAAGGGAAAGTTAGTGGAAACAATAGCCTGGAGATATTCTAGTGAAAAGACCCAAGGGAAAGTTAGTGAAGACAATAGCTTGAAGATATTCCAGTAAAATGACCCGAGGGAAAGTTGAGAGCTCTCAATGGTGTCAGCTAAAGTCGTAATACTTGACACATCCTTTTTCCCACTTACCTCTTTTAGTTGTAGAGAGTTGTCCTTGCTTCTGTCATAAATCCTCAGATCACGGGACAAGGAAGCAGTGACATAGATAAGTCTGGAGAGATGCAAGAACGCAGGTTGCAGCACAATTCAGAGTATATAATACATATTATATACGTGCAGATTGTAGCTCACCTGGCCACGATACAACTGAATAAAGCAGACGCAGCACATATACAACATTACAGTTTAATTCATATAATAATGGTTAAAGCGTTTGCTCCTCATGCCGAAGACACGGGTTCGATTACCAACATGGGTACAATGTGTGAAGCCGGGATATTGCTAGAACACTGCTAAAAGCGGCGTAAAACTACACTCACTCACTCATAATGTCAGAAACGATACAGTTGGCTTTGAATATATCCAAGAATTGCAGTACAAAATCATAATCATAAATGATGTGTACACGTAAGGTCATGATCTATGCATACCCTGCCAAACATATATCTTCGCCATTCTATTGCGAGGCAATGTATATTTAATATAATTTAGAGATTTTCGGGAAGCGTTTTCAACGCGCAGTCTTGGACCAGAGGAAACAGTTAAGTCACATTATTATTATTTAGATTTTCTCTTATTTACATAAATTTATATACGTATTCTCAATTGTAGCTTGTTGTTTTGCATACATATAGAACAAGACTAGTTGTAGGTAATCCAACATATCTGATGATTTTTTCGACAAACATTTCTTGTTTTTTTTCCTGATAAATCTGACAACCGCCCCCATGGTGTAATGGGTGGAGCGTTTATTTGATGAGCGGTAGGTCGGTAGTTCGATCCCTGGAAGATTCACACCAAAAGACCCTGATATTTATTACCCGGCATGATGGGATAAACCAAGCTGTGGTCAGCACGGGGTTATCATGTTTCTCTGAGTGGGGTATCCTTGTTAAACTGTAGCATGGTATCTAAGTTGAAAAGCACTATAACATTAGCATTAGTCCGGACTAGTGAGTGAGTTTACTTTTACGCCGCTTTGCGCAATATTCCAGCAATATCACGGCTGGGGGACACCAGAAATGGGCTTCACACATTGTACCCATGTGGAGAGGGAATCGAACCCCGGTCTTCAGCGTGACGAGCGAACGCTGTGACCTCTAGGCGACCCAACCGGCCCTACTCTAGTGCAGGTAGCCAAACGGCACGTTCATATATAAGTCTAATATTCTTAAAATCGATTCCACCTGCTTTTACATTTCCTGTGCGCGGAAGGGCGGTGGGGTAGCCTAGTGGCTAAAGCGTTCGTTAGTCATGCCGAAGACCCGGGTTCGATTCCCCACATGGGTACAATGTGTTAAGCCCATTTCTCGTGTCCCCCGCCGAGATATTGCTGGAATATTGCTAAAAGCTGCGAAAAACTATACTCACTCACTCACTCTCTGTGCGCGAAATAGGTTGCTTTCAAATCTTGTCCATTTTCAGCTATGAATATTCGTCTCAGGATCATCTTACCTTCCATCTCCAGACATCTGTATACCGTTAGCCATCTTGAGTCGGTCGGTCACTATGCGATATGCTGTACCATCGAAGTAGCCCACATTGGCCCAAGGCATCATAGACAAATTTTCTAAGATTTTACCGACAGTGCTATCGCTATACAAAAAGTTGGTGTAATAGAAACTGTCTTCACTGGTGGCGACGAGGTCATTTAAGCTGAAAAAGGACATACATACACATTTCATAAGTTATTGGTAATATGATCAAAATAGTTATGTCCTACAAATTGTCCTCATTTAATCAGTGTACTTGTTCTCACTTATATTGAGGCGGCGGATAGTCTAATGGTTAAAGCGTTGGCTCGTCACGCTGAAGACCCGGGTTTGATTCCCCACATGGGTACGATGTGTGAAGCCCATTTCTGGTGTTCCCCGCCGTGACATTGCTGGAATATTGCTAAAAGCGGCGTAAAACCATACTCACTCACTCAGTACTTATGTTGGATAATGTTTAAGGGATACCACGGTGTTCTTTTTTGCCACCGGGTGTTGAAAGCAATAAAGGTGATCACTCATATTTATCACTATTGTTGTATGGTCGAACATTGGGAATCCACACCATAAGGCAAAAATGTAAACTCTTTTTTTTTCATTCTTTGCACTACTCTGGACGGTCAGATGGCCGAGTGGTAAACATGTTCGCTGGTCAAGTTGAGGTGGGTTCTACTCCGAATTTTGTGCAATGGTACACGCCTATTTTTGTGCCCAGAATAGTGCTGCAAAATTACTAAACGGGGGGTAAATATTATACTCTCATTCACTCACTAACTCACTTCTTAAAGGTTGTGTCTCCATGATAAGACTTCATATGTTGTAAGGAAACTGTGTCGAAAGATACGAGGAATTTCTCGACCTTCTCTCGTCCGTCCCGCTCATGATTCACCACAAACAGGTACACTCGACCTGAAGAGAACAAATAATATTCTGTAGTTAGAAATATTATGGAATCCTAGGACGGGCACCCTAAACTCACCCGTATCCTTGTCCTCCCAAGCATGTCATGAAGCTGGAGTTTATATCATGTACATCAACTCGACATCCTAGACTAGTCTCACCTGCAGCCTTGTCATCCCAAGCACTGATGCCACTAAGCTGGAGTCTATATCCTGTACATCAACTCGACATCCTAGTCTCACCCGTATCCTTGTCCTCCCAAACAATGATGCCATGAAGCTGGAGTCTATATCCTGTACATCAACTCGACATCCTTGTCTCACCTGCAGCCTTGTCCTCCCAAGCAGTGATGCCACTAAGCTGGAGTTTATATCCTGTACATCAACTCGACATCCTAGTCTCACCTGCATCCTTGTCCTCCCAAGCACTGGTGCCATGATTCTGGAGTTTATATCCTGTACATCAACTCGATGCCCTAAACTCACCTGCATCCTTGTCCTCCCAAGCACTGGTGCCATAAGGCTGGAGTTTATATCCTGTACATCAACACGATGCCCTAAACTCACCTACATCCTTGTGACACCCTAAACTCACCTGTATCCTTGTGACACATTAAAAAATACCTGCATCCTTGTGACACCCTAAACTCACCTGTATCCTTGTGACACCCTAAACTCACCTGTATCCTTGTGACACATTAAAAAATACCTGTATCCTTGCGACACCCTAAACTCACCTGTATCCTTGTGACACCCTAAACTCACCTGTATCCTTGTGACACCCTAAACTCACCTGTATCCTTGCGACACCCTAAACTCACCTGTATCCTTGCGACACCCTAAACTCACCTGTATCCTTGTGACACCCTAAACTCACCTGTATCCTTGCGACACCCTAAACTCACCTGTATCCTTGTGACACCCTAAACTCACCTGTATCCTTGCGACACCCTAAACTCACCTGTATCCTTGCGACACCCTAAACTCACCTGTATCCTTGTGACACCCTAAACTCACCTGTATCCTTGTCCTCCCAAGCACTGATGCCATGAAGCTGGAGTTTATATCCTGTACATCAACACGACATCCAAAACTCCTTGCATCCTTGCGACACCCTAAACTCACCTGTATCCTTGTGACACCCTAAACTCACCTGTATCCTTGTGACATCCTAAACTCACCTGTATCCTTGTGACACCCTAAACTCACCTGTATCCTTGTGACACCCTAAACTCACCTGTATCCTTGTGACACCCTAAACTCACCTGTATCCTTGTGACACCCTAAACTCACCTGTATCTTTGTGACACCCTAAACTCACCTGTATCCTTGCGACACCCTAAACTCACCTGTATCCTTGTGACACCGAAGACTCACCTGTATCCTTGTGACACCCTAAACTCACCTGTATCCTTGTGACACCCTAAACTCACCTGTATCCTTGTGACACCCTAAACTCACCTGTATCCTTGCAACACCCTAGACTCACCTGTATCCTTGTCCTCCCAAGCACTGATGCCATGGGGCTGGAGCCTGTCCTTGTCAAAATTCTCCGTGGACGTCAGCGTCATCTCCTGCACCACCTTCCTCGGGTTCTTCATGTTGAACAAGTAGATCCTCCCCTTGACTTTGTTTTGTTTATAAAACTTTTCAAAGGATGGACCGCTACCTGCCATCCGGAACCCCTGCAGCAGTAGTAAAAAGTGCTTGACCGATGACCTCCATGTTATGCAAACAATACACGCCACACATTCGACAAAAGGCCATGTTAGTAGGATAGAATAGCCAGAGTCTGAAATTACAACTATGTATAAAGTACGGTGTAAGACCTAGTGTACAATATTGATACCTGTATACGAAGTACCTTGTACGACCTAGTGTGTAATATTGGATCCTATATATATAATGAGTCAAAAAAGAAACTTCACAAAATGTAATTTGAAAAATAATGAATAATTTTTCTCTGATGATACATCTATGTATCCGAAATGGGATCCCTATCTTTCGACTCTAGAAAAACGTTAGCAAAACCCACTCAAACCCATCCATTCCTCGTGCAAATGACGTTAGTGCCAAATCAGGTTTTGCACGTGCAGTCGATCACGTGATCTTCGCATCGAAGTTTTCTTCATATGCACGTGTTTGCATTGGCCTCAAGAATTGAAAAAACTCTTTTAAACCACAGTTCTAACGGTACTTGAAATGCCACGATTGTCAAATGTGCAACGTGAACGTGCCGTTGGCGTGTTGCAAGCGGGAAGATCAGTTATTGACGTCGCAAGAGCAATGGGATGCAGACGTCGTACTGTGTATGACTTGCGAGGTCGTCTACAACAAACTGGCACCACTTCTGATCGCCCAAGGTCGGGTCGTCCACGTGTGACGTCATGAGCAGAAGACCGTCAAATCGTCCTACGTCACCTACGTGTCAGATTTCTACCGGCTACACGAACCAGGGCTGAGATGTTTAGAGGTCGACTGTCCTCACAGACCATTCGAAATGGGTTGCGGGCTGCCAATCTCCATTCTCGACGTCCATATCGTGGGCCAATATTGACGCCGTTTCATCAACGTCAACGTCTGCTGTGGGTCCAACGTCACCTCCGATGGACCCAGAGAGACTGGAATCGAGTCGTCTTTAGCGATGAATCCAGGTTTACCCTCAGATTCGCGGACGACGTCGTGAACGGTATGCCCAATGTTGTGTACAGGAAGTCGACAGATTCGGGGGCGGAAGTTGCATGGTGTGGGGTGCTTTCTGTGGGAACAACCGTTTCCGACTTCGGGTCATCCGTGGAAACCTCACAGTTGCTGCTTACCGCGACCAGGTGCTCACCCCTGAACTCGTTCCTTTCATGGCGGCTCATGGCCCAGGTCTACAGTTCCAGCATGATAATGCTCGGCCGCATACCGTGATGTTGACACGAAATTTCCTTCAAAACGCTGGAATCAACGTCAAGGACTGGCCATCGAGGTCCCCTGACCTTAATCCAATAGAGCACGTTTGGATGCACTTGGGAGAAGGCTTCGTGGTCTTAGGAACCAACCTCAGAATTTGCAGGAACTTGGCGCTGCCTTGCAAGAGCAATGGCGCAGAATCCCCAACCACGTGTTCACAAGCATCAGGCAGTCGATGAGGAGACGGTGTTTGGCAGTGGTGAATGCGCGGGGCGGCCATACACGATATTGAACTGAGAAATTTCGCATTTTTATTCTTGTGACTTGACATTTTGTATACCCATGTTTGGAACGGCGGTGTAGCCTGATGGAACTGATTATGGCACTGTCAGTGTATCGAGTACACCACACAGATCTCAGCAATGAAATAATAACAATTTAACCATCTTACCATCTCTTGTTCTTTTATAGTGCCCTGAAGAAAGAATGTGAAGTTTCTTTTTTGACTCAGTATATATGTTACAGGAAAATTTCAGTAATTATGCATAATGTCTGATTCACTCAGGAATTATGTATATTTACTGAAATTAGGAGCCAACATCGAAAACGTAGAAGTAAGACATCATCCACGTAAAAGTTTATATCCTTTAAGTATACATAATTCCTGAAATTTAAGAAACAAAATTGTACATATTTACTCAAATCCTTTACCTTTGATCCTGCTGTACAGACTGACATTAAGAGTAATATCAATATTCAGTAATTCAAATGATTTCAGTAAATATGTATAATTTTGTTTCTTAAATTTCAGGAATTATGTATAATTGCTTAAAATTTCAGTAAATATACATAATTCCTGAGTGAATCAGACATTATACATAATTACTGAAAGTTTCAGTAATTATACATATTTACTGATTATACTTATTTCCTGTTACATATGTACAAATACCATGTAGGACCTAGTGTACAATATCGAATCATATATATATATATATATATATATATATATATATATATATATATATATAAATAAAATACTAAACTATGTCCCGTGTAATACCATATTTATGAAACGAGTGAATGGTTTGGTATCTAACTGGCGAAAGCGAGTTAGATACCTAAACCATTCACGAGTTTCATAAATATGGTATTACACGGGACATTGTTTAGTATTCTCTATATACGAAGTACCTTATAGGACCATGTTTTCAATGTTGGCTCCTACATACGAAGTGAGTGAGTGAGTGAGTTTAGGTTTACGCCGCACTTCAGCAATATTCCAGCTATATGCTGGCGGTCTGTAAATAATCAAAACTGGAGCAGACAATTCAGTGATCAACATCTGTACATCGATCTACGCAATTGTGATACGATGACATGTGTCAACCAGGTCAGCGAGCCTGACCACCCGATCCCGTTAGTCGCCTCTTACAAGCATGAGTTACTGAAGATCAATTCTAACCCGGACCTTCACGGGTAGACATACGAAGTATCATGTAAGACCTATAGCTAGTGTACAATACTGGCTCCTTTCTACGATGTATCGTGTGGAATCTAATGTACAGCAATGGCTTTTATACGGCCTAGTGTGTAATACTTGGTCCTATATGCGTATATACAAAGTACCATGTCGGACCTAGTGTACAAGATTTACTCCAATGTATAAAGCACCATGTCAAACCTATTGCACAGAATTGATTTATGTAGAAGGTAACCACATCTATGTAGACATTATTTACATCTACGAAGAAGATGCTTACATCTACGTAGAAGATACGTATAGACTATATTTAACATAGGCTATATTGAACTAGGGTCGCAACTTCACAAGACGATACTTACATTTACGTAGATGATACTTACATCTATGAAGAAGATAATTACATCTATGTAGACACAGTATTTACATCTATGAAGATGATACTTAGATTTACGTAGAAAATACTTACATCTACGTAGAAGATTCTTATAGATGTAAGTATCTTCTACGTAGATGATATTGTCTTGAGACGTTGCGACACTAGTTCAATATAGCCTATGCATAGTTTTGATCTGGTTTACCTTCTCACAATACCTAAATATAGACATACCGAGGTTGAAAGTGAATATAAGACCATTATTATTTAAGCCACAGGTAACACAAAACAGACCTGGAACTATTGTCGATTACTCGAGAAATTATGGCTAACAAAGTCGATCATTCGATAATTGATGACAACCTTCTTCTAAGTAGGTGATATCGTTTCTGTAAATATAACTAGCATTTATGTAGATACTGCTAGGCCAAATGTTAGAAAAGTCCCTATTTTAGGATCTCTCGCAGAAAATGCAAAGTAATATCATATTACCTGATAATGATGTTATCTCTACATTTGGCCTAGGAGTATAGAAGTAAAGTATCATCTACGTAGAAGCAAATTATCATCGTCGATGACATCTCACCTCTTTCTCATTGCCTATCACTAGACTCTATGGATTTTGTCTGTACATTTGTTCTTTAACCTTTTCGATTTTGTCAAAGCGCCAGTGAGCACCTATTGATGGATATTAGGCGCTATATATATCCATTATTATCATTAGGTAATTTAGAAGTATCATCCACGTAAAAAAGTATCACCATACGTAGAAGTAAAGCACCATCCACGTAAAAAAGTCATCCACGTAAAAAGCATCATCACGTAGAAGTAAAGCATCATCCACGTAGAAGTAAGATATCATCCACGTAAAAGTAAAGCGTCATCCACGTAGAAGTAAGATATCATCCACGTAAAAGTATCATCCACTTAAAGCGTCATCCACGTAAAGTAAGATATCATCCACGTAGAAGTAAGATATCATCCACGTAAAAGTAAAGCATCATCATCCACGTAAAAGTAAAGCATCATCCACGTAGAAGTAAGATATCATCCACGTAAAAGTAAAGCATCATCCACGTAGAAGTAAGATATCATCCACGTAAGAAGTATCAAGCATCATCCACGTAGTAAAGTAATCCACGTAAATATCATCCACGTAGAAGTAAGATATCATCCACGTAATCATCCACGTAGAAGTAAGATATCATCCATCATCCACGTAGAAGTAAGATATCATCCACGTAAATGTAAAGCATCATCCACGTAGAAGTAAGATATCATCCACGTAGAAGTAAAGCATCATCCACGTAGAAGTAAGATATCATCCACGTAAAAGTAAAGCATCATCCACGTAGAAGTAAGATATCATCCACGTAAAAGTAAAGCATCATCCACGTAGAAGTAAGATATCATCCACGTAAAAGTAAAGCATCATCCACGTAGAAGTAAAGCGTCATCCACGTAGAAGTAAGGTATCATCCAAGTAGAAGTAAGGCATCATCCACGTAGAAGTAAGGTATCGTCTACGTAAAAGTAAAGCATCATCCACGTAGAAGTAAGGTATCATCCATGTAAAAGTAAAGCATCATCCACGTAGAAGTAAAGCATCATCCGTGCAAAAGTAAAACATCATCCACGCAAAAGTAAAGCATCATCCACGTAGAAGTAAAGCATCATCCACGTAGAAGTAAGGTATCATCCACGTAAAAGTAAAGCATCATCCACGTAGAAGTAAAGCATCATCCACGTAGAAGTAAAGCATCATCCACGTAGAAGTAAGATATCATCCACGTAAAAGTAAAGCATCATCCACGTAGAAGTAAGATATCATCCACGTAAAAGTAAGGTATCATCCACGTAGAAGTAAGATATCATCCACGTAAAAGTAAGGTATCATCCACGTAGAAGTAAGGTATCATCCACGTAGAAGTAAGGTATCATCCACGTAAAAGTAAAGCATCATCCACGTAGAAGTAAGGTATCATCCACGTAAAAGTAAGGTATCATCCACGTAGAAGTAAGGTATCATCCACGTAAAAGTAAGGTATCATCCACGTAGAAGTAAGGTATCATCCACGTAAAAGTAAAGCATCATCCACGTAGAAGTAAGATATCATCCACGTAAATGTAAAGCATCATCCACGTAGAAGTAAGATATCATCAACGTACAAGTAAAGCATCATCCACGTAGAAGTAAGATATCATCCACGTAAAAGTAAAGCATCATCCACGTAGAAGTAAGATATCATCCACGTAAATGTAAAGCATCATCCACGTAGAAGTAAGATATCATCCACGTAGAAGTAAAGCATCATCCACGTAGAAGTAAGGTATCATCCACGTAAAAGTAAAGCATCATCCACGTAGAAGTAAGATATCATCCACGTACAAGTAAAGCATCATCCACGTAGAAGTAAGATATCATCCACGTAAAGTAAAAGCGTCATCCACGTAGAAGTAAAGCGTCATCCACGTAGAAGTAAGGTATCATCCAAGTAGAAGTAAGGCATCATCCACGTAGAAGTAAGGTATCGTCTACGTAAAAGTAAAGCATCATCCACGTAGAAGTAAGGTATCATCCATGTAAAAGTAAAGCATTATCCGCTTAGAAGTAAAGCATCATCCACGCAAAAGTAAAGCATCATCCGCGTAGAAGTAAGCTATCATCTAAGTAAAAGTAAAGCGTCATCTACGCAAATGTAAAGCATCATCTACGTAAATGAAAAGCATCATCCACGTAAAAGTAAAGCACCATCCACGTAGAAGGTGTCATCCACGCAAAAGTAAAGTATCACCAATGTAGAAGTAAGCTATCATCTACGTACAAGTAAAACATCATCCACGCAAAAGTAAAGCATCATCCGCGTAGAATTAAAGCACCATCCACGTAGAAGTAAAGCATCATCCACGCAAAAGTAAAGTATCACCAATGTAGAAGTAAGCTATCATCTACGTACAAGTAAAGCGTCATCTACGCAAAAGTAAAGCATCATCTACGTAAATGTAAAGCATCATCCACGTAGAAGTAAAGCACCATCTATGTTGAAGTATCACCTACTTAGAAGTGAATTCAGGAAACGCCCCACATGGGCTCGGCATGTCAGTGATTTGTTATTTTATTTTGGCTTTGGTACTGCTTGGATTTCACAAGATGTCGGTGATACAAAAATGTTTCTATGTATGTTTACTGAAAGAATTAACAACTGTTCTATGCAAGAGTGGCATCTTTCCCTAGATGTTCCTTCGCTGTCTTTCTATAAGTCTCATAAATCTCTGTTGACCTGTTAAAAATATTTATCATTGAACATAATTGCATAAGTGCAAGCGTCTGTTCACATTATTTAGATCAGGATGAACTGCACTAGGTATCAAATATATTAGAAGAGGTACTGCCTCCTGCAATGATGATATTGTGTTATGTAAACACTGTAAAAGTATTGAGGATGAAATCCATATTGTCTATATTTGTAAATGCTATGAGGATACGCGTCGACGTTACATTCCAAAAACGGTCCATGGATATTACTATTCTCTCCACAGAATATGTACATCATCAGACATTACCATCATAAATAATTTTGTCAAGTTCTTATGTTTATTCTGCTCCTGTTAGCGTTGTTGTATGAAAACGGTAACCAAAATCACTATTGTACCACCTTGTACGATGGGTCGTATGGCCTTTATACAAAAATAAACCATTCTTCTTCTTTTTCTTCCTCTTCTACATAGAAGTAAGGTATCATCTACGTGTAAGAAAAGCGTCATCTACGTATAAGTAAAGCATTATCTACGTAGAAGTAAAGCATCATCTACGAAGAAGTAGAGCATCATCTACGTAAAAGTATAGCATCATCTACGTAAAAGTATAGCATCATCTACGTAAAAGTAAAGCATCATCTACGTAAAAGTAAAGCATCATCCACGTAAAAGTAAAGTATCATCCACGTAAAAGTATAGCATCATCTACGTAAAAGTATAGGATCATCTACGTAAAAGTATAGCATCATCTACGTAGAAGTAAGGCATCATCTACGTAGAAGTAAAGCATCATCTACGTAGAAGTAAGGATCATCTACCTAGATGATAATTTGTTTTTAGACAAGGGCACTAATACGCTTGTATAGTACCATGAGCGTAAACATCTTTGATACACCAGATGCGATATGTCCGTCACAAACATACCGATGTTATAAATGTCCTTCCGTCTGGCAGCATATGCATATCCTCGGAGCCAAAACCTGAAATGCACGAAACCAGTATTTTCTCTCATCTGTTTGCCATAGTCAATATCATTTCGTGAAGCTAAATGGTACCAAAACACGTTAGAAACCATACCTGAGTTTAGGATGGAACATATTTAATTCCTTTCCTTGTACAAGGACTGGATTGGTAAACAGGTCTTAAGACTTACATAAATACCGCCCAAGTAATACACAAAATCACAAACGAATACAATGCAAAGACAAAGTACAAACAAATAGAAGATGATGCCTGTGAATACGTTGGAAGTGCGTCGGATATGAAGAATGAGCTACAAATACCCATATACATTTTTGTAATCAGTTTTAAATCGTTTTGTCTGTTGAATAAAATAATGAACGGATGCCAAAATCTTTTGATTAAGGTTTGTGGTTTCTAACGAATTTCCATAAATTGAGGTTAAATCCCATGGTATAGAAGTATGAATTTGATCTTAAGGAATGGAATTTGGACACATGAAGAAATAATGAGCAGTATCCTCTCGTATCAAACCGCAGGAACAGGAAGGGTCTTCAGAGATGTTTATGGGTATCTCAGTCACTACATCCTCGTCATAGTCGAGAGTAAAGGATTTGATATATTTTCTATCCGTAGTCCAGGTCAAATTGATGTGTATCCTCATCGCGGATAAGTCGTTTAATACATCATATGAAATACGCACTGGTCAGATCTGATATGTCTGTGACATACGGAATAAACGATTGTGTATAGTACTCATTTCTGTATTTAATAACTTGCAAGTAGGAACCACGCCTTCAGGAGCGATTACTTAAAGTTGTAGCTGAGTTTTGAGGAGTTCGCTCAGAAGCCACACATGGAGGCTATGCGAAATACAAAAGATACAGTCTTCTCCTGAAAGCCCTTCGTGACATTTTGTTGCACTGAACTGGAAAATACGTTGACATGATTTGCAAAGGAGCATGATGTATTTGCACAATGAAAGATTGAGTTCGAATCCAGCAATTCTGCTTCCTAGGCCATAGCGATCACTCATACTAGCTCATTAAGCAAACATTGAGTAAGAGAGTAATGTTTTACGCCGCTGTTTAAGTAATAGTTCAGAAACATCATGGCGGGAGTTATCAGTAATGGGCTTCACACAGTTGACTGGTTGGTTGGCTGGTTGTTTAACGCCACACTCAGCAATATTCCAACTATATATATGGCGGCGGTCTGTAAATAATCGAGTCTTGGCCAGACAAACCAGTGATCAACAGCATGAGCATCGATGTACGCAATTGGGATACGATGACATGTGTCAACCAAGTCAGCGACCCTGACCACCCGATCCCGTTAGTCGCCTCTTAGGACAAGTCTGGGTTGCTGAAGACCAAATGTAACTCGGATCTTGACGGGTATTCACTCATTATAACCATGTAATGAATTGAATTCAGGCCCTTTAGGCATGACGAACGACATGGCCACCCCAGCCCCCTTTTATAGTACGGCGTAACAAATATTCTCTCACCTATTCCTTCCACTTGATGGCACGGGCCAGGATAATGGTTGAACACGTGCTTGTCGAAGTTCATATGGAAACTGAAACAGATTAAATCAACTGTAACCATGGTAACGATGGAAGAACGTATCATGTTATTTCGAATCTGCTAAGAACATAGAATCTTGGTCAGATATTACCTATGCAATCCCCGAGTGTGAGAGGTATCTTCATTCTGTCCGTTTAATGGATGTACGCGGTCCTCGTAAGTAATAGGAAAAAAGATAATGTTTATCAGATGACGATAATTGTTACCGTGGGCAGTGGAGTGAGTGAGTATGGTTTTACGCAACAATATTCCAGCAATATCACGGCGGGGACACAAGAAATGGGCTTCACACATTGTACCCATATGGGGAAACGAACCCGGGTCTTCGGCGTGACGAGCGAACGCTTTAACCACTAGGCTACCTCGTAAAATAATCCCAAGCGGCCACGTAGATCGTGTAGGATATTTGATATTCTGTACTTGAAGTAAATGCATTGCCATGATGGCTGACTTAGAGGTAGCTGACTTAGAGTTTCTTATGTAATAACGATATTGTTTACATCTATTTTTGTAACCAAACTATAAAAGACATTACTACAAAACAATTTAAGTACAGAAACACTCTTGTAATCTCTCGTTTTCGGGTCAAAACACATCACCATATCAACATAGTCTTTTGTTTGTTTGGTGTTTAACGCCACACCCAGCAATATTCCAGCTATCTGGCGGCAGTCTGTAAATAATCGAGTCTGGAACAGACAATCCAGTGATCAACATCATGAGCATCGGTCTACGCAGTTAGAATACGATGACATGTGTCAACCAAGTCAGCGAGCCTGACTACCCGATCCGCTAGTCGCCTCTTACGTCAAGCATGGGTTGTAGGAGACCAGTTCTAACCCAGATCTTCACGGGTAATCATACATCCTAACCACCCCACAATTAATTCGTGGCATCTTGTTATCACATTAAAACGGATAAAAAACACAGAGTGTCATTTCCAACGTTTATAAAACCATGAAGTTATCTGATGGTGACACGATAATACACCCAGTGAATCTAGGATTCGAACCCGTTTAGGTAATGACAGAAACCTCGCGTTAGTTTCCACGGCAACAAATACTCACCATAACTTGACCACGTGCTGCAGCAGCAACACGAGCAAGCTGATGAGGATGATTTTTACAAACATCTTGAAGCTGAAATAAATTCAGAAATATGGGTCAGGTAATTTGTCAGGAACATGCACTAAAGATGTCTAACAAATCCAACATGTTCATAAAAGTAAATGTAGCATGTCCCACACGCCCTGGACAATATCATGTATTTTCGTTTTCTCCCAGTCACCCGTTTGTATTGGAGATGGTTGCACTATGAGACGGAGACGGTGCTGACGAACTTAAAACTATGATCGGACGAACCGGAATTGGAATAAAAATAGTTGTTTTGTGTCAAAGGGACACAACTCCAGTAGTTTCCGGACGTTGTCCCGAGCAATTCACATTTCCGGATCTTGTTCTGTGTGTAGACTTTCATAAATCTTTTCTAAACACCAATTCCATTATCAACATGAGACCCGTTTCACAAAGCTATCATAGCGTTACGACTGTCGTCAGTCTATGTTACAGTATAGGAGGTACGACTGTCGTCAGTCTATGTAACAGTATAGGAGGTACGACAGTCGTAGCGCTTTGTGAAACGGGGCCCAGTACACATTAATTATAATTTATAACCTGTACACTGTACACATAACTTTACTCCTGTATATAATGCTTTAACCAGGGGCGTAGCTACCATTACAAAAATAGCCCGGCTTACACATGATTGTTTCTAAAAAGGTTTGGAAAGCCCTCAATACTACATAGATATAAAACTTTGCAACCTATCGGGCTTATACGAAAACTTTACCACAGTACTCTACATCAATTGCTTGAAAACAGGGTTAGCATCTACACCAAAACGTCGCATATATTGTAATAAAGAATCTGTCCCCTTTTCATTACACTAACCTTCTAAATGACACTTGAAGCTGACTCACTTTACCGTGTACGCAGAATGTTATCTACAACATATAGTCAACAAACCGGCCTAGTGTCAATGTATCGGCAACCTGCATACTACCCTTGCTCTAAGGCTGTACTGAATGCTAAGCCAGTGGATGCATAGTAATTCTGTCATTTAGAGGGGCAAGTCGAGAGAGGCCAGTGTAGATAGGCGGACGGACGCCAGTCTGTTACAGGGATATATATAGACTTGTACAAGTCTACTTGTATACCAATGCGGGTGTTTGTGAAAAAGCTCTCTCTCAGTTAATATTGATAAGCATCAAAGATGGACGTCGCCTCAGTCTTAAAAACACATTCCAACGCATGACATACCTCGAGGATCCCTCTACACGCAGTCGACCGGAACACTCTTAAAAAGCTGAACAACGAATCATTGAACGAGTCATGGAGTTGAACGCAATATAGCTCGTGCGGATAAATCTGTAAGCTATGCAGTGTTGAAGGAACAGTAACTGTTACCTAACCCAGCTGAGGTATCAATACGAAGCCCCAGGTCGCGGTGCGCTGGGGGTTGACGCGACGGCGATGAGGCTCGGTTCGGGTCGGGGTCAGTCTGTTGTTATGGGGATCTACGCTCCACCATGCCTATTCCTTGTCCCGTGGGAAGGCCCATACGACCCAGGATATGTGAACTGGCTTCAGCAATACCTGTTGACTAACGCTTAGTGTCTGAATATTATAATTTTGATAGAAACAAACCTTTAAAATTGAAAAGGAGTGCCCGCGAGGAGGGAGATCTTGAACCTGAGAAAGCATCATTTAGGGCTTTAAGATTGCAGAGAGGGCTACAGGAGGGGGAAAACGCGTTCGGGGAGTGTGATATGGACTACACTATCTGCTGCCATTTGCCGTGCAGATTCGACATGTTTTGGTACTTGGTTCCTCAATGTATATCTTGGGCTACACTTATTGTAAAGATATTCTAGATGTAATGTGCTGTGCTTAGTGTAAAGATAACTTCTTGGAGGGGCATTTAGAAGTTGTAAATGTGTACTCATTGCAATAAAGAAATTGACTATTCATTGAACTTGGTTTTCCTTTAGTATAAAGATGTCACAGAATACTATATGCAGGACAGATACGGTAAAGTGTTGCACTTAGTGAAAAGATATTCCAATATACTACAAACAGGATAGGTACGGTAAAGTGTTGCTCCTATTGTAAAGGTATTCTAGTATACTACAAACAGGATAGGTACGGTAAAGTGCTGCTCCTATTGTAAAGGTATTCTCGAATACTACAAACAGGATAGGCACGGTAAAGTGCTGCTCCTATTGTAAAGATATTCTAGTATACTACAAACAGGATAGGCACGGTAAAGTGCTGCTCCTATTGTAAAGATATTCTCGTATACTATATGCAGGATAGGTACGGTAAAGTGCTGCTCCTATTGTAAAGGTATTCTCGAATACTACAAACAGGATAGGCACGGTAAAGTGCTGCTCCTATTGTAAAGATATTCTCGTATACTATATGCAGGATAGGTACGGTAAAGTGCTGCTCCTATTGTAAAGGTATTCTCGAATACTACAAACAGGATAGGCACGGTAAAGTGCTGCTCCTATTGTAAAGATATTCTCGTATACTATATGCAGGATAGGGACGGTAAAGTGTTGCTCCTATTGTAAAGATATTCTCGTATACTACATACAGGATAGGTACGGTAAAGTGCTGCTCCTATTGTAAAGGTATTCTAGTATACTATATGCAGGATAGGGACGGTAAAGTGTTGCTCCTACTGTAAAGATATTCTCGTATACTATATGCAGGATAGGTATGGTAAAGTGCTGCTCCTACTGTAAAGGTATTCTCGTATACTACAAACAGGATAGGTACGGTAAAGTGCTGCTCCTATTGTAAAGATATTCTAGTATACTACAAACAGGACAGGCACGGTAAAGTGTTGCTCCTATTGTAAAGATATTCTCGTATACTATATGCAGGATAGGTACGGTAAAGTGTTGCTCCTATTGTAAAGGTATTCTCGAATACTACAAACAGGATAGGCACGGTAAAGTGCTGCTCCTATTGTAAAGGTATTCTAGTATACTATATGCAGGATAGGCACGGTAAAGTGTTGCTCCTATTGTAAAGGTATTCTAGTATACTATATGCAGGATAGGCACGGTAAAGTGTTGCTCCTATTGTAAAGATATTCTCGTATACTACATACAGGATAGGTACGGTAAAGTGCTGCTCCTATTGTAAAGGTATTCTCGTATACTACATACAGGATAGGCACGGTAAAGTGTTGCTCCTATTGTAAAGATATTCTCGTATACTACATACAGGATAGGCACGGTAAAGTGTTGCTCCTATTGTAAAGGTATTCTCGTATACTACATACAGGATAGGCACGGTAAAGTGTTGCTCCTATTGTAAAGATATTCTCGTATACTACATACAGGATAGGCACGGTAAAGTGTTGCTCCTATTGTAAAGGTATTCTCGTATACTACATACAGGATAGGCACGGTAAAGTGCTGCTCCTATTGTGAAGATATTCTCGTATACAACAAACAGGATAGGCACGGTAAAGTGCTGCTCCTATTGTGAAGATATTCTCGTATACTACAAACAGGATAGGCACGGTAAAGTGCTGCTCCTATTGTGAAGATATTCTAGTATACTACAAACAGGATAGGCACGGTAAAGTGCTGCTCCTATTGTAAAGGTATTCTAGTATACTATATGCAGGATAGGTACGGTAAAGTGCTGCTCCTATTGTGAAGATATTCTAGTATACTACAAACAGGATAGGCACGGTAAAGTGCTGCTCCTATTGTAAAGGTATTCTCGAATACTACAAACAGGACAGGCACGGTAAAGTGTTACTCCTATTGTAAAGGTATTCTAGTATACTACAAACAGGATAGGCACGGTAAAATGCTGCTCCTTTTGTAAAGGTATTCTCGTATACTACAAACAGGATAGGCACGGTAAAGTGCTGCTCCTATTGTAAAGGTATTCTCGTATACTACAAACAGGATAGGGACGGTAAAGTGCTGCTCCTATTGTAAAGGTATTCTAGTATACTACAAACAGGATAGGGACGGTAAAGTGTTGCTCCTATTGTAAAGATATTCTCGTATACTACAAACAGGATAGGCACGGTAAAGTGTTGCTCCTATTGTAAAGGTATTCTCGTATACTACAAACAGGATAGGCACGGTAAAGTGCTGCTCCTATTGTAAAGGTATTCTAGTATACTACAAACAGGATAGGCACGGTAAAGTGCTGCTCCTATTGTAAAGGTATTCTAGTATACTATATGCAGGATAGGCACGGTAAAGTGCTGTTATTATTTTGAAGATGTTATAGAATAATATATGCAAGACAGGTACGGTATTTGTTGTACATATTGTAAAGATATTCTAGTGTACGATATGCAGGATAGGGACGGTAAAGTGCTGTACTTAGTGTAAAGATATTGTAGTGTACGATATGCAGGATAGGGACGGTAAAGTGTTGTACTTGAGCGTAAATATATTCTAGTGTACGATATGCAGGATAGGGACGGTAAAGTGTTGTACTTAGCGTAAAGATATTCTAGTGTACGACATGCAGGGTAGGGACGGTAAAGAGTTGTACTTATTATAAACCTGTCATATGATAGCATAAACAACGTCTTTCCCAGACCCGCATCAGTTTATACTCTCGTGCAGGTTGACACACAATGATATACATCAGCTATTGTTCGAAGAGAGAAACACAACGTTGTTTTTATCTAGCTCAGTTTCGTCTAGGTCACATACGCATACACATGCACACACCTTGTGAAGGGTAAATTGTCTACTTATAACTGTTTGGGTATAACACAAGGGTAAGCATGTTCTGAAACATATATTGTTGAATTAAACACAGACAGGTTTTGCCACTTATGTTTTTGTGTGTTTTTTTTGTTGAAGCAGAAAATCTATTTTACACTTCGATGTGGTGTTGTCAATAATAAGAAGATGTAACCCGGTCAGGAACCCCTCAAGACAAGCAGGCAAAGAATGCTGTGAAGGAAATAAGAACACAACACAAAGCATAAGAGTACACATCTGAACTTTGTCATAAATAGACTTTGTTCTATCACTGGTCGCCTATTAGAAACGTTACAAGATTTACTCTTTCTGGTAATACTCAAGTGTTAAGTTACTTCTGGATACTGCATGCATGTTATGGCGAGAAAAGACTTAACTTAATGTGAAGCTTCTAATGGGTATATTAATATATTGACAGATAGAGACATAGGAATGCAGGATAAGTACGGTAAAGTGTTGTACTAAGTGTAAAGAGTTTATATGATACTGTATGCAGGATAGTTACGGTAATATGTTGCACTTGAAATAAAACTTTTATAGGCTACTGTATGCAGGATAGGTACGGTAAATGTTGCACTTGAAATAAAACTTTTATAGGCTACTATATGCAGGATAGTTACGGTAATATGTTGCACTTGAAATAAAACTTTTATAGGCTACTATATGCAGGATAGGTACGGTAAATGTTGCACTTGAAATAAAACTTTTATAGGCTACTATATGCAGGATAGTTACGGTAATATGTTGCACTTGAAATAAAACTTTTATAGGCTACTATATGCAGGATAGTTACGGTAATATGTTGCACTTGAAATAAAACTTTTATAGGCTACTATATGCAGGATAGTTACGGTAATATGGCATAGTTATATGGTAAATACGTAAATGTTGCACTTGAAATAAAACTTTTATAGGCTACTATATGCAGGATAGTTACGGTAATATGTTGCACTTGAAATAAAACTTTTATAGGCTACTATATGCAGGATAGTTACGGTAATATGTTGCACTTGAAATAAAACTTTTATAGGCTACTATATGCAGGATAGGTACGGTAAATGTTGCACTTGAAATAAAACTTTTATAGGCTACTATATGCAGGATAGGTACGGTAAATGTTGCACTTGAAATAAAACTTTTATAGGCTACTATATGCAGGATAGTTACGGTAATATGTTGCACTTGAAATAAAACTTTTATAGGCTACTATATGCAGGATAGTTACGGTAATATGTTGCACTTGAAATAAAACTTTTATAGGCTACTATATGCAGGATAGTTACGGTAATATGTTGCACTTGAAATAAAACTTTTATAGGCTACTATATGCAGGATAGAAATTTTTATAGGTACGGTAAATGTTGCACACTTGAAATAAAACTTTTATAGGCTACTATATGCAGGATAGGTACGGTAAATGTTGCACTTGAAATAAAACTTTTATAGGCTACTATATGCAGGATAGTTACGGTAATATGTTGCACTTGAAATAAAACTTTTATAGGCTACTATATGCAGGATAGGTACGGTAATATGTTGCACTTGAAATAAAACTTTTATAGGCTACTATATGCAGGATAGGTACGGTAAAATGTTGCACTTGAAATAAAACTTTTATAGGCTACTATATGCAGGATAGGGTGACGGGTATAGGCTAATATACTTGAAATAAAACTTTTATAGGCTACTATATGCAGGATAGTTACGGTAATATGTTGCACTTGAAATAAAACTTTTATAGGCTACTATATGCAGGATAGGTATGGTAAATGTTGAAATTAGTGTAAAGATATTATATTACTTTATACATTACAGGTACGGAAAAGTGTTGCACTTATGGTAAAGATATTCTAGTACACCATATGCAGGATAGGTACGGGAAAATGTTGTACTTAGTTCAAAGATATTCTGGTATTCTCCATGCAGGATAGGTACGGTAAAGTGTTGCACTTAGTGTAAATCTGTTACAGGACAATACTAATGTCCATTGCCAATCATTTTAAATAAAGTTCACCCTCCAACAGTTTGAGTGTCCTGCAACCGAAGGTTAGGTGTATGTTACAACCATTCAAGATCCTTGGTAGTCTTAGGCAGAAAAAGGATCTTTTCAGAGAAAAGGCACTATGATGTCCTATGATGTATGACTGTTTTTGACGCATAAATAAAATAATAAAACGACCCTCCAGTATCTGTGGTCATGAATACTGGGAGTTTGCAATGCAGTCAGCTACATTCCAACAGGACATCCAATACACAATCAAGCCTTAGCCAAAAAAACAGTGGTTGATATTATATACATCATCCCATGCCTTCAAGGTATGATGGCACACAAACAATGAAGCCACATCGTTTCACAAGAAAAAGACAACCATGATGCTTCACCTAATATCCATTGCCAACACTAAAGAGTTTGTGTTTAATTGCGTCATGGAGATAAACCTGTATTTTCAGTATTTATGATTTCCCATCTGTTAAAAGTACCAGGTATTGACCAACATCAGAAAAAGACTACAATTTACCTGTTACCAGGATTTGATCTGTTAAACTGATATCACAACAGCTTCTAGTTTATTTGCCTTCAACGAATGTTTGCAAATTGTAACACATTATATCATCAATATTGTTCCTTGTAGATTCACATTATGTTTTTCACCCAGCTCATGTGTACGTCACTATTATTATTGTTAATACTCTTGTATCATTGTTAGGGAGCGGCATTGATATAAGCATGTTTTTATGCTTGTTTGCCAATCCCATCATGAGTAAATGAATAAATATGTTTAAACCATTTACCTGGGTAACCATTGGGAGAATTGAACAGCAGAAAGGTTTGGTTGTTATACCCACAAAAGCATTCATGAATAACAAAGAAGATTTGATCCTTTTATTACAAAAGATTAAGAGAAATTATCGTACAAGTCGAGCTTAGTTCCATGGCTCTCAAACTCACCTGGTTATTACAATAGCAGCTAAAATGTAAACTAAAGCAGTCTTAAAATGTAATCTGAAGCAGGCACAAAGCAACTCACTCATGGAAATAAAAAACTGTAAATAAACAAATCACAGAGAATTATTAATAGAAGTGGGCACAAATATTATTACTTGATCACATTCACTTCAAACAATTGTTCAGCGGCAGTGTCATTAAGCAGATATACAGGAGATGTGACATGATTTGAGAACGTGAGTCAATTTAACACCACAATACACCAGTACTATAACAATGGGTTATAACAGAAATGGGCTTCACACATTGTACCCATGCAAGGACAGATCCTGGTGTTTAACCACTAGGCTGTTCCACAACCCCTTCATGATTTGAACAGAAGGTGCAATAGGAGGATTTCAAGGTTGGCATGATCCTAACTACACTTACCTGAATAATATTTAACTTTGGGAGCAGCTTGACTTATATGAACCCTTCAGAAGCGGACGGGGTAGCCCAGTAGTTAAGCGTTCACTTGTCATGCCAAAGGCCTGGGTTCGATTAACCACATGGGTACATTGCGTGAAGGCCATTTCTGGCGTTCCCGCCGTGATATTGCTGGAATATTGCTAAAAGTGGCATAAAACCCAACTCACTCACTCACTCACTTAGCAGTGGACCCAGGAAAATGGGTGGGAATCGGGGTTGGGGGTAGGGTATGCAAACTCCTTAAGTCTTGCAGTGAATAAGCACACATGGTAGACAAGTTGTCACACGAGGGTCCCCAAAACAGATTGATACAGTGCATCCTCTGCACTTAAGACTCCGGACCATGTAAGCATTTTTAACCATTCTTGCAACTTGCATACATTAAAATCTGAATGTCTGATTTGTCAAACCCCCCGAACCCCCTCCTTTCAAAATTCCTGGATCCACCATGACAGGTACCTAAACTTCTGTATACCATGGTTACACCTTGATCTTTATACAGTCTACATGCCCTAGGAGCTAGTTACTGAGGATGAGAGTCAAGCAGCCTGCTACAGAATGGAGGCCATTCTGTGAATATATTGTATCCATCTGACATGGTTAGCAACTCTAGGATAGCAATAGTGTGCATGTTTATTGTTTACTGCTGAACTTGGCGACATACCAGATACATGTAAGTAATCAAGTCTTGACCAGCCAGTGGTCGATATTATGAGCGATGATCCACATTGTCATGGTGCACTTACATGGTGTCATGAAGTCACCTAGCATGATCATCAGATCAATTTGGTTACCTCTAACAACCATGCATAGGTAGTTAAAAACAAGAACAGACACAACAGAAAAACTGCTGTTATTTGCTGATTAATAAAAACATTTGTATAGGGACGTACAACCAATATGAAAACACTTCTTTTAGAACATAATTCTACTGCATCATTATGTATACAAAGCACTCCTGACCAAATTCTCTACTTCTGATACTGGGAGGTCAATTGTACGAGGATTGGTTTCAAAAATTTATATCAGAACGATTCTTCACAACCATGATGCTTCACTTAATATCCATTGCCAACACTGAAGAGTTTGTGTATAATTCTGTCATGGTAAAATGGAGGTAAACTTGTATTTTCAGTATTTATAATTTGCTATCTGTTAAAAGTACCAACATTGGAAAACCCCTGAAACTCAACCCTTGAAATATATACCTAAATGATTCGCTTGGAAAAAAGGCTGGTATTACCAGGTATTACAGACACGCACAGAGGCTCAGACACCACATAAAGCCCATTCCAGTTAAGTTTCAATCCAAGACACAGGGGCATTTCACACATAAAACCTACAGTGAAAGAAGTGAATATAACATGAGCATTAGTTTTCCCTCATGTTGCCCAAGACCACGCTATCTAATTTGAGACAAAGGTTGGTAAATAAATCAAGATCTGACTGGACAAAGCAGTGATTGATAAAACGAGCATTACCCCACTTTAAAGTGCTACAGTGATCAACCAAACCCTTTGCAGGGGCTGATACAGCTTTTTGAAAAAAGGGGGGTGCACAGTTCATTTTAACACATTTTTACGAGAGTTTCAATGGTCATTTAATAAACTTTCAGGACAAAAGAGGGTTGCACACTACTGCACACCCCTTCTGGATCCGCCTATGCTATGTCAGTCATATTTTCTTACTTTGGATCCACGCAGAGGATAATGCAATAACATAATAATATCAGAACATGAAAATTGTATCATAAAATGCATGTGGACATTGTAAACGTTAAAGCCATGTTCACTATGCATCATCCCAGGTTTAGTCAGAATGACAAAAAGAGACTTAAAAAAGAAAAAGCCACGATGTGGGTAAAATCTCGGAAACACATCTTTCTCACAATCAGTTCTGAAATACAGTCTGAATTAAAGATTAATGAAAATAATCCGGTGATAACACAGATATGCCTTTTATCTGATAAACTCTTGCAAACACATCCATTTCACAATCAGATGTGAAATGCAATCTGAATTAATATAATCATTCAAAATGATCCTGCAACCAGAAAACTATGCCTTTCATATTCAGTATGCCATACTGATGACAGAGAACACATGTACTACACATAGTGAATATGCTGCACAAATATGCATGTATTACATGTTTACTTTTGTATAATTCAGATAAAAATGTCATGCATTTTTTATATAGCATTAAATATCTGTAACATTTTTAACATTCATGATTTAAAAACTGGCACGTATAATCAGTGTATGAAATAAGGCCCGTTGGACTGCCCGAGATGGGCTAGATTTCTGACAGACGGTCTCAATTTACAGCTAGCCAGCCCGATGGTTTGGTAAAAGTTTAGTCAACATGTTCCATACATCTGAGTAAATTTCTTTGGATTGTCTAGTCTGGTTAAATCCATTTGGGGCTGAAAACATTTTGAAGTTACCCACCCTGATGTGTGGCTGGGTTTTGGCTTATTTCATACACAGGTATAATGAACCAATGAATTAGGTGTGCATTCTAACTAGTCGTTGTTGTACACATGCACAAAAATGTACACTAACATATGTATAAATAAGGAATTAAAAATCAAATATGAATTTATATGATAAGAAGTTTTATTCTACTCTTTTGTAGAATTAGACAAGAGTCATGGTAGAACTAGACAAGACATGATACCACTACAATACTGAAAGTGGAGGAATGTCATGATTTGCAAGTCATTTACATTTTGAGCTTTGTGGTAGGGGATATGATGGCCACTCTGACAAATGAAACTGAGTGGATTTTGAAAGAATTAAAGCTCTTGAGTCGGATTCTTAGAATAATCAGGACCATAATTAGATGCAGCATAATAGCAAGTAGAAAATGTACACAGAAAATAAGAAAAGAAGTCATTAACAATTACGAATATGGACTCTTGCAAGGAAAATTGGCAGCCATCTTGGAAAAATGACGACCATCTTGAATTTCCAGTGGATAATGATTAATGCTTCTTAGTTAGTTAATCCAACTATGACTATACATATTTCTGTGTTTCTATCACCATATTAACAGTTACCCGTAAATACTGTTCCACTACAAGGAACAGAATAGGGTATTTAAGGGGATTTTAAAGAATTTTATAAAATACTGCTGGAAATCTGGAAATAATTGTGTCCTGAAATAACTGTTTATCCTGAATAATAAATTGTCAAATAAATTGTATGTCCTAAAGCAGTGATTGAAAAACCCATTCCAACAAAATAAAGCTCTCAAGCCACAAAAACAGACCACCCTCAGAATATTGTTCAGTATGTCTAGTGAAAAATCACTTTTTCTTACAATTTCTCCAGTATTTACATTGCTCATTTACTTTTCCTTTCAAACTACAGCTTATGAGTTTAAAACCTTTTCAAGGATTAGAGAAAAAATAATACTGGAATTAACTCAGCCATGTTTAGGAATTACTAAATCTAGAGCGGCACATCGACATCACAATATACAAGCTTGTCAAGTATGGAGCCAATCAGCATCTTCTTGTTGTAAACAGTTGCAACAGTTGACGCAGATATCAGGTTTCCGTCATCAGTGAACAATTCTGTCACAGAAGATACAGATCCATCCTTCAGTTTTATCTGCAGGACCTGAAAGAAAGAAGACAGGTTTGTCGTGTTTGTTGTTGAATGTCAAACTCGACAATATTCCAGGTATATGATAATAGTTGAGTAAATAATCGAGTCTACACTAGACAATCCAGTGATTGACATCATTGACATTTTCAATGCTGAAAACATAAGAAGCAAGTCAGGGGGACTGATTCTACCTAGCCTTAGTCAATGGTACTGGGGACCTATTCTACCTAACAATAAAAGTCAATGGTACTGGGGACCTATTGTACCTAACAATAAAAGTCAATGGTACTGGGGACCTATTCTACCTAACAATAAAAGTCAATGGTACTGGGGACCTATTCTACCTTACAGTAAAAGTCAATGGTACTGGGGACCTATTCTACCTAACAAATAAAGTCAATGGTACTGGGGACCTATTCTGCCTAACAATAAAAGTCAATGATACAGGGGGCCTATTCTACCTTACGATAAAAGTCTATGGAACTGGGGACCTATTCTACCTAACAATAAAAGTCAATGGTACTGGGGACCTATTCTACCTTACAGTAAAAGTCTATGGTACTGGGGACCTATTCTACCTAACAGTAAAAGTCATTGGGACTGGGGATCTCTTCTATCTAACAATCTGGCACTGACGCCTTTTGTACCTAGCAATAAAAGTCAGAAGTACTCAGGACTCCTTCTACCTAACAATAAAAGTCGGGGTACATGAGACCACTTCTACCTAACAATATTAGTTGGAGGTACTGGGGACATTCACTACCTGCATACAGGCTCCCCCACATATACAGCTAACTTGACCTGATCCAACCATGTTATTACCTGTGACGGTGACCTGACAGAAGGGTCGTCAAGGTAAGCCATGGCCTGGTAACCAATGGGATGTAGCCCGATGTAGAGGTCACCTGAGACAGGATCAACGATAACGTTGTCAGGTGCTGCGTGAAGGGGATAGATCTGGCAAAACATAAATAACATTTCATATTAAAAACACATTTACTGGCGGTAACAAATTTTACCTACATTTTCAGTATGAAATGAGACGAAATATGAAAATACTGAAGCCTATTGCATTGATACTGTGATAACATGACAGGCTTCCAATTCACATAGTTTAATCTTCATTGTTCATTTTGACAGGTACATGCTGATCAGGACACTCTGGCGACTCGTATCATGGCGGACGTAAAACACATGTGCTCAGGGAGCCTTCATTGCATGCGATATTTTACGAGATCAGGGAGTGGCTCATTATTTAAAGTTTTATTATGACATATACCAAAAAAATCCACCATACTGACTACATACTTTAAAATCATTATTTGCATAAATGAAAACATTTTATAGTCAGTTGTGGACATTGTCTGAACACAACTATGCACCCCAGCAGTACTTTATAAATCGACTCTTGACTGAGTTTGGTTTTACGCCGCTTTTAGCATTATTCCAGCAACATCACGGCGGGGGACACCAGAAATGGGCTTCACACATTGTACCCATGTGGGGATGCGAACCTGGGTCTTCGGCGTGACGAGTCAACGCTTTAACCATTAGGCTACCCCACCGCCCCTGTATAAATCAAAAACAAAACACCAGAATATTGAATACTGGCACAGAAAGCTATATCAGGTTTGGTTACATTCAAGCTTTCCTATTACTGTTGTCACAGAGTAAACCCATTTTTTTTTTTAGTAAATGGTGGCTAACAGAGGCTTACACTGAAAGGAATCAATAATGGTCTGATGTGCTGCCAGTGACCACAACCTGACGGGTGAGTGAGTGAGTGAGTGAGTTTAGTTTTATGCCGCACTCAGCAATATTGGCGGTGGTCTGTAAATGATCGAGTCTGGATCAGACAATCCAGTGATCAACAGCATGAGCATCGACCTGCACAACTGGGAACCTATGACATGTGTCAACCAAGTCAGCAAGCCTGACCAACCAATCCCATTAGTCGCCTCTTACAACAAGCATGGTTTACTGAAGATCAATTCTAACCCGGATCTTCCAGGGTACCTGACAGGTGGATCTGATCCATACATCTGACCAATCAAATTCCACCTACTTCTGTCACATCTGGGGCCCGTTCCACAAAGCCACCTTAGTATCATGACTCCCATTCTTAAACACAGACTTACCGTCTCATAGGGCTATGATCGTTCTGTGGAACAGAGCCCTTGGACCATTCCTTCATCAATGTTCTTTGTCTAATATTTATTTGTCAGCTTTTTAACATGTGTTGTCCTTTACAATACAAGGCATATGTCTGAGTACAAGTGAAGTATTTTGTCTCAACCAATCCTTTGGTTCAGCTTACCTCTCTCAGGTGTATAGAGTTATCATTTCTTCTCTCGTAGATCCTCAACTCATGTCCCATACTGGCAGCAACATAGACAAATCTGCAACATTAAGAGAAACATAGATGACTGATATAACAAAATAGATGTAACAAAACACAAAATGAGAAGCCTTCCAAAAAAGGGCACGACCTGGGTCCCTCCTTAACTGGAGGCTAATTAGCATTTGTAAATTTGAAGATTCCTTTAACAACAACAAAGGCGTCCTCACCTTCCATCTCTGGATAACTGTACACCGTTAGCCATAATGATTCCATCAGCCACTATACGATATGCTGTACCATCGAAGTAACCCACATCCGCCCAGGGCATCAAGGCAAGGGTTTCAAACATCCGTTTTAAGTGACTGGAAGTTGTCAGGTAGTTGGTGTAGTAGAAGCTGTCTTCACTGGTGGCCACAACATCATTCACCCTGGAAGAAGATCAACATGATTGAGATTGTTTCAGTGACCACTACTGGGGGTGGGGTAGCCTAGTGGTCAAACCGTCCCCTTGTCACGCCGAAGACCAAGGTACGATTCCCCTCATGGGAACAATATGTGAAGCCCATTACTGGTGTTGCCTGTTGTGGTCAGCTCTGTCTCTGGATCTTAATCCCATTGAATGTGTGTGGGATCAGCTACAACATCAGTTTTCAGAGCTTCCAAATCAAGCACAGACTCTGGATGACCTTGAGAATGCACTCAGACAAGAGTGGAACAATCTCCCACAACAGAGCATCGTGAATCTCATTACAAGCATGCAACGGAGATGCCAAGCTGTTATTAGGGTGTATGGTGGCCATACTCATTATTTATGTGACTTTTGGTACGTTTCAATCCTTCTTTCAACCAGCTGTTCACTGGGTTCAATCTGCTTGATAATGTTTTATGCCATGTTCGCGAATCACAAATGGATTAAATTGAGATTTGTCATTAAATATGGATGAAAGGAGGTGTCATTGTTCTTCTCTCGGAATCTCTTCACTGTGTGCCGATTTACAAATTTGGAATGGTCGAAAAACTTCATGATCCCTAATATGTTTTGTCCAGTATAAATAGCCACAGATATCAATTTGCTACAAGATAATCTATCAGAAATTGATACCAATAATAAGAAAAATAACTCTAAGGAAAGTTTATGGTAGCCATAGCTACCTGATGACTGTTAAGATGTCTCATGTATTCAGAAAATGCTACTTACTGTTTCAGAGTTGGATCACCGTAGTAGGATTTCACATGCTGCAGTGCAAGTTTCTCAAATGACACCTGGAATTTCTCGATCTTCTCCTGTCCGTCCTTTTCGTGGTTGACAACAAATAGGTACACTGCGCCTGAAAAGAAATCAATTTGATGTTTTGTCGTCAATGTCAAACGGATATGTACTGTAATAAAGTTTTGTCATGGATACAGAATAAGGACACCTTAATCTCACCCCATCTCTTGTCCTCAATTGCTCTGATGCCATGAAGCTGGAGTTTATATCCTGTACATCAACACGACATCCAAAACTCCTTGCATCCTTGCGACACCCTAAACTCACCTGTATCCTTGTCCTCCCAAGCACTGATGCCATGGGGCTGGAGCCTGTCCTTGTCAAAATTCTCCGTGGACGTCAGCGTCATCTCCTGCACCACCTTCCTCGGGTTCTTCATGTTGAACAAGTAGATCCTCCCCTTGATGTTGTTTTGTTTATAAAACTTATCATAGTTTGATGGGTTTTCATTTACCCGAAATCCCTGCAAACATAAGATTATGATGAATCAGCCAAAGACATGCACTGCTGTAGAGAGGCACACACTTATACACTCCCTCCTAATAACTACCCATGATATCCAAGAATACATTGAGAAGAGGGGAAAAATATCCAGTGAGTGAGTGAGTGAGTTTAGTTTTACGCCTCACTCAGCAATATTCCAGCTATATGGCGGCGGTCTGTAAATAATCCAGTCTGGACCAGACAATCCAGTGATCAACAGCATGAGCATCGATCTGCACAATTGGGAACCGATGACATGTGTCAACCAAGTCAGCGAGCCTGACTACCCAATCCTGTTAGTCGCCTCTTCGACAAGCATAGGTTACTGAAGGTTCATTCTAACCCGGACCTTCATGGGTGAAAAATAATATTCATGACTCTTTCTCTCCTGTTTTCAACTAAATACAAGTCACCATTCTGTATGGGTTAACCTCTTTATGAACTCACCAACATGAAATAGAAATTTTGAATTCAAATGAATGCTCTTGTCTGCCGTTTGTGAGATAATTAAGGTTGGGCAGGTCAGGATGTACAACTACTTACAAACTTACTGATGTAATGAATGTCATCCCATTCGGCAACATATGCATGTTTTCCGATCCAAAACCTACAAAGAATAGGAAAAGTCATCGGCTTGTGGATGAAAAGATTACTGATCTGAGTACAGTGTGCCAAATAGTTTCCAAATTTAGCTGTCCAGTTGGGCTAGCTGTGCCTGAAAGGTACTAGCCCAAAATAGAATTATCTTGTCCAAATTTTGACAGAGGTTTCATCATTAAGCTACTAATTTGATGAACATTTGTATCAGGTTATAATCTTGCATGATTTAAAAGTGTCTTAAAACTTAACAACTTGGAGAGCGTGATATATTTACAAGATGACACATGAAAATTCGCTAGTCTGGCCAGTGACTGGAGATTTACCGACCCAAATGGATTTTTCCTAGCCATGGGCTAACGGGCCGGTGGTTATTTAGCGCACTGTACAAAGCAAACTTTAGGCTAAGTTAATCATAACTCCCATACCTTAACATAGACTTACTACTGTCGTAGTGCTAAGGTGATTGTAACTACCATACCTTAACACAGACTTACGACTCTGTCATAGTGCTAAGGTGATTGTAACTCCCATACTTTAACATTGACTTATGACAGTCGTAGCGCTAAGGTGATTGTAACTCCCATACTTTAACACAGACTTACGACAGCTGTAGTGCTAAGGTGATTGTAACTCCCATACTTTAACACAGACTTATGACTGCTGTAGCACTAAGTTGATCGTAACTCCCATACTTTAACACAGACTTATGACTGCTGTAGCACTAAGTTGATCGTAACTCCCATACTTTAACACAGACTTACGACAGTCGTAGCTAAGGTGATTGTAACTCCCATACTTTAACACAGACTTATGACAGTCGTAGCGCTAAGGTGATTGTAACTCCCATACTTTAACACAGACTTATGACAGTCGTAGTGCTAAGGTGATTGTAACTCCCATACTTTAACACAGACTTACGACTGCCGTAGCACTAAGTTGATCGTAACTCCCATACTTTAACACAGACTTACGACTGTCGTAGCACTAAGGTGATTGTAACTCCCATACTTTAACACAGACTTACGACAGTCGTAGTGCTAAGGTGATTGTAACTCCCATACTTTAACACAGACTTACGACAGTCGTAGTGCTAAGGTGATTGTAACTCCCATACTTTAACACAGACTTACGACAGTCGTAGTGCTAAGGTGATTGTAACTCCCATACTTTAACACAGACTTACTACTGTCGTAGTGCTAAGGTTGTTTTGTACAATGACACCCTGGCTTTGTGGGGTGTCCAGAACGGTGTCCTTAACATTTCATTTAATTTACGTGTATGACTTCATACCGGGCAGTAAACAAGTTCCTTTGTTACAATTTTGAGATCAGAGGAAGTGGGTAAGGTTTTATGCTGCTTTTAGCAATATTCTATCAATATCGCAGCTGGGGACACCAGAAATTGGTTTCTCACAGTAAACCAGTGTCAGAAATAGAACCGGGTTCTCCTGCGTGACGAGTGAGTGCTTAACCACTTGGTTACCCAACCATCCCTTCACAGTTCTTACAAGGCAAAGGGGTAGCATAGCGGTTGAAGTCTTCCCTCTAGACACATAAGGAACTGGTTCAGTTTCCCAAATGGGTCAGCATGTGAAGCCCATATCTGGGGTACTCATCCAAGATATTGTGGAATACTGTTTAAAGTGATGTAAAACTCAGGTCACTCATTATCTCACAGAGTTTGATCAAGAAAATACCACATGGTGAAACATTAACCCATACCCATTCCTTCAACTTGATGACAACGGCCCGGGTAATGGTTGAATACATGCTTGGTAAACCCCATCAGGAAACTGAAATAAACAACATAAGCAACAAACAAACAACATAAACAACATTGCAATAAATGTCAGAATTTCACTATGGCCATTTTTCATTCATGGAGACCTCCAGGATCAATTTAGGTTCTACATTTGCCAAACCCTGAGATGTTCATTAAGAAGTAATGGGAGTCTGAAGCAGTAAAGCATATGAGGCTGACTATGGTACCAATGTTAAAGACTAAAACATTTGTGTGATGTTCTCTGCTTTTTACAGTCAGTGATTTCCCTGTTTGAACCAAAGCTGGGGAACAAACACCCTCCATTATCTCCAGGGTATACGTTACGATCACGATTACTCTCCACTATACCCTGGATGCATCCACGGCTTGGGGCTTGATGCATCGAGGATGAGGAAAGAACAACGACAGTCCGAAGATTGTTTTAGTTTGAACTATGCATCAATAAATAATCAGTACATTCTTCAATCTTATTAATTTCCATTTTTCCATCATTGTGACTTTATTATTGTCTCCAGTGGTACTTGCAGTTGATATTACTTGCATCCATTCTTAATTGTCCTGTGTACAGGAGCCAATATTTTGCGTCCCGTAAAACCCTGGGAATCCATCTCTGTGTTATCATGTTTGGAATGTTCAGCAGTTGGAAGACTGCTCGGTCTTCATGAATTTATGATTAGATGTACATCCATATCACCCTCAGTACCAAAACCCTTGCCTCACATCAGGTAATTGTCCTTATAAATACAAGCAAATACAATACCAGTGTACCTTCCCTTCCTTCTTGTCATTACAGTGCATAAATAATTGTTTGAGTATGCTTGTATTTTCATCATTTTCCATGTGTATATATGGTTTCATTTAATAAACATCACCACAAGTATTGATGCTAAATAAAAGATTCTGAAGTGTGTCCTTCAGGAGTCAAGAACTTATTACACAGTGCCAGCGCCAGAAAATAGAATAAAAGGAAACTTTGGACCTTGGAGGACATGGTTACCATATTCATAGAGATAATATGATGCAGAAAGATAAAGAAGAAATACTCACTATATCTTGACACAATGTTGAAACAGCAACACAAGCAAGCTGATGACTATTATCTTTACGTACATCTTGAATCTGAAACATATTTCTGATAACTGAGAATGACTGAAGGAATGACTATATACATATATATAGATCAAGAGGTTTAATGACTGGTCGTCATTTTCTAGATATATTAGTTGGTGAGTGGGCTGCTTGACTGGTCACTATATACAGGTATTAAAATGTGTAGATGGGGATGCACGCTCAAGCATGATGACTTGGTGGTTCATTCTCAGGTCGTGGACAACCTGAAATTTTGCATTCGCAGGACGTGGACAGACGGTGCACCTTTGATGTCCTCGGTTGTTTTTGTAAGGGATTAACTGATTGGGAAGTGTTAAAATGTGAACTGTTATCCAGAATTGTTAAGGTTTCGTGAACTCTGTTCACTCTGGTAAGCGTGTGACTGATAGGTGAGTGAGTTCACTCAGAAATTGTTTGATTTAAACATATTTTTATTCCTGAAGAATCTGGTTTGGTAAACGAGCAGAACTTTGCTTATATCCATACCTCACCAGTACATACATCATTTAAACAAAATACACAAGAACTGGATACACAAAACGACAAATTAAATCATATATGTGCATTGTAGATGCTTATAAACCTTGAGCCTGCAGTTACACTTCATTGATTGTTTACATATATTAGTCTAGAATAATTTATCAAATTGTTTAGGCTTAAAGATGTATTGATGCAGGGACTCTATTATGTTCTTATTGACATCGTTGTTTGCCGGAGGTATTCCGTATAACACAGTTTGGAGATTGTGGCCATTTACATAGAAGTAGGTATTATTTCTAATAGCAGTGTATAACTTATATGTAAAAAGATAATGAACAGTATCTTCATTGTGGTATTCACAAGCACATTCAGGGTTGTTACAAATGTGTCTATTTACTTCATCCACATTCAAATCACTACAGCCCAGCTTAAGTCGACAGTGTACGATCTGACAGAATCGAGTGCCATAATTCAGATCTAGATAATTATTTGATTCATCATTTTTAAGCAGAGATTTGAATTCACCGATTGAATTAGTGAATACGAAATTATCAGGTAATTAATTCCAAATTGTAATTGTGTCAGGTTGGAACGATTGTTCATATATTTTCGTCCTACAATTTATTGTTTCCAGCTTAGATTTATTACAGAGATTATATTGACTGTATTCAGAGACAAATTTAGGAACAAGGTCACAGAGGTAGTCAGATTGGACCGTGGGGACATCAGCGTCATTGTGTTTGCCGACACAGAGTCTTTTTTATTAAAATTTAAAAAAAAGAAACTTGTTTCGTTTCCTTGTAATTTCACAATCTAGTATTGCCCGAAGTCTTGCAATCACACACTCTGTCTATTGTCTGGCGTTAATTAGCTCAGTAACCCATTCGCACAAAGTGGACACTTTTTTCTGGACTTTGTTTTTACACGACACAGGGTGTCCACATCCCGAGAATACCCCGACTTGGTATAACACCAGACATTTTGGCAAAGTTATGATTTTTATTTGTTTTGACACCACACACTCCAACTTAGTGATATCTTGGTTTTTCACCACACCCTTCAGATAAGTAATGACTATGTGTTATTATGCACCCTCTTGTAAGTACTTAGCATAATACCTCTCACTCAGCAATGACTTAGCATTACACAACACGCCCTGGCTCAGCAAGGACTTAGTATTACACCATGCACTCTGAATCAGCAATGACTTAGCATTACACCATGCACTCTGACTCAGCAAGGACTTAGCATTACACCATGCACTCTGTCTCAGCAATGACTTAGCATTACACCATGCACTCTGGCTCAGCAATGACTTAGCATTACACCATGCACTCTGACTCAGCAATGACTTAGCATTACACCATGCGCTCTGACTCAGCAAGGACTTGGCATTACACCGTGCACTCTGGCTCAGCAATGACTTAGCATTACACCATGCACTCTGATTCAGCAATGACTTACCATTACACCATGCACTCTGACTCAGCAATGACTTAGCATTACACCATGCACTCTGTCTCAGCAATGACTTAGCATTACACCATGCACTCTGGCTCAGCAATGACTTAGCATTACACCATGCACTCTGATTCAGCAATGACTTACTCACTTAGCATTACACAACACGCTCTGACTCAGCAGTGACTTAGCATTACACCATGCACTCTGACTCAGCAATGACTTAGCATTACACCGTGCACTCTGGCTCAGCAATGACTTAGCATTACACCATGCACTCTGATTCAGCAATGACTTACTCACTTAGCATTACACAACACGCTCTGACTCAGCAGTGACTTAGCATTACACCATGCACTCTGACTCAGCAATGACTTAGCATCAGATAGGGGATGCAGGGGTGCGCAACCCCCTTATTGTCCTGAAAGTTTATTAAATCTTGTGAAAACGGGTGAAAATGAACTAGCTTTTGAAATAAAAATATATCAGATTTACAGGTCCAGCATAACAAAGTGTATCTATTTCACTATGCCATGATAAGTCTAGACAGGAATGCTAGCTCTGTTAGTCACTAGTGCTGTAATAGATACTGTACACTGATAAAATTGTAAGCATAAACTTTCATTAACGGTTGTGTACCATTCAATATTCAGTGAAGTGTACATATTACAGTAAGGCTGAAGGGGCTGTTGTCGACACCGGTACTACAACTACAAACAACTTTGGTAAAATTTTTGCGGAATATAAACTCATTCCGGTACTGGGTAGTTTTCTATATTTTTACTTTGTTTTGGGCACATTTTTGTATACTGACACATACTGGGGATACATACATGTGAGTGAATGAGTTTAATTTCTTGCCGCACTCAGCAATATTCCAGCCATATGGTGGCAGTCTGTAAATAATCGAGTCTGGAACAGAATCCAGTGATCAACTGCATGAGCATAGATCTACACAACTGGGAACCGATGACATGTGTCAACCAAGCCAGTGAGCCCAACCCCGATCCGGTTAGTTGCCTCTTACAACAAGCAAGTGTTACGGAAGATCAATTCTAACCCGGATCTTCACAGTTACATACATGCAATAGCTATACAGACAAAACCTTCAGCAATTAAGGCATTCGTGACCAACTCTTGTTATTCCGGGACAAGCCGAACAGCGACTCGAGCCCCTCTGGAAGGATTTCACATTGGCGTATGTACATCGGAACTACTTCAAACAGGAACGATAACTCTATCCCTGTTTGATTCCACTGGTACTTAATATCACCGAAGCACCTGTACATTGTATTGCTGTTTTGGTTTTTGCTTCTTCATTTTAAGGAATTAAACATCTTTGATACAACTAAAAGAAGGAGAAAAGACATATTTGTTTAAGACATATTCTAACGTAATTATTACCAGCTGTTCACCTTATATTTCCAATTACATTTCTAAATAGGGTTTAATAGTCACAAATGGGATTTGTTTTATTGAATATGCAAACAAGAGTATTAAAACTTCAGCTAAATTAAATCCCAAAGCAGAAACTCAAAATTGTCTTTAAGATATTTCTCAAACTGAACATTCATGTAATGTTGCTGTCATACCCCAAGAGGAATTTTAAATGAATTTGCTGAAAAATATATGAATGACCCCAAAAAGTCACACTAACCTATTCCCACAGATGTGAAATATATGCCCAATGTTAAAGGTCACATGCAACCAAAAAATCAAACATAATTAAAACACAATTATAAGCGTATAATCGCAGATCAAAAGTGCAATATTTTGTACTTTGGTTTACCTCCTTCGAAACGAAGCAGCCGGGATACCGAACCCAGTCAGAGCGGGTGGGTGTGCACTCAAGTGTAACGGCTGGTTCATTTGCAGATGCCGCCCTCGCAGCTCATTGTGTGTGTATATATAGAGATGTTGGGTTTTGTAAATACATGCTCATTTTTTGTGTATAACATTTTGCAATCAACAGACATCATAAAATGTCATGTGTTCAAGTATCACACCTGCCTGTCTGTGTAATTACATAATGTGACAGAGACCGAACTCTCTCATAAAGAGGCCATAAATCAATGCATTTTGTTTATGGTGTACAGCCTGATTGGTGTTAAGTTCAAATTGCATGTGGTCAGTGATAGCAGCTGTGTATTGAATATTGTCATTAGCAGACAGGCAGGCAGACACATAGGTGTCAATAAAACAAGACATTGAGTTTTGTCTGTGACAACGACATATCTATATCACAGTTAGAAATTCTGTCAACGCTAAATAATGGCATTGCTTTTAAGTATCGAACTGAGAAAGTGACTCGGTAAGAAGAACGTGTGGTGAAATTGACAAATGAAATTATATAAACAGTTAATTTACTGTCATAACATATAAAAAGCTCGCGCCTGTGAGATATCAACAAAACATTAGAAAAATAGCTCACACCAAAGCCTTCACCGAGTATTCACCGGACAACCCGCTTCCAAGTTGCACAAACCTATTTCACTGCGCACGTGCTATGAGCGCAGCCCAGCTGTTGAAACCCGTTTTCCCCAGACTTTTCTGGGGAAAATTAGTGAAACGTTTGAACTCCGATTTCGCGCGTTTTTTTTCATCGCGTTATATTTCAACTTTATAAGTTGAATTTGCATTTTTGACGATTTGTTTCGGTATGTCCATACCGAAAGGTATCAGAATCTGCAAAGTTGTGTTTTACGTTGCATGTGACCTTTAAAGATTAACGTTGATTAGTTACATACAGATATGATAATTTTTGAAACTCGAAGCGATTTATAATTACATTACCTAAAACTGTTGGAAGCGCACGTACAGTCACCACAACAAGCCCAAGATCATCAGAAATACGCTCAGTTGGACCATTGATAGCCATTATATCAACAAACGCACGTGCGTGGATTTGAATCTCTCACCTTCCATGGCAATATCCTTACTAAAAACTACATGAGAGCCAAAACAATCATGTTACCTACATTCCTTGTACTTTCAACATGATGATACATATTTTTCAAGATTTTTTAAACAATGACATAATGTCATAAATGGTTTAAGTATTTGGGATTATTTTTATCCAAGCACCGCCTTCATTATGCGCGTTCTGATTGGTTTGTCGTATTTTCGCACATAACAAGCATCGAGACAGGGACGAGTCTTCCATTCGTGACCAACTCGTGTTATTCCAGGACAAGCCGAATAGCGACTCATGCCCCTCTGGAAGGATTTTATATTGGCGCATGAACATCAGAACTACTTTAAACAAGAACGATAACTCTATCCCTGTTTGATTTCAATGTTTGTTAATATCACCGAAGCACCTGTACATTGTATTGCTAGGTTGTTATTTTTGGGTATTTTTCACTTATTTATTTTAAAGAATTAGACCTCTTTGATACAACTAAAAGAAGGAGAAAAACATATTTGTTAAAGACATATTCTAATGTAATTATTACCAGCTGTTCACCTTATATTTCCAATTATGTTCATTTTCTAAATAGGGTTTAATAATCATAAATGGGAATTGTTTTATTGAATGTACAAATAAAATAGTATTTTTTCAGCTACATTAAATCCCAAAGCAGATACTCAAAAATGACTTTAAAATATTTCTCAAACTGAACATTTGTGTAACCTACTGTCACACACCTGGTGGAATTTTAAATGAATTTGCTGAAAAAAATATGAATGACCAAAAAACAGTCAGACTAAAATATCCCCACAGATGTGAAATATAAGCCCAATGTTAAAGATTAAGGTTGATTAGTTACATACAAATACGATATTATTGTTTTGAAACTCGTAGCGATTATAATAACATTTCCTACAATTCGTCGTCGAGGCGCATGTACAATCTCCATAACAAGCCATTAGATCGTCAGAAATACACTCAGTTGGACCCATGAAAGCAGTGATGTCAACAAACGCACATGCGTGTATTTGAATCTCACACCATCATTCACATGATTCTTATTAAAAACTTCATAATAGGCAACAAAATCTTGTTAGCTACGTTCTTTGTACTTTCAATATGACGATATATAATTTTCATGATTTTTAAAATAAATTACATAATGCCATAAACAATTTAAGTACTCGGGATTATTTTTATCAAAGCATCGCACTCATTTGCGCGCGTTCTTGGAGGTTACGGAAAGGGGTGAGTGGTGACGAATGCGAGTCTTCTTGGAGTTTATGGAAAGGGGCGAGTGGTGACGAATGCAATTAAGGGTGCAACATGAATACACATACAGAAGAAACAAATTTATCCTGGGTTCAGTTGTATATATACTGATATATCAGTCATAGCAAGTTTTGATCAGGCCCTAACGTAGTTCATATGAATAAACTCGTATTCCAGCCTAGGCCTACATCGAGCACACCTTGTTATGTTGCAAAGTCGTCTAGTTATATGCTGGACTAGCCCTAACGTAGGTGTGTCAAGTGCTACTTTGGACCAACATGGAAACTGCTGAGCAGCCAGTGGCCGCCATAGCCTATGGTCTTACCGTCAACACATTCTACCCCTTATCGCGTGTCTTGACTGTAGAACCCCATCACAGCTCTCAGCTACCGGTGGATCGTTAACATTAGCGATCAGTGAAGCGACAGCTGTAGCCTTTGCAACAATACAGTCCTGGCAAACAGCATTGTTACTAAATGTGTAAGTGCATCGCCAGCATGCACTAGAGCGGTTAGTTTATGCAGAGTCCTGTCCCAACAGCAGAGCGGATGAAGAATTTTAAGTGAAATTATGTCTCTACTGAAAAGAAGCAATATTCAGTGGAGAATATATATCGAACAGAGCCAATGTTCAATGCAGAAAACTGTAGTCTACATATCACAACGTCTGAACGACAAACGTCAGTTCTGGTCGCTATAGAGGTTACCTTCTCTGCCCAGTTGAACAGTGAGATAAGACTTCGGCTGCACAACAACAAAGGGAGGTCACTCTAATGTTTTGAGGGAAATGCCGGTTAAAAAAAGTCTGGCGGGGCTCAGCCAAGTATGGGTTCTGATCCATTATGAGTGGTAACTTGTTTCACTTTTGTATGTATTTGACTGAGTACGTGAGAAGTATCATATAACGGAAGGCCACACGCAGCTCTAAACATTTTCAGACAGTTTATTGTTACACGTACTCGAATTTGTACGTGCAGCAAATGAACGATTATTTAGTGTCTGAACCATATTATAGTACTAAGACCCCGCCAGTGACAGTATACCTTGATGCCAGTTTTAGGGTTACAAGCCCCTGTGGTTGTGAGAAAACAGCTATTTGTACTTCCATGATTCCCTTCCGCCGCGTTATATAAAAACATGATTCACGGAAGTGAACGGGCTGGACACATGGGTGAATACCTAATTAACCCTTATCCCACGAAGCTTTCTTCATATCCATTAACGCCAAGTGGGCCTGTGAGGCCCGGTCACCCCCTTTTGATTTATATCAAAGGACCTGACAGGATATTACGTTCTTCTTCACTATCACTAACACTTTCTTCAAAGGGAGGTTCGAACTCAGAATCTGATCCACTGTCAGAAGGTACTGCATCAGCACCACTACCATCATCATCTGCAGCAGCAGGTTGGAGTAAAACATCGCGAAAATTGCTTCTCAAACTTCTTTAAGTGGCATTTAGAAGCTGGTATGGTGTAACGGAACACTTTTATGGATAGACAACTTCTTTATTTCAGTGGATGCGACGTTTCGGTGTAGATCCTAGCACCGTTATCTAGCAAATGATACACAGCATCTGCACAAGGAGAAATATATACATGACGGGTATTTGGGTTTATACAATAGAAGAGGTTGATGTGTGTTGACATGAGGCTTGTTGTGATAAGAAATGATTGAAGCCAGTAGACAAATGATGGGTTATTCTTGATTAGTTAATCGTAAGCTTTAGGGATGTAATAACGTTGATCTCTGTTGATTGTCGGGTTGAGCCGTTTGATGTTTATTGCCTCTAAGAGTTCTCTTATCCCAAGGCCTACCTATGGGATCACATCTCTCCCCCATCATCAGCGAGATCTACATGACAGAACTCGAAGACAATGCCCTCCTCACCTCACCCGTCACACTAATATGCTGTTTCCGGAAAGTAGATGACACAGAAAGACCCCACCACCTTGCTTCCACGAGACCACAAAACCCTCCTGTAAGAACTTAGGGACAAAACGAGATAGGTCCGACTCTACACAAGCAGCTCACAGTTCCCCATCTTAGACTACCCTACGCCCGAGGTCCACAAAGACCCCATCAAAGCCCGTCTCCAAGTCTGTTCCAGGACCATAGTCCATTACAATACCACCAAGCATCTCGCCCGCCTTCTCGCCCCTCTAGGTAAATTAGCTAAATCCTTTATCTCGGACTCTAACGAATTCTGCAACAAGGTCAGCACCATCACCCAGCCAGGCAAAATAATTAGTTATGATGTGGTTGATCTATTCACCAATGTACGAAGAGACGAAGCCCTAGCCATCATTAGAAGAAAGGTTGAAGACATCCGCGCTAAACCTAAACACCCATCTCACAGTAGAAAGCATAATCCGCCTCCTTCATTCCTGTATAAGTTCAACATACTTCACCCGGTCTGATAAAATCTACCAACAAACCCACGGTCTACCTATGGGATCACCTCTCTCCCCCATCATCACCGAGATCTACATGACAGAACCCGAAGACAAGACCCTCCTCACCTTACCCGTCACACCAATATGCTGGTTCCGGAAAGAAGACGACACTTTTGTCATAATCAACCCCATCGATGATCCCATCTCCTTTCTAAAACACCTTAATGCCCAACATCCACGCATGAAATTCGACGTCCAAGTAAAAAAATACAACAGCAAACTCTAAACATCTGTCTACAGGAAACCAACCCGCACAGACCAATATCTTCACTTCTCATCTAATCACCCACTGCAAGTCAAGAGAGGTATAATCGCCACCCTAGCCAGAAGAAGCAAAGAACATCAGTTCCACAACCCAAGGCCTTGAAGTCGAGTTAGAACACCTTCACCATGTCTTCATAAACCTTAATCAGTACCCAGCTAATCTAGTCAACAGAACCATCAAGACCACCCTCAACCCAAAAGACAAACCACCACGTCAACAATCATCCCCGTTCATCACCAGTATACCATATGTCGATACAACCAGCCACCATATCCGCAGATTACTAAAGAAGCAAGCCAACATAGATGCTGTGTACCAGAGAGGAACATCAATTCAGCATATCCTACAAGCCAACAGTAAACCAGCTACAAGCAACAAAGAAGACCCTTCAGGCGTTGTCTACTACATTCAATGCAAATGCGGAGACTCGTACATATAAACCCAAATACCCTTCATGAATATAATGCTCCTTGTGCATATGTTGTGTATCATTTGCTTGATAACAGTGTTAGGATCTACACAGAAACGTCGCATCCACTGCAGTAAAGAATTTGTCTATTCATAAAAAGTGTTCCTCTTCTCAAACCTGCTCGACGATTCATCTTTGACTGACAGTTACTATGCAATGTATTCATAAGGAAGCTTTATCAAGTGGCGTTGACTGGAAGCTGACGGGGGTGACCGGGCCTCAGAGGCCCGGCAAAGCAGTTAATGCAATACTATTTGCTTTTTAAAATTAATGGTAATTATTTCAAAATAATTAAACTGAAACTTTTACACAGCAATCAGTATTGTAATTTTCAGGAATACATTGAATACTGAACATTTATATAAAGAAATGAAGTTTTGGCATACCATTAAAGTGCACTTCGGGCCTCAAATGACCCACTTGGTGGGATAAGGGTTAAGTATTATAATTAATACTGTTTCATTAATTTAACGAACGGCGGAGAAATTTTGGAAATACCGATAAAATATGGCGATAACTGTTCGGCTGCCAGTAGAAGTATTTTATGTCTGTTTCCTAATTTGACATAGATATGTTTCATACTTTGTGTGTGTGTGTGTGTGTGTGTGTGTGTGTTTTGTTTTTTTATTCCATTTCTTACATATATGCATATACAAGGCAGACATAAAATCTGGAAAATGTACATTTCAGTGATCAATAATTCAGTCATGTTATGCACGTCATGGATAAGTGTGATGAATACGTAAAAGTTTTAACAGATCAATTCAATTTCACTTAAATGGCACTATAGAAAATTAAAGTGATTGCTGACAACACTGTGATTGATAATTTTATGAGCGCTTCAAAGGATAATTCAGGCAGTTGTTTGATAGTTAACATCGCACTCCAGTTGGCATCCGGCGTTCTGAAAATATAATCTAGTCTGTATCCGGCGGTCGACCCAGTGATCGATGCTGTGAGCAACGTGACACATCTTCGGTGTACAGTGACACGCAATCAAGCCATCTATTATCACGCTGACGATTAAGTTGCCTGATTCGCCTCTTACGTTTCGGGGAAGGTGGAGTAGCCCACTGGTTATAAAGCGTTCGCTCGCTGCGTCGAAGACCCGGCGTTCGATTCCCCACTTGGGTAAAATGTGTATAGCCCATTTGCTGGGATATAGCTGAAAGAGATTTCCGAAAGTAATCTGGATTTTTATAGCCAGACAGTGCATGCTCTTTGCTGCACAATTTCAACTGGAAGGTGATTTCTGTTGCGTTGTGGCGATGCCTTTTTAATCCTTGTAAGAAATCTCATCAACATCAACATTTTCAGGTCAAGTCGAATTTTCACTTGTACAATTGTGTAAAATCATGTTATGAACACTTTTGTTACATATTTTGACGATTGTTTGAACGCAATAGGTAATTAATAGATTTTTGAAAATACAATACGTCTATGCGTTTCTTTTTGGGGATAGTATATTTGATGTTGGAATGAAGCTAGGACACAAAATCCCCCCTTTGAATCGTTATAACTATATATGCCTCATTCCGGATAATGATTTAATATGTATGTTTCCTTCTTTCCACTGCAAAATCCCAGCCGCATCATTAAATGGACGTTAAAGGATGCTACATGTTGTTATCCTGCCTTATGCTAGGTAAGGGACCGTTCATAATTTATGGCCGGGGTGGAGCGGGGGTGTTGATGATTTTTATGGAGAAGCATATGTACAATGTTAATGGACCCCCATGTATGTACAAAGTGACATCCCCTGCATGTGATGTACAAAATGAACGACATCCCTCCCCTTCCCATAATTTCTAAGCATATTATTTTAATATTTTGAGTACAAAATTGCTGGACCCCACCCACCCCACCCCACCCCCAGTCAATGTGTACAAAGTTGATGGCCCCTTCCTCCCCAGAACAAACTGGGTGACCCCCTTAAAATCATCATTTATTTCACCCCACCCCCACCCACCATCCCTAAATTATGAATGGTCCCTACAGGGGTTAAAACAGGGAAGGGACGGGTCGGCCCCGATTCAGCATACTGTTTCTGTGTGGGTGTCATAGCATGAAGCGCATTAGCCTGGGCGCTCACACACTTGCCTATTTCACCCCACCCCACCCCACCTCAGCTCACATCACTCCTGTTACATTAACCCGATCCCGTTAGTGGCCTCTTACGACAAGCATGGGTTACTGAAGATCAATTCTAACCCGGACCTTCACGGGTCTCGGTATCTTAGTAATTAGGTACAACGATAACACAAAATTACCCCATAACGGTAAGTCTTGCATATCCACGCATAAAGTGTGAGCGTACTTGGACCTACCTTTGCGCCTGAATCCTCCAGTGTGCATTTAGCAATACACGTACCCTCCTACAATGACTGTTTCCGTTAGTATGGGTTGAATTCAGTGGGCGTTTGATCGTCGGTGTTTACTACAAGCACACACTACACATTCATACAGAGAGACCTTACAAAAGACACCAATCCAATCTGGTGACCGACAGCTGTCACATTCATACAGAGAGACCTTACAAAAGACACCAGTCCAATCTGGTGACCCACAGCTGTCGCACAAAAATTACCTGGCCCGACATGTTGACTGAATAACACCTGTACACATTGTCCAATACCTCTGTCCCCAATCACACTGCAGGTGAAACTATATAAAATACTGATGATATCATTTCACACCGTCTGGAAACAAAGACATTGAACATGATATGTCATTGTCACAATGAGCAGTGTATTTCAAATTCAACATGTCGATGAATTGATAAGTTTACAGCTGCAACGATATACAGTTACAATTAAATATGTATTGTATCTGGACAAAAGAACTTTGTGAGACACATGTGCACATTAATGAGCATCGCTACATGCATATATTGGTTAAAGCGTTCGCTCGTCACGCCGAAGGCCCGGGTTCGATTCCCCACATGGGCACAATGTGTGAAGCCCATTTCTTGTGTCCCCTGTCGTGATATTGCTGGAATGTTGCAAAATGCGGCGTAAAACCCGACTCAATCACTCACACATGCATATATACACATGAGCATTAGTTCAGCTGTACCTGAATTCAAGCCCAATTTTTTATAATCTTGGTTCACGAGCTGCGAAGGCGCAAAGAACATTTGGGTAAAATTTCCTACTTGTACTACAGTTTTCTGAACTGATTTAAGCGATGAAAGTTGTAAAAATAACTTTTCTTGTCATGTCAAGACCTCAGACCTTCATGAAGTACACGATGACAAGTTATTGGTGTGCATGACATAGCGATGTCCTGTCGTAACAACGGGTTAACTTGAACAAAACCACACGGTTACTAGGTCGACATGTGAGGAAGTACGTGGCCTCCACAGGCCCTCGTGTCTGCGAGGATTAAAGATATTTAGAAAAATGACTTATTGTACTGTGAAGCATTTCGAATGGGGGTCATCTACATACCCTTTTTGTCGAACAATATTCTAATAATCCAAGCCTTACATTTGGAACTTTCAGGTACAGTCGAGCATGCTCTTTCTTCGAAGATTTCAAAGAGTTTCTTCAGATTCTTACTGACATGTTTGTATGTGACCAAAACGATGTCTTGTCTAGACTTAGCATATGTTTCTGACGGGTGCCACCTGTGGGGCAGGATACGCTCACCTTTTCACGAATACCTGGTATCATTACTATTTCATAGTGATTCCTAAACACATGCTCTGTCATCGTATCACATGGTGACAATCGCTGGATTGTTTGGTTCAGACCCGATTTGTTCACAAACAACATCATACAACTGTAATACTGCTGAAACAAATATCTGCTCATGATATAGGCACAACTGTACAATCAGCTCTGCTCTTGGCAGAGATGTCTTATGAATGTGGAAAGGATTTTGTCGCTTCTATTATAGAAATCTTTTTCGGTATTTGTTCATGGGAACACTTGCCTTGCAATTGCAAGTGTTTGTGATAGGTGCCACGGGTGGGCACACGTTATATCCTAATACACTGGTAACGTAACGGACGAACTATGGAAGGGTTTTGTTTCTTTTTTATTACTAAAACATGAAATTCTCAAACGTTGAGAAAGTTGAAAAATGTCCACATTTTAAAGGGGCACATTTACGTCACAATACACGAGTTTGTGAATCACGGAGCCAATCAGCATCTTCTTCTTGTACACAACTGCAACTGATGAGCCCGACACGAGGTGTCCGTCATCAACAAACAGTTCCGTCACCGAGGACACCGTCCCTTCCTTCAGTTTCACCTGCAGGATCTGAAACACGTGACAGCCAAGTCTAGGTCAAAGTCCAATGTGTGTGTTTGTTGTTTGACGCCGCGCTCAGCAATATTCCAGGGCCTAGATTTTCGAAGCTCTCTTAGCGCTAAGATTGTCGTAAGTTAATGTTAATGTATGGCACTTACGACTATCTTAGCGCTTAAAGAGCTTCGAAATTCTAGGCCCAGCTATATATATAATTGAGTCTGGATCAGACAATCTAATGAGTGACCTCATGTGCAGCTGAGATACGATGACATGTGTCAACAAAATCAGCGAGCCTGACCAGTGACCATCCGATCCCGTTAGTCGCCTCAGACAACAAGCATGGGTTGCTGAAGACCAATTCTATCACGGGTTCAACATGTGGACGTACAAGGTGTGAAAGAAAGAGTCAAAAGAACCACAACAAATGTTCAATTAACAATTGTTCTTCTTTGAAAATAGATTCCCTAGGGCCAAATTAATTTTTTTCAGGAAATGGTTTCCAAAACATCGCTTTCCACTTACTGATCTCAAGGAAATATAAACAGTCTACAAGCAACAAACTACGTATAAAAACCTCGACGTCTAAGTGACATTCGTACCTGGGATGGTGCTTCTAAAGAATGATCCACAAAGTGATGAAACAAAAGATGTCCGATAGGATGGAAGGCGATATACAAATCCCCGGATACTGGGTCCTCCATGATATTGTCAGGGAACGAGTGGAAGACATACGACTAGGAAAGAAAGGTGATGCATAAAGGTTGATAGCATTACGACATTGTCATCACATTTCTTTGTCACCGAGGGGACTTATTTATAAAACAAACATGATCAGCTCACTTCTTCATAAGAATCGTACGACTGTTTCCCTTGAAGTTTATGTTCCACTGATAGAATACTTCCTACTTTTAACTTAACGCTTAAAACGCGTCTACGTTGTTATGTTACGTGGGTTCGGCACCTTACCCAAACTATGAGGTTGGGAATGGCTCTCTGAAGTCATTGGAGTGAAAGATCATCAAAAAAAGTCTGAGGGCTGTTGAAAATGGACGTGGGCTGTCTGGCGGCAAAAAACACAACCCCGCGGCGGTTGGGTAGCCTGATAGTTAAAGCATTCGCTCGTCACGCCGAAGACCAAGGTTCGATTCTCCACATGGGTACAGTGTGTGAAGCCCATATCTGGTGTCCCCCGCCGTGATATTGCTGGAATATTGCTTAAAACGGCGTAAAACCTTACTCACTCACCCCCTTCTTTCGTGGAGTAAATAATCTAATAACCCAAGCGTTTCCCGGCGTATATGTTTTGTATATAACACGATAAAATGTTTATTATTGTTAATTTATCCGCTATACAACTGATTCATTAGCGTACCTGCTTCAAGGTTAGGGAATTATCGTTCCTTCTCTCGTAGATCTTCAAATCATGTCCCATGCTGCCTGCGACGAAGACGTACCTGAAACACAACGCTGTCGTGGTTAGAGTAGCTAGATGTATGTCTTGCAGTTGACACATATATAGTGTACATCCTATGACGTCAACGGATGACATCATGATACTATGGATGATGTCATATGTTTCCGTAATGGTGAACTAACGTGGTCAGCAAAATGTGGGATTCACACCTAAATCAAACTTGTTCTGAAGTATACTGATCAAAGTTTCAATTTGATTAACTTAGTAAAGCAATGTTATAATGTATAGCATTATTTCTGATAAGATTCAGAAGAGAACAGAGGTGAACAAGTTACTATATTTGACAAGGCGTCATGAGTAAACTGGAAATTGTAGAACAGCATTATTAAAGCCCTACAGTACAGAATGTGCCGCCTTATAGCTGGAATATTGCTGAGTGCGGCGTAAAACTAAACTCACTCACTCATCACCAATGTTATTACATAATTTCTATTCTGTCATTGTACTGCAACTAGAATATATATGTCAACTCTAATCTGCATTGTCACTGTAAACTAGTCTGTATTAAATAATTTGTATTGATGCGTGCAAATTAGTTAATGTCATATTACAATTAGTAATTGTATAATAATTCTCTTTGGCTTCCACGCTGAATTCTTCGGGTACAAATTCCTGGGTTAACTGATTGTTCCAATGTGGAAATCGACATGGATCAACATGCAATGAAGAGATAAACGGCCATTCAATGTAGTGTCATCCCACTGGACAGATTCTTGGGGAGACGATTCTGTACTGCGAGTTCCGGCACTTAAAACTATTCGAATGCTAAAACTATTTGTCTGGAGCTGTTAGAAACAACCATAGCACAAAACACTATTAACTATTTGGATAAATTTACCACGGCGAAATATGTTTGAATTGGAATATCAGTGCTGTATAAGGCTGAAGATGAACTTACTTTCCATCCCGAGACATCTGTATACCGTTTGCCACGGAGATTCCATCTGCTACTGTGCGGTATCCTTTGCCGTCATGGACGCCGACGTCAGACAAAGCCATGAGAGAAATCAGCTCCAGCAAGAGTCCAGCGTTACTTCCGAAAGTGTGGGAGTTAGTGAAGTAGAAGCTGTCATCACCGGTGGCAACGACGTCGTTCATTCTGGCAAGAAACATTACAGCGCCGATAAGTAAGTTCAGTATGGGGAATGTCCTTGATTTCATCAAGTGGTCTGAGGGGCGATGAGGTAGCCTAAAGCTTCGCTCGTCACGCCAAGACCCGGGTTCGATTCCCCACATGAGTACAATGTGTGAAGCCCATTTCTGGTGTCCCCGCCATGCTATTGATGGAATATTGCTAAAAGCGGGATAAAACTAAACTGACTCACTGACTCACTCATCAAGTGGTCTTTTAGTCTTTGAGTTCATTGTATAGCATCCCTGAGTTCAAAGGACTTTTAAGTTAATGTTAATTAGTTACTTACGACTATCTTAGCGCCCAAAGGCATTAATTCGCAAATTCGCAGAGTTGCGTCGCTTGACCGTGGCAGGAACATATGGTCATGTGTTCAAGTCCCAGAGTGGCTCGTGGGTTTCATCAAAGTGGTAAGCGTCCACGAACAGTATCAGCTTTCCTCCAACTACAAGCTGACACGCAGTGATCAAGCGGTGACCAAACATCATCACTGGTGGCAATGAGCAAATCTCTCTCTTTCTTAACTGTTCTCAAGACGTAAGACTCAATCACAAACTCACCAACTATATATAAAACTTTCAACATACTTTTTAATTGTTGGATCTCCAAAGTAGGATTTCAGATGTTGAAGAGACAGCTTGGCCACAGACACCAGGAATTTCTCTATTTTCTCCTCTCCATCTCTCTCGTGATTAACAGCATACAGATACAATTTTCCTAAGAACAATATTTCATAAGATCATTCCTCACACATTTCCTTCACAGTGTGTCACACTGACACATCAAAGCTGGATATAATGTTTAACTTACATATGTAGATCTCCACATCGAATACAATCAAATGCCCCTTCTCCCTGCAAAACAGTATCATTCAATAAGCCATACGCTTTTGACACTGGTCTCTCATAACCTTTCTTACCTGTGGAAGGAATTCAACCTTCTTTGAAATACAGACCCAGTAAGAACTGTAAGTGTCTCTAAAAAATGATAAGAAATGGAAGTGTCTTCCGATGAAAATTGAAATTATCTGTTAAGAACCGAAAACGTCTCTGGGGACCCGATAAGAAATACAAGAGTCGCTTATGGACTAGTATATATAAGAACTAACATTTGTTCCTATCTCCTGATAACACCTCTACGTATCTCTGAAGTTCCTGGGAACACAGGAACTAGTGTCTTTGAAGAACTGATAAAAATAGAAACTGAAAACATCACTGATGCCTTGCCAACACCTGTCCACCCACCTGTTTTCTTGTCTTCCCACACACTAATACCATGGGGCTGAAACCTCTCCTTGTCGAACTCCTTGGTGGAAGTGAGACTCATCTCCTGGACCTCCTTCTTGGGTTTGTTCATGTCGAACAGATAGATTCTGCCCGTGCCATTGTTCTCGGAGTAGAACTTGTCATAGGCTGGTGAGTTTTCTTGAATCCGAAATCCCTGGAAACGTTCATATTGCTTTCATTTTGCATCAACACAGCCATGCTCGCTCATTACAGTCGCCGCCACACTCATACCTTGACTACCTGGATTGGGGTCACAAAGAACTGCTTTCCCAAGTATTTAATTCAAACAAGTTGATCGTAAAAGAGAATAAATCTTGGAAAATAACAAAAGCTTTAAAAACATATGCGTGTCATCTTCTGGTTCATCATCCAGACCTCGTTTTTTTCCAGCTGGACAAATGTGACTACCTAAGCGGCTTGGGTTCACAAAAAACTGTTTTCCATTATGTACAAGTTTTTAATAAAACCAATTTGATCGTTGAAAAGAATATATCTTGGGAAATAACAAAAACTAAACAAAAATCTTCTGCGTCACCATCCATTCCAGACCTCGTTTTTTTCCAACCGGACCATTGTGGTCATCAGGGTGTTCTGTAATACTGCAGGGTCTGACGCATATATCTCGTATATCTAACATCTCCGTGACGTGAGTCACGTGACTACGTTGTGAGCTGGTTGTAACGCATTTCACTTTCACATTATATAGGGAGTGCTCTTGTTCACCGTAGATTCTTATACGGTTTGTGTAGCCACATCGTTTCTTCAAAGGCTGATTAATAAGATGGTATATTTAAATTTCGAAGGTGGTTACTTGCATTAATTTCACGACATTTTCCTTCCAAGATTTACACTTACTGATGAAATGAACACGGTACCATTGTCCATCAAGTGCATGTCTTCAGAGCCGATACCTGAAATGATAATAAAAGACAATATAACATCTAGTCAGTGGAAGCCCGGCGTTGGCACTAACACAGTATCTCAAGCAAGATGATGGCGTTGGTCGGTTCCCTTATTACCATCTTCGTCATGCCTGGGACAGCAGTCCATCTTTGGTACAACCCTGAATATGTATAGGGCTTCAGGGAAATGACAATTACACATACGCCCATATACAGCCTAAGATGCATCCAAGCCAAAAAACTTGCCCGTTTTTATGAAACCAAAGTGATTGTGTATATCATTGAATTTTCTTTCACTTTTGACAGTAATGCGATTTACGATACCCATGAAATACATGGCAAATATGCGGGCCTCGACCTGCATCCCAAGTACACCGTTGTCAGGCTCCCCAGTGTTCTCGGTGCCCTTGACTTGGTACCTCTTGACCTCTTGACGCAGATCAGGAGAGTGCTCTGGTTCGGTGGCACAGTCCTTCTAACACACTGGGTAATGCAGAAGGCTGTAGTGTCTACATATTCTCCGGAAAGTTCTTGATTTGTTCGACCAGATGTCTCTGGGAGAAGTCACAATGGCTGTCTGGGCTGCGTGTAGAGGGGACAAGGGTACCAAAGCTGATGATCAGCCGAACGAGTCCGACTGTGCCAGGACCTCCCAACTTCTCTATGCGGCATGCGGCGGGCAGGTGGTGTTGTCATTGTCGACTCCTCAGGAAGAGGAACTGTTTGTACCCCGAGCTGCCTGGAGCTTGGTGTGATGAGACAAGCGTGTAAAAGTAGGATACAATAGCTTACCCATTCCTTGAACCTGGTGGCATGGTCCAGGGTAGTGGTTGAAGATGTGTTTGTGGTAATCCAGCTTGGAACTAAAACATACACAAAAAAGGAGTGAATAGTGCTCAGTTTCCACAAGTGGAAAATATGTATTCGACCCAGTCTTTGTGGAGTGATTGTGTAGGGCTTAGGATATTATTTTTGTCACTAAGAGTCAGTTTAATGTGTTGGGAAAACTACCATCGCCTGTTAAAAGAGGTCATGCGTCACTTTCTGTGATTGCATTACTCTCGTTCTTCATCGCAGAAGCATTTTGATGGAATTTGTGTGTTTGTTTGAACAAGAACACCTGGTGTCATCCCCGATCTGCCAGTTGTCCACTTATATTTCACCAAAATTTATCCTTTACGCCCAAGGAAATCTCTTATCTGTTTGGCAAGTAAAAAAGACTTTGTATTATCCGGAGTTAATGTTGAATATATACTCATAGAAACAAATAAACAAATGAAAGTACAAGTGTTCCTTTATTTATTTCCAGAATTTCACCCACAGTGCAATACATACCTTGTGAAGAAACCTGGAAAAGAATAAAGGAACACTTGTTCTTTCATGTGTTCCCTTATTTGTTTCCATGAGTATATACAATCATTGTCGCAGTGCTGACATTAATTTATGAGATGGTTGCCAGGTTGATTCCCTTCAGTGAAACACAACGTTATGGATCAGTACTAACTAGTCATTTAATCCAGGATTAAAGCTCCGTCGATGATGACATCTTGGCACAGACTGGGGAAGTAACTCTGCACAGTTAAATGCGGCACCCAACTCACTGGAAATATTTGGCAGTGAGGCACATGCTAACCCATTTCGCTAACCCATGGTGGTATAATTCGGACTAGTTAAGCGACATCAAAGCCATTTGATAGTTGGGGGCGTGCCTAGGTTGGCCGTCAACTTCGGTGTGATCGGCTGCCGTTGTAACAACACCCACACGACAATGAAGTATCCTATAATCTAAATGCTCTGAAGGTTGTCCTTTGCCATTTGTAGGATAGGTGGGCTCCTCGTTAACTCTGGCTTCAAATGTGATGTCTCTGTAGTGTGGATGGAGGTTTGATATGGACAGCTTGAAGAGTGAGTGAGTATGGTTTAACGCCGCAGTGTTGCTGCAATATCACGGCGGTGGACACCAGAAATGAGCTTCATACATTGTGCCCATGTGGGCAATCGAACCCGGGGACTTTGGCCTGACGAGCGAACGCTTTAACCAGTACGCTACCCCAACGCCCCGTCACTATATGGCTGGAATAATGCCAATGTGACGTAAAGCCGAACTCAACTTAACCCCACCGCCCGACAGCTCGAGAAATACTTACCAGAGCTTTACGGCGTGTTGAAGCACCAGCAGCGCCAGTACACTGATCACTATAGTCTTCATGTACATCTTGAACCTGGAAGAAAAGACGTTTCTGTTCAACCGCGCATACATGTCATAATACCAGTTTAGCTGTCCTGTGTATACAGTTTTGTAAGCCAAAACAGGAAGTGGTTTCGTTGGGTCCGCCATTTTGTTTTCATAAAACCGGAGGTTTTCTTTTTGTATCCGGATCCTTTTTCTGCTATTACTTTCTGTGAAATAAAGTATAGGATTTAGGGTTAAGTGACTGAAGGTGAGGCTGATATAGCGTTTTCACAATATGTTCGATTTGTTGCTTTGAAAGAGTTATGCGTGGTACATTAGTTTTTTTACCTTAGTTTTTTACTCATAACTGAAAATATATTATGAACAACGGAGGGGATGCTATAACAGCAGCTATGTGTAGTCAACACTGGATGTTACTCAGAGTACAATATGACAATCACTGATTGGATGGATTGGTCAGGCTCGCTGACTTGGTTTACACATGGCATCGTATCACAGTTGCGTGGATCGATACTCGTGATCTTGATCACTGGATTGTCTGTTCCAGACTCGATTATTTACAGACCGCCGCCGTGCAGCTTGAATATTGCTGAGTGCGACGTTAAACAACAAACAAATTGTTGCAAACTTATCATTTGCATCCTGCCATCATACAACTGGAATATTGCTGAGGGCGACCTTGATCATTTTTATTGATATTCCTGTTCCATGTCATGTGTCTTTTAACAGTCTAATATGCAGAAAAAAGATCTATCGTTTCAGGTTTTTCACATTAGTGTATAGTCCCATTGGTCACCCAAGATAGCACACCTGGCAACTAATTGCATGATGTCCGCCATACTTTAAAAAAGTAATTTAGTTAGCCAATAATGAGCAATCAATCAATGTATTGGCGGTTAATCCTTTGAAAGAAGGACGTTATTTTTACAAAGAGACTTTACGACAGGGTGTATTCAGTATAGATTAGTAAATCTACATAAATAAACACTACCTTTTGATAAATCCGCTGTGCAGGATAAAAGCAATTAATCAATCAGCGTGTTATAGGTTAATCCTTTGATCGATGTTTGTTTTGTAACTCATCTGATAATTCCTCTTACTGCACTTCCATGCGTATATTACATAAGATGTAATACATTTGCCACATCAGACCTCAATTTATAATGATGAGTATTTACTCCAGACACAAGAAATGCCAAATGGGAACCTTTGTCGGGTAATCTGAGTGGTGTTATCACTAATTATATCTGTTATAAATTCATTAACTGACCATCAAGTGAATGATGACAAATAACATGTGTAGGTTTACCATCAAACAAGGGTTACGGCAAGAGAGTAGTAATCGCTGTATTACATGCAAGTTTGATTGCCTGAAAAATAAAATTATGGGCCGACACTGTTTCGAGGATACTGTCGTAACTGGCGTTTGGGCTTCAGTTAACCCTACCCAAGTTACCTATTAATTATGGCCGTTCCACATTGTTCGGGGAGATGGTAGCTCTGGCGCTCCACTCGCTCGGTCCGTTGCCGGATGATAGGCTCCTACCACACAGGCAACTGAGTGACGTGGACTGGCTTCGGTCACTTAAAAGCGCGCACCACTCGCTCAGTGCCAAACCTATCTTTTTATATGGTTCGAGCCTGGCCGGATCCTGATCACATGTTTCAACCCATCGTTTTGATTCGTTAATCCTGTATCCGTCCCAGCACTCATGAATATTATGATTGGAAAATTATCGGTAAATACAGTTCGGTAACTCCCCCAGTTTTTATTGATCTGTTATTGGGTTCTGTCTCAAGCGACGTATATATTTCTAACTTACGACTAAACGCCATTTTCTTAGACTTTGTCTCCCCCCAGTGTCTAGACGTTATCCATCATGAGCCAAACTGCAAATCTACACACGGAGTCTGATGTAATTCTCTTACTGATTTAGGGATGCATTTTTTACCTTATAACAATACGAACGGAAGTTATAGAAATATATATAAGCATTTGCTGTGTACTTAGTTAAAAACTGTATATACCTATACAGTACCTAAGTAAAATTTCAGATTTGCAATGGCAAAGACGGGTTGTTTAGTTTATGGATTCAAATATATCAAATGTGTTTTTTTTAATATCATAGCATACGTAATAGACATCATATATAAATATCGAGGTGAAAAACACAGAAATAGGATCAAATTGGATCAGTCACTTTACTACGATCCAAACATTTGAAAATCTGAAAAAGCCTACACTGCTGGGATACTTTATTACAATCCGACAAGAACTACCAGGGATATTTTTCAAATAACGGCATCTGATGGGCATCCACCCTTCCCACTGATTAGGTTAAAGAAAATTCTGCCAAGATGGGCAGTAGCCCAGTCCGTCACGGTCGAGGGAGCAGGGGCTGACCAGTTTGCGGCTAGGTTTCGTAATTAGACTGTTGGCTGGAAACAATAATCGCTCTGGATCAGTGGCCCGCAGTGGGAACCAACTCCCGCACAACGGTCCACGTGACCACCACCTAGCCAGAGTGGTTTTGCCAAAGAGCCAGCTGCATGACCATACCGTTTTCATTCAGTGTCGCGCGAACTATGGATTATGGACTATCTGTATAATCGAGTCTGTTACTGTCGTCAACGGAGACGGTAATGTCGTAAAAGTTTCTCCGGAAGTTATTTCCGGGTTCATTTAGACGCACAAATGTAGTTTTGAGAGTTTAAGGTACTTTACAGTATACGTAAATGAACTTGCATGCAAAGGTGTGTCGAAAATTATCCAATCAGCACTACTTGAGGCGTTTCAAAATGCATTGCACGTGTCACTGTCAGTAGGCGATACATGATTATGACGATTCATTTTGTGTAAGCGTATAGATGCCAAGATAGACAGCACAGGCAGAAATGGAACACCGTTTCAGACTGCTGAATACACCAGCTTACATCCTATCAAACTCTGCTTCAATTAAACATTCGTTAGTGGGTCTCCGGGTGCCAATCCCAGACAAATTCCCCTGCACTTCCCCACAACACACAGACTCACACCATACCTTTCGCTTAGTTCATTATAAGTATAAGCACCTACCAGTGATAGAAAGGTCCTCCTAGCTATAAATCCCAGAGGAAGTGTTTCGTTGTGTCATGCTAAGGCGAAAACGCCGTACCCTGGCCCCTACAAGTAGATTGAGTGGCCGTGGTCGTTTGTAAACTGCAAATCATCATGGGACCTCAAATCCTTTGATGACTCGACAAAACACCATTCAGACAATATACCCGCGGAGATAGACTAACGCTTAGTCTCTGAATATGTGTAATCATTCTGATAGTAACATTTAAATTGAAAATGAGCCTGCAGTGAGATGAGAATTCAGATAGACTTATTTTATTTAGGGCTTTAGCATTACAGGCAGGGCGAGGCAGTAGGTAGCCTTGCTCAGAGGCTGTACTGAATGAGCACTGAGCACATGGATGTATAGTAATGCTATTCTTTGAAGAGGCAATTTTTAAGTCTTTACAAGCGGACAGTTTAAGGACCCCAGTCTGTAATTCATTTTTTCAGAAATCATCATTTAAACTATTAATTTTTACCTTAGAGACTTGTGCAAGTCTAGGCAGTAGGGAAAATAATGTGGTTCAGGGACTGTGAGACAGACTACCCCTGGGACTGCGTTAAGCGACAATCATGGTACCACTACAAGCCGCAAAACTCGACCCGCTCATGACGTTAGTGGCACAGCTAAGAATCAACTCTCCTGTATTTTGTCGACTTCGTATGGGTCCGAATTACGGCCGTTTCACTCTTTTGCTTGCTACAAGAGTACATTTTCTATCGGATGGTCGGGCTCTGTGACGTTTTTGATTACTCTGTGACGCAGTTGATTACTCGATTACCCTGTGACGTGGTTGATTACTCTGTAACGTGGTTTAATACTCTGTAACATGGTTGCTTACTCGATGACGGTTGCAGTTACTTTGATAGCATGAATCGATGCTCATTATTTCAGTCATTGGTTCAATTGAACCAAGCAGGAAACAAAACCTATCATATTCTAACGTCTGTCGCTGCACATGACGCCGACTAAGATCGAACCACCGACAGACGCTGTCTATCGAAGACCAGGGATTAGATCTCTCCTACTATCGGTTTATATCAATATTTGTATACCACAAAAAGTCACAGACAAATCAAACTTTGCATTACCGTTTACCTTGATATCAGCACGTATACGTTTTCGGAACCTGTTTTATCATTTCTGTGCCTAGTTCTCGAATGAGTCCCAGTTGTGCTGATTCATTGCTGTACACTTATCAGTTGTCTTATTTATATCGTATAGGGTCGAGATGACCTTGTCATCGTTTCCTTTCAACAAATAAGAAACGGTTGTACCCCATGCACGTCCGTCCCACGCGGGTAAAGATGCGGGTGAAAGTTCAAGGTTAGAGCAGGTCCCCACTCACCAGCAGCCTATTCTGTCCTGTGAGTTGCCTACATGATCAGATGATGTCAGTCATATGTTTGTCTGGTACACATTCTATGGGCCTATAGTCCGTTTGGATCAAAAGCGGACCGATGAATTGCAATGCAACTCGAAAACTAAAAAACATATAATACTCAATGAAACGCTGATCATAATCAAAACATCAGACCAACTCTGTGGTTTGTTTGCAGAATTTATGTTCTAAAATTACCAAAGTTGTTTAACGAACTAAAATTAAAATTTTGACACTGTTCACTATATGTTACGAGGGAGGAGTGCAGAGAAAGGGACATCCAGGTGTTAGAGAAGCACGTGCACAAGTGCCCACCAAGTTATTGATTCATTAACCTGTGCTGTGCCATCTCCATCCTTTCTCGCACACATGGCTGTCTCTTTCTCTGCACTCCTCCCTCGTAACAAATAGTGAACTGTGTCCAAATTTTAATGATAGCTTGTTAAACAACTTTTTAATTTTTAGGATATAAATTCTGCAAAAACCTCACAGAGTTGGTCGGACGTTTTAATTATGATCAGCGTTTCATTGAGTATTATATGTTTATTAGTTTTCGAGTTAGATTGCAATTTATGGGTCCGATTTTGAGCCAAACGGACTATAGACCGCCGTCACATACCTGTGTTAGATCGGAATAATGCTCAATGATGAAACAACCTTGTCTTGAGTCAATGGCTTCTGTTAGGTTATTTTCAAGTAGACATGTACGTGTGCACTCGGTATCACCCTGAACGCGACTGGCGTCTAACGGTCTTTTCCAACAGCCGATATACGTCACATCTGCATCAATTACGTGACATATACCGTCACACATACCGTCTCATAGTCCCTGAACCGCATTATTTTCCCACCAGGTTACCCCGCCGCCCCTTCATACTGAGAGTGTAGAGAATCACAGATATGGGACGTAGAGAAGCGTGTGATTTACTTCTGCGTACACCCGTGCCCATGGTGTCAATATCTGGGTTGTCTTGTGGAGATGCGGTTATTTACAGACGGTCACCATATAACTGGAATTAGCTGAGCGAAACGCCAAACAACAAACAAATATAACAATCAAACATCCGAGTCAGTGAGTGAGTTTAGTTTTAAGCCGCTTTTAGCAGTGTTACAGCAATATCAAGGCGAGGACACCAGAAATGGGCTTCACCCATTGTACCCATGTGGGGAATCGAACCCGGCTTTTCGGCGTGACTAGCGAAAGCTTTATCCACTAGGCTACCCCACTGCTCCACCTGTGAAGATGCTACAATACATCTATGGTCATTACCTTACTGACAAAGGAACCATGGATCATGTAATATATGTTAACTTATATCTGTCATGTGGGATAGTTGCTGTTTCGGGTTTCGGCGTGACGAGCGAACGCTTTAACCACCCCACCGCCCCAAACGTCCGGGTGAATGAGGACGGGTGTCACTGTTTGAAAGGTCATTGTAAAAGTGCAAATGGCAGAGAATACATTTCTCAGGACCATTTGCTATCATTCATAGTTGCCAGTAAAAGGAAATACTTGACTTAGAGGATGGGAGCTGAAGCTTCGTAATGTTGATGATGGTGAGAAAACCCTTCACTGGTCCCGGAGGGATGACGCGGAGAGCCCTTCGATGGGTGACCGTGTGTGACAGCTTGACTCCTGAAAGTTTCTTGGACATCAGTCCTGCCCCACAACGAAGCACATGTTATCCATGTGGTCTCACCTTAGGCAAGTGAGTTAGTTCAAAATTGCCTCTGTTCACCCAGCAGAAAATGGGTACCCGGTGAAATAAGTCATGAGACTATCAACCTTCTAGCGCCTTACAGGCAGCTAGGGTTATCCAGAGTAATAATGATCAGATTGTGCGCCTTGAGTAGGATATCTAGCCTGGAAAAGGCATGTTATAGATATTCTCATTATTATTACATCATCTTGGTTATGTGTGTTGGCTCCTAGGGCCTGGTTGACAACCGTAGAGGATACATAGTAGAATACCGGTGATGACTGCCGATTGAAAAGGAGACAGTTTTTTTTATTTACGTCTGAGTAGAGGTACTGATGTATCAAAATTGTATCATGACAATGTATAAATATTTGATGACGATCGGTACAGTAACCTTGGTGATGTATCAATATTTGATGACGATCGGTACAGTGACCTTGGTGATGTATCAATATTTGATGAGGATGGGTACAGTTACCTTGGTGATGTATCAATATTTGATGACGATGTGTACAGCTACCTTGGTGATGTATCAATATTTGATGATGATCGGTACAGTTACCTTGGTGATGTATCAATATTTGATGACGATCGGTACAGTAATCTTGGTGATGTATCAATATTTGATGACGACGGGTACAATAACCTTCGGGATGTATCAATATTTGATGACGATCGGTACAGTTACTTTGGTGATGTATCAATATTTGATGACGATCGGTACAGTGACCTTGGTGATGTATGAATATTTGATGACGATCGGTACAGTGACCTTGGTGATGTATCAATATTTGATGAGGATGGGTACAGTTACCTTGGTGATGTATGAATATTTGATGACGATGGGTACAGTGACCTTGGTGATGTATCAATATTTGATGAGGATGGGTGCAGTTACCTTGGTGATGTATCAATATTTGATGACGATCGGTACAGTGACCTTGGTGATGTATCAATATTTGATGACGATGGGTACAGTTACCTTGGTGATGTATCAATATTTGATGACGATCGGTACAGTAACCTTGGTGATGTATCAATATTTGATGAGGACGGGTACAATAACCTTCGGGATGTATCAATATTTGATGAGGATGGGTACAGTTACTTTGGTGATGTATCAATATTTGATGAGGATGGGTACAGTTACCTTGGTGATGTATCAATATTTGATGACGATGGGTACAGTGACCTTGGTGATGTATGAATATTTGATGACGATGGGTACAGTTACCTTGGTGATGTATCAATATTTGATGACGATCGGTACAGTAACCTTGGTGATGTATGAATATTTGATGAGGATGGGTACAGTAACCTTTGTGATGTATGAATATTTGATGACGATGGGTACAGTAACCTTGGTGATGTATCAATATTTGATGACGATGGGTACAGTAACTATGGTGATGTATGAATATTTGATGACGATGGGTACAGTAACCTTTGTGATGTATCAATACTTGATGACGATGGGTACAGTAACCTTTGTGATGTATGAATATTTGATGACGATGGGTACAGTAACCTTGGTGATGTATGAATATTTGATGAGGATGGGTACAGTAACCTTGGTGATGTATGAATATTTGATGACGACGGGTACAGTAACCTTTGTGATGTATTAATATTTGATGAGGATGGGTACAGTAACCTTTGTGATCTATGAATATTTGATGAGAATGGGTACAGTAACCTTGGTGATGTATCAATACTTGATGACGATTGGTACAGTAACCTTGGTGATGTATGAATATTTGATGACGATGGGTACAGTAACCTTTGTGATGTATGAATATTTGATGACGATGGGTACAGTAACCTTGGTGATGTATCAATATTTGATGACGATGGGTACAGTAACTATGGTGATGTATGAATATTTGATGACGATGGGTACAGTAACCTTGGTGATGTATCAATACTTGATGTGGATGGGTACAGTAACCTTTGTGATGTATGAATATTTGATGACGATGGGTACAGTAACCTTGGTGATGTATGAATATTTGATGAGGATGGGTACAGTAACCTTGGTGATGTATGAATATTTGATGACGACGGGTACAGTAACCTTTGTGATGTATTAATATTTGATGAGGATGGGTACAGTAACCTTTGTGATGTATGAATATTTGATGAGAATGGGTACAGTAACCTTGGTGATGTATCAATACTTGATGACGATTGGTACAGTAACCTTGGTGATGTATGAATATTTGATGACGATGGGTACAGTAACCTTTGTTATGTATGAATATTTGATGACGATGGGTACAGTAACCTTGGTGATGTATCAATACTTGATGACGATGGGTACAGTAACCTTTGTGATGTATGAATATTTGATGACGATGGGTACAGTAACCTTGGTGATGTATGAATATTTGATGAGGATGGGTACAGTAACCTTGGTGATGTATGAATATTTGATGACGACGGGTACAGTAACCTTTGTGATGTATTAATATTTGATGAGGATGGGTACAGTAACCTTTGTGATGTATGAATATTTGATGAGAATGGGTACAGTAACCTTGGTGATGTATCAATACTTGATGACGATTGGTACAATAACAGCAACCTTGGTGATGTATGAATATTTGATGACGATGGGTACAGTAACCTTTGTGATGTATGAATATTTGATGACGATGGGTACAGTAACCTTGGTGATGTATCAATATTTGATGACGATGGTGTACAGTAACTATGGTGATGTATGAATATTTGATGACGATGGGTACAGTAACCTTGGTGATGTATCAATACTTGATGACGATGGGTACAGTAACCTTTGTGATGTATGAATATTTGATGACGATGGGTACAGTAACCTTGGTGATGTATGAATATTTGATGAGGATGGGTACAGTAACCTTGGTGATGTATGAATATTTGATGACGACGGGTACAGTAACCTTTGTGATGTATTAATATTTGATGAGGATGGGTACAGTAACCTTTGTGATGTATGAATATTTGATGAGAATGGGTACAGTAACCTTGGTGATGTATCAATACTTGATGACGATTGGTACAGTAACCTTGGTGATGTATGAATATTTGATGACGATGGGTACAGTAACCTTTGTTATGTATGAATATTTGATGACGATGGGTACAGTAACCTTGGTGATATCAATACTTGATGACGATGGGTACAGTAACCTTTGTGATGTGAATATTTGATGACGATGGGTGCAGTAACCTTGGTGATGTATGAATATTGATGAGGGATGGGTACAGTAACCTTGGTGATGTATGAATATTTGATGACGACGGGTACAGTAACCTTTGTGATGTATTAATATTTGATGAGGATGGGTACAGTAACCTTTGTGATGTATGAATATTTGATGAGAATGGGTACAGTAACCTTGGTGATGTATCAATACTTGATGACGATTGGTACAGTAACCTTTGTGATGTATGAATATTTGATGACGATGGGTACAGTAACCTTTGTGATGTATGAATATTTGATGACTATGGGTACAATAACCTTTGTGATGTATGAATATTTGATGTGGATGGGTACAGTAACCTTGGTGATGTATCAATACTTGATGATGATTGGTACAGTAACCTTTGTGATGTATGAATATTTGATGACGATGGGTACAGTAACCTTTGTGATGTATGAATATTTGATGACGATGGGTACAATAACCTTTGTGATGTATTAATATTTGATGAGAATGGGTACAGTAACCTTGGTGATGTATGAATATTTGATGACTATGGGTACAATTACCTTTGTGATGTATGAATATTTGATGAGAATGGGTACAGTAACCTTGGTGATGTATCAATACTTGATGACGATTGGTACAGTAACCTTGGTGATGTATGAATATTTGATGACGATGGGTACAGTAACCTTTGTGATGTATGAATATTTGATGACTATGGGTACAGTAACCTTTGTGATGTATCGATATTTGATGTGGATGGGTACTGTAACCTTGGTGATGTATGAATATTTGATGTGGATGGGTACTGTAACCTTGGTGATGTATGTTCGAATCTCCACATGGGTACCATGTGTGAAGCCAATTTCTGGTGTCCCCCGCCCTGATATTGCTAAAAGGTGCGTGAAGCTAAACTCACTCACTAACGCTTGTGTCAGTTGTGAATTGTCAGCTGATTATTTGGGTGTTTTCTATGTTAACTCCACATTATATTTTATATTATCTTTCCCTGCCTCTTGAAGTTACCTCTCAAGTTGTAGTCCCATCGTATACGTATCACGCATCACAATCAATGAGTGAGTGAGTGAGTAGGGTTTTACGCCATTTTTTAGCAATATTCCAGCAATATCACGGCGGGGGACACCAGAAATGGGCTTCACACATTGTACTCATGTGAGGAATCGAATGCTTTAACGACAAGGCTACCCCACCGTCCTCACAAACGATGAGTGGAATTGGTTGCCTAATGTTTTCCTTACAGGTAATTAACTACAGTTATTGCTAAAGATATAATATGTAATTGTTAAGAATTGCTATCACTCGACAGTAATGCATCATTCGTGACTTTCAGACGGTGTTAAATAAGTTGATAGTTAATTCTGTTTCACTGACTTATAATTACCCCTCTATGAATAAATATTCAGGGTGATAATCATATATCTAAAAGCGTATGACAACAGGGGTGACCGGGGATCTTTGCCGTGGTGATATGTCCCTGTATGTCGAGCCATACAGCTTCAGCCTTTTGTTTCCCACAACCCGTGTTGGTTCAGGTAGGTTACCGCGCCTCTGCGTGTGTTTATGAACGCAACCACTATCATCAGTATTTGAAAGCGATTCATAAACATATGAATATTATATGAAGCGTGCTTTAGAAGTGTGTTTTTTTCGCTTTTATTATGAAAATATGCAAGTTAAAAGCTCTAAGAATTTTAAATATTTCTACATTTTAAAGGGGCACAGTTACATCACAATACACGAGTTTGTTAATCACGGAGCCAATCAGCATCTTCTTCTTGTACACAACTGCAACTGATGAGCCCGACACCAGGTGTCCGTCATCAACAAACAGTTCCGTCACCGAGGACACCGTCCCTTCCTTCAGTTTCACCTGCAGGACCTGGAACACGTGACAGCCAAGTCTAGGTCAAAGTCCAATGTGTGTGTTTGTTGTTTGACGCCGCGCTCAGCAATATTCCAGGGCCTAGATTTTCGAAGCTCTCTTAGCGCTAAGATTGTCGTAAGTTAATGTTAATGTATGGCACTTACGACTATCTTAGCGCTTAAAGAGCTTCGAAATTCTAGGCTCAGCTATGTATATAATTGAGTCTGGATCAGACAATCTAATGAGTGACCTCATGCGCATCGATCTATGCAGCTGAGATACGATGACATGTGTCAACAAAATCAGCGAGCCTGACCAGTGACCATCCGATCCCGTTAGTCGCCTCAGACAACAAGCATGGGTTGCTGAAGACCAATTCTATCACGGGTTCAACATGTGGACGTACAAGGTGTGAAAGAAAGAGTCAAAAGAACCACAACAAATGTTCAATTAACAATTGTCCTTTTTTGAAAATAAATGCCCTAGGGCCAAATTAATTTTTTTCAGGAAATGGTTTCCAAAACATCGCTATCCACTTACTGATCTCAAGGAAATACAAACAGTCTACAAGCAACAAACTACGTATAAAAACCTCGACGTCTAAGTGACATTCGTACCTGGGATGGTGCTTCTAAAGAATGATCCACAAAGTGATGAAACAAAAGATGTCCGATAGGATGGAAGGCGATATACAAATCCCCGGATACTGGGTCCTCCATGATATTGTCAGGGAACGAGTGGAAGACATACGACTAGGAAAGAAAGGTGATGCATAAAGGTTGATAGCATTACGACATTGTCATCCCATTTCTTTGTCACCGAGGGGGAGTTATTTAAAAAACAAACATGATCAGCTCACTTCTTCATAAGAATCGTACGACTGTTTCCCTTGAAGTTTATGTTCCACTGATAGAATGCTTCCTACTTTTAACTTAACGCTTAAAACGCGTCTACGTTGTTATGTTACGTGGGTTCGGCACCTTACCAAAACTATGAGGTGGGGAATGGCTCTCTGAAGTCATTGGAGTGAAAGATCATCAACAAAAAGTCTGAGGGCTGTTGAAAATGGACGTGGGCTGTCTGGCGACAAAAAACACAACCCCGCGGCGGTGGGGTAGCCTGATAGTTAAAGCGTCCGCTCGTCACGCCGAAGACCAAGGTTCGATTCTCCACATGGGTACAGTGTGTGAAGCCCATATCTGGTGTCCCCCGCCGTGATATTGCTGGAATATTGCTTAAAACGGCGTAAATCCTTACTCACTCACCCCCGTCTTTCGTGGAGTAAATAATCTAATAACCCAAGCGTTTCCCGGCGAATATGTTTTGTATATAATACGATAAAATGTTTATTACTGTTAATTTATCCGCTATACAACTGATTCATTAGCGTACCTGCTTCAAGGTTAGGGAATTATCGTTCCTTCTCTCGTAGATCTTCAAATCATGTCCCATGCTGCCTGCGACGAAGACGTACCTGAAACACAACGCTGTCGTGGTTAGAGTAGCTAGATGTATGTCTTGCAGTTGACACATATATAGTGTACATCCTATGACGTCAACGGATGACATCATGATACTATGGATGATGTCACATGTTTCCGTAATGGTGAACTAACGTGGTCAGCAGAATGTGGGATTCACACCTAAATCAAACTTGTTCTGAAGTATACTGATCAAAGTTTCAATTTGATTAACTTAGTAAAGCAATGTTATAATGTATAGCATTATTTCTGATAAGATTCAAAGAGAACAGATGTGAACAAGTTACTATATTTGACAAGGCGTCATGAGTAAACTGGAAATTTTAGAACAGCATTATTAAACCCCTACAGTACAGAATATGCCGCCATATAGCTGGAATATTGCTGAGTGCGGCGTAAAACTAAACTCACTCACTCACTCATCACCAATGTTATTACATAATGTCTATTCTGTCATTGTACTGCAACTAAAATATATATGTCAACTCTAATCTGCATTGTCACTGTAAACTAGTCTGTATTAAATAATTTGTATTGATGCGTGCAAATTAGTTAATGTCATATTACAATTAATAATTGTATAATAATTCTCTTTGGCTTCCACGCTGAATTCTTCGGGTACTAATTCCTGGGTTAACTGATTGTTCCAATGTGGAAATCGACATGGATCAACATGCAATGGAGAGATAAACGGCCATTCAATGTAGTGTCATCCCACTGGACAGATTCTTGGGGAGACGATTCTGTACTGCGAGTTCCGGCACTTAAAACTTTTCGAATGCTAAAACTATTTATATGGAGCTGTTAGAAACAACCATAGCACAAAACACTATTAACTATTTGGATAAATTTACCACGGCGAAATATATGTTTGAATTGGAATATCAGTGCTGTATAAGGCTGAGGATGAACTTACTTTCCATCCCGAGACATCTGTATACCGTTGGCCACGGAGATTCCATCTGCTACTGTGCGGTATCCTTTGCCGTCATGGACGCCGACGTCAGACAAAGCCATGAGAGAAATCAGCTCCAGCAAGAGTCCAGCGTTACTTCCGAAAGTGTGGGAGTTAGTGAAGTAGAAGCTGTCATCACCGGTGGCAACGACGTCGTTCATTCTGGCAAGAAACATTACAGCGCCGATAAGTAAGTTCAGTATGGGGAATGTCCTTGATTTCATCAAGTGGTCTGAGGGGCGATGGGGTAGCCTAAAACTTCGCTCGTCACGCCGAAGACCCGGGTTCGATTCCCCACATGAGTACAATGTGTGATGCCCATTTCTGGTGTCCCCCGCCATGCTATTGCTGGAATATTGCTAAAAGCGGGGTAAACCTAAACTGACTCACTGACTCACTCATCAAGTGGTCTTTTAGTCTTTGCCATTGTATAGCATCCCTGAGTTCAAGGACTTTTCGGGGCAGTAGTTACCAGGTCTCCCAAAGGCATTAATTCGCAAATGCAGAGTTGCGTCGCTTGACCGTGGCAGGAACATATGGTCATGTGTTCAAGTCCCAGAGTGGCTCGTGGGTTTCATCAAAGTGGTAAGCGTCCACGAACAGTATCAGCTTTCCTCCAACTACAAGCTGACACGCAGTGATCAAGCGGTGACCAAACATCACTGGTGGCAATGAGCAAATCTCTCTCTTTCTTAACTGTTCTCAAGACGTAAGACTCAATCACAAACTCACCAACTATATGTAAAACTTTCCACATACTTTCTTATTGTTGGATCTCCAAAGTAGGATTTGAGATGTTGAAGAGACAGCTTGGCCACAGACACCAGGAATTTCTCTATTTTCTCCTCTCCATCTCTCTCGTGATTAACAGCATACAGATACAATTTTCCTAAGAACAATATTTCATAAGATCATTCCTCGCACATTTCCTTCACAGTGTGTCACATTGACACATCAAAGCTGGATATAATGTTTAACTTACATATGTAGATCTCCACATCGAATACAATCAAATACCCCATCTCCAAGCAAAACAGTACCATTCAATAAGCCATACGCTTTTGACACTGGTCTTTCATAACCTTTCTTACCCGTGGAAGGAATTCAACCTTCTTTGAAATACAGACCCAGTAAGAACTGTAAGTGTCTCTAAAAAATGATAAGAAATGGAAGTGTCTTCCCATGAAAATTGAAATTATCTGTTAAGAACCGAAAACGTCTCTGGGGACCCGATAAGAAATACAAGAGTCGCTTATGGACTATTATTTATAAGAACCAAAATTTGTTCCTATCTCCTGATAACACCTCTACGTATCACTGAAGCTCCTGGGAACATAAGAAACTAGTGTATTTGAAGAACTGATAAAAATAGAAACTGAAAACATCACTGATGCCTTGCAAACACCTGTCCACCCACCTGTTTTTTTGTCTTCCCACGCACTAATACCATGGGGCTGAAACCTCTCCTTGTCGAACTCCTTGGTGGAAGTCAGGCTCATCTCCTGGACCTCCTTCTTGGGGTTGTTCATGTCGAACAGATAGATTCTGCCCGTGACATTGTTCTCGGAGTAGAACTTGTCATAGGCTGGTGAGTTTCCTTGAAGCCGATATCCCTTGAAACGTTCATATTACTTTCATTCTGCATCAACACAGCCATGCTCGCTCATTACAGTCGCCAACACACTCATACCTTGACTACCTGGATTGGGGTCACAAAGAACTGCTTTCCCAAGTATTTAATTCAAACAAGTTGATCGTAAAAGAGAATAAATCTTGGAAAATAACAAAAGCTTTAAAAACATATGCGTGTCATCTTCTGGTTCATCATCCAGACCTCGTTTTTCCAGCTGGACAAATGTGATCATACCATGACTACCTTAGCGGCTTGGGTTCACAAAAAACTGTTTTTCATTATGTACAAGTTTTTAATAAAACCAATTGATCGTTGAAAAGAATATATCTTGGGAAATACCAAAAACTAAACAAATATCTTCTGCGTCACCATCCATTCCAGACCTCGTTTTTTTCCAACCGGACCATTGTGGTCATCAGGTCGTTCTGTAATACTGCTGGCTCTGAAGCATATATCTCGTATATTTAACATCTCCGTGACTTGAGTCACGTGACTACGTTGTGAACTGGTTGTACCGCATTTCACTTTCTCATTATATAGGGAGTGCTCTTGTTCACCGTAGATCCGTCTACGGTTTGTGTAGCCACATCGTTTCTTCAAAGGCTGATTAATGAGATGGTGTATTTAAATTTCGAAGGTGGTTACTTGCATTAATTTCACGACATTTTCATTCTAAGATTTACACTTACTGATGAAATGAACACGGTACCATTGTCAATCAAGTGCATGTCTTCAGAGCCAATACCTGAAATGATAATAAAAGACTGTATAACATCTAGTCAGTGGAAGCCAAGCCAAGCCATGAAACTTGCCCGTTTTTATGAAACCAAAGTGATTGTGTATATCATTGAATTTTCTTTCACTTTTGACTGTAATGCGATTGACGGTACTCATGAAATACATGGCAAATATGCGGGCCTCGGCCTGCATCCCAAGTACACCGTTGTCAGGCTCCCCATTGTTCTCGGTGCCCTTGACTTGGTACCTCCTGATCTTTTGACGCAGATCAGGAGAGTGCTCTGGTTCTCCATCGGGAGCACAGTCCTTCTAACACACTGGGTAATGCAGAAGGCTGTAGTGTCTACAAATTCTCCGGAAAGTTCTTGGTTTGTTCGACCAGATGTCTCTGGGAGAAGTCCCACTGGTTGTCTGGGCTGCGTGTAGAGGGGACAAGGGTACCAAAGCTGATGATGAGCCGAACGAGTCCGACTGTGCCAGGACCTCCCAACTTCTCTATGCGGCATGCGGCGGGCAGGTGGTGTTGTCATTGTCGACTCCTCAGGAAGAGGAACTGTTTGTACCCCGAGCTGCCTGGAGCTTGGTGCGATGAGACAAGCGTGTAAAAGTAGGATACAATAGCTTACCCATTCCTTGAACCTGGTGGCATGGTCCAGGGTAATGGTTGAAGATGTGTTTGTGGTAATCCAGCTTGAAACTAAAACATACACAAAAAAGGAGTGAATAGTGCTCAGTTTCCACAAGTAGAAAATATGTATTCGACCCAGTCTTTGTGGAGTGATTGTGTAGGGCTTAGGATATTATTTTTGTCACTTAGAGTCAGTTTAATGTGTTGGGAAAACTACCATCTCCTGTTAAAAGAGGTCATGCATCACTTTCTGTGATTGCATTCCTCTCATTCATCGCAGAAGCATTTTGATGGAAATTGTGTGTTTGTTTGAACAAGAACACCTGGTGTCATCCCCGATCTGTCAGTTGTCCATTCATATTTCACCAATACTTATCCTTTACGCCCAAGGAAATCTCTTATCTGTTTGGCAAGTAAAAAAGACTTTATATTATCGGTAGTTAATGTTTAATATATACTCATAGAAACGAATAAACACATGAAAGTACAACTGTTCCTTTATTTATTTCCAGAATTTCAACCACAGTGCAATACATACCCTGTGAAGAAACCTGACAAAGAATAAAGGAACACTTGTACAAAATGTACTTTCAAGTGTCCCTTATTTGTTTCCATGAGTATATACAATCATTGTCGCAGTGCTGACATTAACTGATGAGATGGTTGCCAGGTTGATTCCCTTCAGTGAAACACAACGTTATGGATCAGTACTAACTAGTCATTTAATCCAGGATTAAAGCTCAGTCGGTGATGACATCTTGGCACAGACTGGGGAAGTAACTCTGCACAGTTAAATGCGGCACCCAACTCACTGGAAATTTTTGGCAGTGAGGCACATGCTAACCCATTTCGCTAACCCATGGTGGTATAATTCGGACTAGTTAAGCGACATCAAATCCATTTGATAGTTGGGGACGTGCCTAGGTTGGCCATCAACTTCAGTGTGATCGGCTGCCGTTGTAACAACACCCACACGACAATGAAGTATCTTAAAATCTAAATGCTCTGAAGGTGGGCCTTACCCATTTGTAGGATAGGTGGGCTCCTCGTTAACTCTGGCTTCAAATTTGATGTCTCTGTAGTGTGGATGGAGGTTTGATATGGACAGCTTGAATGAGTGAGTATGGTTTTACGCCGCTCTTAGCAGTGTTGCAGCAATATCACGGCGGTGGACACCAGAAATGAGCTTCATACATTGTCCCATGTGGGGAATCGAACCCTGGTCTTTGGCCTGACGAGCGAACGCTTTAACCACTACGCTACCCCAACGCCCCGTCACTATATGGCTGGAATAATGCCAATGTGACGTAAAGCCGAACTCAACTTAACCCCACCGCCCGACAGCTCGAGAAATACTTACCAGAGCTTTACGGCGTGTTGAAGCACCAGCAGCGCCAGTACACTGATCACTATAGTCTTCATGTACATCTTGAACCTGGAAGAAAAGACGTTTCTGTTCAACCGCGCATACATGTCATAATACCAGTTTAGCTGTCCTGTGTATACAGTTTTGTAAGCCAAAACAGGAAGAGGTTTCGTTGGGTCCGCCATTTTGTTTTCATAAAACCGGAGGTTTTCTTTTTGTATCCAGATCCTTTTTCTGCTGTTACTTTCGGTGAAATAAAGTGTAGGATTTAGGGTTAAGTGACTGAAGGTGAGATTGATATAGCGTTTTCACATTAGGTTCTGATTTGTTGCTTTGAAAGAGATATGCATGGAACATTAGCCGAAATTTAATGTTTTACCTTAGTTTTTTACTCATAACTGAAAACATATTATGAACAACGGAGGGGATGCTATAACAGCAGCTATGTGTAATCAACACTGGATGTTACTCAAGGTACAATATGACAATCGCTGATTGGATGGATTGGTCAGGCTCGCTGACTTGGTTTACACATGTCATCGTATCACAGTTGCGTGGATCGATACTCATGATCTTGATCACTGGATTGTCTGTTCCAGACTCGATTATTTACAGACCGCCGCCGTGCTGCTTGAATATTGCTGAGTGCGGCGTTAAACAACAAACAAATTGTTGCAGCCTTATCATTTGCATCCTGCCATCATACAACTGGAATAAAAGCAGCGTAAAACTAAACTCACTCATTCACTCACTAGCATATATCAAAATTCTGTCAATCTGTTACATCTTTAAAATGACATCCAGTTATATTTAACATACTCACGGTTATGCTTCATGTATGAGATATATTCCCTTAACATCCAAAACTGGAAAGTATGAACTATAAATATAAATATTTACAGAAATGAGCAACCATGACAGCTGACGACGGATTGGTTATATTGTATAGGTACAGATTTCTACATTGGTGGTATTAATTTTTGCATTCTCAAACACCTCCTCGTTTTTCAGTGAACCTTAGGATACTGTGCGGTCATCCCAACATAGCCTTGAGATGGACCAATCATTTTTACCATGTATGGGTATACATATTGGCAATCCCCAGCAGTTCTGCCATTTGTCTCAGTTCATGAGAGAGGTCCAAGACGTCAAAGAAGAAGATGCCGTTAATACCACCCCCGAGGCTCAGAGCAGCTAACTTCCAGTGACACTTGAGGCGGATCAGAAGAAGGGGAACAGACCAACGTTGTAACTCTGGCCCTCTTGGAGGAGCAGGCCCGTCAGGTGCTCAGAGAAAGAACAGTATGGATGAAACTGAGACGGGTCAAACTGGGACATTACGACACTCTGATGCAGGAGTTAATGTGAGAGTCGCCTGGGGACCTCAAAGCCTACCTCAGAATCGGACCACCCATGTTCCGAGAGATGCTCGAGAGGCTGACTCTAGGCCTAAAAACCGCACCACAACTGCACGATCACCGTACTTTCTCCGCTCAGCCTCCGGAGGGATGCCGCAAGTAAGGACTCCCTACGATGTCGGTGCAGTAGCTGCGGAGACCGTACGAGCTCCGTAAGATCTCCGTAAGATCTTCGTACGAATTCTGTGCAGCCTCCATGCAGGACTGCCTCGGCCTGTCCCCAAGGAAATTGCAAGATGCCCGTAGACAATGTGAAGACAAACGTCGTAGCCCGCGGTCACCAACGATGCCTAAACAATCGTACCGAAAATCGTAGACTACTTTATCGTAGGGAACCCGTGGCAGATGGTGATCCATATCTTAACGCCGCAGTCAGTAATATTCCAGCTATATGGCGGAGGTCTGTAAATAATCGAGTCTGGACCAGACCAGCTTTAATCCAGTGATCAACAGCATGAGCATCGATCTATGCAATTGGGATACGATGAAATATGTCAGCCAAACAAAATACTCCCAAGCACCGTCCAAATAGTCGAAGCAACGATATATACTGCAAAAATTAGTTTATGCTGCAAAATTGGCAGCATTAGGTTTCTTGTAACGGAGTACTTTGAGTATAAAAAAAACAACCACATCGTCTTAAAACTACCCTTAAAGGGCCACTGATCCAGAGCAATGACCGTGGACTGGTTGTTGCTTTTGTTATTGTTTTTCTCCAGTGAGTACCCGGATGATATCCCCAGAATTATTGACTGGTTCGTTACCTCTGCTGCGCCACCCCCATGCGCACTTGACACACTCCGACGCAGTGATGACTTAGCATAACATCACTGCCACGGGCTAATTTGCATATCACGTGACCGGACTTTTCTCTTGTTTGTAAACAAACGCGCATATTCATAATAAGAAGAGACTGGCCTTACGCAAGTTTTTCGGCGCGCTCTTCACAATGTTTTACATTGTTAGATATATATTCTTCCACAACTGCGACAATAACATTTATGACAGTACATTTTTAGATCTCAAACTGGATGCATCGTTTGCTCTCTGTTGGCTTCGATGACAGCACGTGGAACCGTACAAACTATGTAAACAAAGTATCGCTACGCAAATCGAAATAGTGTTACATGTTTTAGGATATTTTACTAAACCATTCTAACAAAGATGTTTAATTAAATGTGTAGACTCGTCAAAAATAAAAGAGTTAAGGAATATGTACATTATATTGAATGAACGGTGCAAGATGTGACGAATCGTCACATCTTTCTGGCCTGTGGCAGAGGTGCTATGCTGGCTTGCCGCATGGAACACTGGGTAGGAGAGTGGCGCAATTGATAGTATAAGTACAGACTGATCAACAAAGATGAACTCTTTTTTACTCGATAATCTTATGTTGATTTTGTTGTAAAATTATGTAGACCTTAATGATAAAATTTGGTTTCTTATATACTTTAAACATATTCACTTTGATCAACATTTCACATTACTGTATAGTCCCATTGGTCACCCAAGATAGCCCACCTGGCAACTAATTGCATGATGTCCGCCATACTTTAAAAAAGTAATTTAGTTAGCCAATAGCTCGTCAGCGCAATCAAATTGTTTAATAAAATGACAACAAATGCACGTGCGAAAATGAGAGGGAAACTCAAACGTCTATCATCCAATATGTCACTATCTGATGTTTTATCTTGGTAAGAATAATTTTAAAAACGAGTACAAATATTTTTTAAAGAAACACATTCATTCAGTGTAATGTGCTAGCCAATCAGATCGTCGGAGGTAGTGAAGTCAAGCGCTGACGAGCTAGTTTTGTACACTTCCGGCACAGCAACTCGGTCTTTGGCGATTTAATAAAAAACATCAAATGCATCCCCACGGAAAGCCCATGTAAATGCCTCCTACATACACCGGAGATATGGACAAAAGCTTTTGATACTTGTGAGACGTTTAAAATACGATATATTCATTGACATGTGCGTAATTGTCCGGTTTTCGGTCATGTCACCGTATTTCTGTGATGAACCTTTATGTATTATATAGTAGGGGGTGTTGATACTAAACCGGGGCCTAGTGTATCGATTTTCTGACTCGCAGTGGGGGCCTGTGGGATTATGGACTGTCTGTATAATCGAGTCTGTTACTGTCGTCAACGGAAACGGTAATGTCGTAAAAGTTTCTCGGGAAGTTATTTCCGGGTCCATTTAGGCTCACAGATGTAGTTTTGAGAGTTTAAGGTACTTTACAGTATACGTAAATGAACTTGCATGCAAAGATGTGTCGCAAATGTTCCAATCAGCACTACTTGAGGCGTTCCAAAATGCATTGCACGTGTCACTGTCAGTAGGCGATACATGATTATGACGATTCATTTTGTGTAAGCGTATAGATTTCCAAGATAGACAGCACAGGCAGAAATGGAACACCGTTTCAGACTGCTGAATACACCAGCTGACATCCTATCAAACTCTGCTTCAATTAAACATTCGTTAGTGGGTCTCCGGATGCCAATCCCAGACAAATTCCCCTGCACTTCCCCACCACACACAGACTCACACCATACCTTTCGCTTAGTTCATTATAAGTATAAGCACCTACCAGTGATAGAAAGGTCCTCCTAGCTATAAATCCCAGAGATAGTGTTTCGTTGTGTCATGCTAAGGCGAAAACGCCGTACCCTGGCCCCTACAAGTAGATTGAGTGGCCGTGGTCGTTTGTAAACTGCAAATCATCATGGGACCTCAAATCCTTTGATGACTCGACAAAACACCATTCAGACAATATACCCGCGGAGATAGACTAACGCTTAGTCTCTGAATACGTGTACATCATTCTGATAGTAACATTTACATTGAAAAGGAGCCTCAGTAAAATGAGAACTTCAGATAGACTTGTTTTATTTAGGGCTTTAGCATTACAGGGAGGGAGAGGCAGTAGGTAGCCTTGCTTAGAGCCTGTACTGAATGAGCACTGAGCCGATGGATGTATAGTAATGCTATTCTTCGAAGAGGCAAGTTTTAAGTCTTTACAAGCGGACAGTTTAAGGACCCAAGTCCGTAATTTATTTTTTCAGAAATCATCATTTAAACTATTAATTTTTACCTTAGAGACTTGTGCAAGTCTAGGCAGTAGGGAAAATAATGTGGTTCAGGGACTGTGAGACAGACTACCCCTGGGACTGCGTTAAGCGACAATCAAGGTAACACTACAAGCCGCAAAACTCGACCCGCTCATGACGTTAGTGGCACAGCTAAGAATCAACTCTCCTGTATTTTGTCGACTTCGTATGGGCCCGAATTACGGCCGTTTCACTCTTTTGCTTGCTACAAGAGTACATTTTATATCGGATGGTCGGGCTCTGTGACGTTTTTGATTACTCTTGACGCGGTTGATTACTCGATTACCCTGTGACGTGGTTGGTTACTCTGTGACGTAGTTTAATACTCTGTAACATGGTTGCTTACTCGATGACGGTTGCAGTTACTTTGATAGCACGAATCGATGCTCATTATTTCAGTCATTGGTTTAATTGAACCAAGCAGGAAACAAAAACTATCATATTCTAACGTCTGTCGCTGAGACGCCGACTGGGGTCGAACCACCGACAGACGCTGTCTATCGAAGACCAGGGATTAGATCTCTCCTACTATCGGTTTATATCAATATTTGTATACCACAAAAAGTCACAGACAAATCAAACTTTGCACTACCGTTTACCTTGATATCAGCACGTATACGTTTTCGGAACCTGTTTTATCATTTCTGTGCCTAGTTCTCGAATGAGTCCCAGTTGTGCTGATTCATTGCTGTACACTTATCAGTTGTCTTATTTATATCGTATAGGGTCGAGATGACCTTGTCATCGTTTCCTTTCAACAAATAAGAAACGGTTGTACCCCATGCACGTCCGTCCCACGCAGGTAAAGACATGGGTGAAAGTTCAAGGTTAGAGAAGGTCCCCACTCACCAGCAGCCTATTCTGTCCTGTGAGTTGCCTACATGATCAGATGATGTCAGTCATAGGTTTGTCTGGTACACATTCTATGGGTCTATAGTCCGTTTGGATCAAAAGCGGACCGATGAATTGCAATGCAACTCGAAAACTAAAAAACATATAATACTCAATGAAACGTTGATCATAATCAAAACATCAGACCAACTCTGTGGTTTGTTTGCAGAATTTATGTTCTAAAATTAAAAAAGTTGTTTAACAAACTATCATTAACATTTTGACACTGTTCACTATATGTTACGAGGGAGGAGTGCAGAGAAAGGGACATCCAGGTGTTAGAGAAGCACGTGCACAAGTGCCCACCAAGTTATTGATTCATTAACCTGTGCTGTGCCATCTCCATCCTTTCTCGCACACATGGCTGTCTCTTTCTCTGCACTCCCCCCTCGTAACAAATAGTGAACTGTGTCAAAATTTTAATGATAGTTTGTTAAACAACTTTTTTATTTTTAGAATATAAATTCTGCAAAAAACTCACAGAGTTGGTCGGACGTTTTAATTATGATCAGCGTTTCATTGAGTATTATATGTTTATTAGTTTTCGAGTTAGATTGCAATTCATCTGTCCGATTTTGAGCCAAACGGACTATAGACCGCCGTCACATACCTGTGTTAGATCGGAATAATGCTCAATGATGAAACAACCTTGTCTTGATTCAATGGGTTCTGTGAGGTTATTTTCAAGTAGACATGTACGTGTGCACTCGGTATCACCCTGAACGCGACTGGCGTCTAACGGTCTTTTCCAACAGCCGATATACGTCACATCTGCATGAATTACGTGACATATACCGTCACACATACCGTCTCATAGTCCCTGAACCGCATTATTTTCCCACCAGGTTACCCCGCCGCCCCTTCATACTGAGAGTGTAGAGAATCACAGATATGGGACGTAGAGAAGCGTGTGATTTACTTCTGCGTACACCCGTGCCCATGGTGTCAATATCTGGGTTGTCTTGTGGAGATGCGATTATTTACAGACGGTCACCATATAACTGGAATTAGCTGAGCGAAACGCCCAACAACAAACAAATATAACAATCAAACATCCGAGTCAGTGAGTGAGTTTAGTTTTAAGCCGCTTTTAGCAGTGTTACAGCAATATCAAGGCGAGGACACCAGAAATGGGCTTCACTCATTGTACCCATGTGGGGAATCAAACCCGGCTTTTCGGCGTGACTAGCGAAAGCTTTATCCACTAGGCTACCCCACTGCTCCACCTGTGAAGATGCTACAATACATCTATGCCCCAAACGAACCATGGATCATGTAATATATGTTAACTTATATCTGTCATGTGGATAGTTGGTTTCGTCGTGACGAGCGAACGCTTTAACCACCCCACCGCCCCAAACGTCCGGGTGAAAGGACGGAGGTGTCACTGTTTGAAAGGTGTGCAAATGGCAGAGAATACATTTCTCAGGACCATTTGCTATCATTCATAGTTGCCAGTAAAAGGAAATACTTGACTTAGAGGATGGGAGCTGAAGCTTCGTAATGTTGATGATGGTGAGAAAACCCTTCACTGGCCCTGGAGGGATGACGCGGAGAGCCCTTCGATGGGTGACCGTGTGTGACAGCTTGACTCCTGAAAGTTTCTTGGACTTCAGTCCTGCCCCACAACGAAGCACATGTTATCCATGTGGTCTCACCTTAGGCAAGTGAGTTAGTTCAAAATTGCCTCTGTTCACCCAGCAGAAAATGGGTACCCGGTGAAATAAGTCATGAGACTATTAACCTTCTAGCGCCTTACAGGCAGCTTGGGTTCTCCAGAGTAATCATGATCAGATTGTGCGCCTTGAGCAGGATATCTAGCCTGGAAAAGGCGTGTTGTAGATATTCTCATTATTATTACATCATCTTGGTTATGTGTGTTGGCTCCTAGGGCCTGGTTGACAACCGTAGAGGATACATGGTAGAATACCGGTGATGATTTCCGAATGGAATAGGTCCTGGGTTTTATTTAGCTGTACACTGATGTATCCATATACATATAAAGAAGGATGGATATCAGTGTATCGCTTTTGATGAGGATGGGTACAGGAACGTTGGTGATGTATCAATATTTGATGACAGCCTACCTTGTGATGTATGAGATGAGGATACATAGTGAATACCTTGGTGATGATTGCCGAATGGAAAGGAGACAGGTTTTGATTTACCTTGGTGATGTATGAATATTTGTACGATGGGTACTGGTGTATGTATGAATATTGTATCAGTAACCTTGGACGATCGATGGGTACAGTAACCTTCAGGATGTATGAATATTTGATGAGGATGGGTACAGTAACCTTGGTGATGTTTGAATATTTGATGATGGGTACAGTAACCTTGGTATGTATCAATATTTGACCTTGGTGATGTATCAATATTTGATGACGATGGGTACAGTAACCTTGGTGATGTATCAATATTTGATGACGATGGGTACAGTAACCTTGGTGATGTATCAATATTTGATGACGATGGGTACAGTAACCTTGGTGATGTATCAATATTTGATGACGATGGGTACAGTAACCTTGGTGATGTATCAATATTTGATGACGATGGGTACAGTAACCTTGGTGATGTATCAATATTTGATGAGGATGGGTACAGTAACCTTGGTGATGTATCAATATTTGATGAGGATGGGTACAGTAACCTTGGTGATGTATGAATATTTGATGACGATGGGTACAGGTACAGTAACCCTTGGTGATGTATCAATATTTGATGACGATGGGTATGTATGAACCTTTGATGTATCAATATTTGATGACGATGGGTATGATGTATGAATATTTGATGTGGATGGGTACAGTGATGTACAGTAACCTTGGTGATGTATCAATATTTGATGAGGATGGGTACAGTAACCTTGGTGATGTATCAATATTTGATGAGGATGGGTACAGTAACCTTGGTGATGTATGAATATTTGATGACGATGGGTACAGTAACCTTGGTGATGTATCAATATTTGATGAGGATGGGTACAGTAACCTTGGTGATGTATCAATATTTGATGAGGATGGGTACAGTAACCTTGGTGATGTATGAATATTTGATGACGATGGGTACAGTAACCTTGGTGATGTATCGATGGGTATTTGATGAGGATGGGTACAAGTAACCTTGGTGATGTATCAATATTTGATGACGATGGGTACAGTAACCTTGGTGATGTATCAATATTTGATGACGATGGGTACAGTAACCTTGGTGATGTATCAATATTTGATGACGATGGGTACAACCTAATGTAACGATGGGTACACAGTAACCTGGTGATGTATTTGATGACGATGGGTACAGTAACTTTGATGACGATGGATGTACAGTAACCTTGGTGATGTATCAATATTTGATGACGATGGGTACAGTAACCTTGGTGATGTATCAATATTTGATGAGGATGGGTACAGTAACCTTGGTGATGTATCAATATTTGATGAGGATGGGTACAGTAACCTTGGTGATGTATGAATATTTGATGACGATGTGTACAGTAACCTTGGTGATGTATGAATATTTGATGACGATGGGTACAGTAACCTTGGTGATGTATGAATATTTGATGACGATGGGTACAGTAACCTTTGGTGATGTATGAATATTTGATGAGGATGGGTACAGTAACCTTGGTGATGTATGAATATTTGATGAGAATGGGTACAGTAACCTTGGTGATGTATGTTCGAATCTCCACATGGGTACCATGTGAAAACAATTCTGGTGTCCCCGCCCTGATATTGCTAAAAGGTGCGTGAAGCTAAACTCATTCACTCACGCTTGTGTCAGTTGTGAATTGTCAGCTGATTATTTGGGTGTTTTCTACTTTAACTCCCCATTATATTATATATTATCTTTCCCTCTTTTCCTCTTTGGAGCGGCCTCTCAAGTTACCCATCGTATACGCCCGCATTTTTAGCAATAGTTCCACGCCGCATTCAGCATATTCCAGCAATATCACGGCGGGGGACACCAGCCATGGACTTCACACATTGTACCCATGTGGGGAATCGAATGCTTTAACGACAAGGCTACCCCATCGTTCTCACAAACGATGAGTGCATATGGTTGCCTAATGTTTTCTTACAGGTAATTAACTACAGTTATTGCTAAAGATATAAAATGTAATTGATAAGAATTGCTATCACTCGACAGTAATGCAGCATTGGTGACTTCCCGATATCGTTAAATAATTTGATAGTCAATTCTGTTTCACTGACTTATAATTACCCCTCTATGAATAAATATTCAGGGTGATAATCATATATCTAAAAGCGTATGACAACAGGGGTGACCGGGGATCTTTGCCGTGGTGATATGTCCCTGTATGTCGAGCCATACAGCTTCAGCCTTTTGTTTCCCACAACCCGTGTTGGTTCAGGTAGGTTACCGCGCCTCTGCGTGTGTTTATGAACGCAACCACTATCATCAGTATTTGAAAGCGATTGATAAACATATGAATATTATATGAAGCGTGCTTTAGAAGTGTGTGTTTTTCGCTTTTATTATGAAAATATGCTAGTTAAAAGCTCTAAGAATTTTAAATATTTCTACATTTTACAAGAGCACAGTTACATCACAATACACGAGTTTGTTAATCACGGAGCCAATCAGTATCTTCTTCTTGTACACAACTGCAACTGATGAGCCCGACACCAGGTGTCCGTCATCAACAAACAGTTCCGTCACCGAGGACACCGTCCCTTCCTTCAGTTTCACCTGCAGGATCTGGAACACGTGACAGCCAAGTCTAGGTCAAAGTCCAATTTGTAGACCTAACTGGTGTGAAGGAAGTATTAAGGAGCAACAAGCTAAAAATATGAGGAGGGATTACTAATTCCACTGATTGTCACGACCAACTTTACCTGGGTGCCGTTTGTACAAAGCGATCTCAGCGCTAAGGTAAGAGAAACACCCATACCTTAATACAGACTTAATGCAGTCTTAGCGATAAGGTCGGTTTGTACAACAGTACCCTGAACAACAACACTGAACACATTTTGACATTTATTTTAACTCCATGTCAAAGTTGATGTCCAAGTTTTATTGAAAGCCCATGTCTGTGAAGAAGTACAAATTCATGTCCTGGTCAAAAAGGTGTTTTGTGCTTATATTTCAATAGTAATCGACGGCTTATATGTGTGAAGTTTTGAAATATCCACGCAGTATCCCCAGACCTCCTCAAGTATACGTCCACGTAATGTCTATCAACTGTGTTAATCTGTTGCCTTTTGTGTGAACAAGGGAGAAAAAATGTTTCATTGAGATCCACACATAAAAATATGTTCTAGGCATTTGAATTAGCACAACTTGGATCAATCATTTTTTATAAAACATCTCTAATCAATATCCGAAATATGTAAGTCGCTGAACACCAATATAAAGATTATGATATTTACAAACCACGTATATACTACCAGTTCGAAAACCGTCAACGTCTAAATGCCTTGATTAATACCTGAGATGGCGCTTCTGAAGATGGGTCGGTCACGTGTTGTGCCAAAAGGTGTCCGATTGGATGAAAGGCTACATACAAATCCCCGGATATTGGGTCCTCCACGATATTGTCGGGAAACGTGTGGAAGACATATGACTAGGAAAGAAGAAGTGTATTGCATGTAGGTTCATACGAAACAGCATCACAACGTTGTCATCGTGTTCATCGTCGTCGTAAAGCAGTGGCATACATGCATGGTCAACCTTCTTCATACCAAAAATCAACTGTACCCGTTTCTCATTGTGTTTCTTTTACAGAGAAAGTATACTTTTAACTTAATCATCTAAATTACGTTCACAAGAAAGCGATTTGCTTGAGAATATGTTGAGTACTGTCAGTTACTGGCGTACCTGCTTCAAGGTCAAGGAGTTATTGTTCCATCTCTCGTATATCTTCATCTCGTGACCCATGCTGCTTGCGACGAAGACGTACCTGAAACGCGACACCGTATTGGTTTTGACCCTTGAAGATACGGGTTAGAATTGGTCTTACATAAACATGCTTGTCGTTAAAGGCGACCAGCGGGATCGTGTGGTCAGGCTCGCTGATTTGGTTGACATAATCCATCGTATCCTAATTGCGTAGATCGATGCTCATGCTGTTAATCACTGGATTGTTTGGTACAGACTCCTTGATTTACAGACCGCCACCATGTACAATGTAGGTGGAATATTGCTGAGCGTGAATTTAAATAACAAACCAAGAAACCAACCAACAAACAAACCAACCTGGTTAGGGCGACAAGATGAGGGTCATATATTACAGACATACGACTGACACCTTTGTGTGTGTGTGCTATCATGTAACAATAACATGGATAAAGTTCTTGCACAACGATAAATGAACATGCGTGGTTGTTTTCGTTTGTACCCTAGTCACCAAACGGAATGAAGCGTTTTTCCAAGATTGATTGAGAAGAAAAGGTTACTTTTGAAATAATGTATTGATACACTGTAAATGGAAACTTCCTGGCTTGTTTAGTAGTTGGAATCCCGTTAAATACCGACTGTCTATCAAGCAGGTTGCAGCAAACAACTATATTCCAAGGTACACAATTTACACTGCTATTTCCACTGGCGTTGCATACCAATGGGATACCGAAACCTTAATTGGACAAACGTTTAGTGTTTGTAAGAAATGTTTTATAATTTTGAATAAGGCTGTAGAACTGATAATGAATACAATATTTGCTACAAGTATTTAACACAGTTCAGATAAATAAACCGCAGGAAATAATATTCAGTATTGTGAAGATGATCTCACTTTCCATCTCTGGACATCTGTATACCGTTGGCCATGATGATTCCATCGGATACTGTGCGGTATCCTTTGCCGTCATAGTAGCCCACGTTGGTCCAGGCCATGAACGACATCCTCTCCAGCATACGCCCAATATAGCTGGATGACAAGAAGTAGTTGCTGAAGTAGAAGCTGTCGTCACCAGTGGCAATGACGTCGTTCAGCCTGGAAAGAAACCATCACCCGGAAATAAGTAAGTTCAGTATCAGGAATGTCATCGATTTCCGGAACAACGTTTAAGGATAGAAAACTCGTTGAAGAAACCTGCGATTGTTTGTTCGAATTTCGGTTCTCCCTGATAAGGTTTTTAGGTTAGTCGGCACCACGTCCATGTTCGTGGGTTTCACCAGTGTTAAATGACTAAAACTTGCATCACTCCGGGCTTTCTTTCCACATTAGAATGACATGCCGTGGTATGGCTGAAATTTTTGTTCAAACAGCTTCAAGACCTAACTCACTCACTCACTCACTCACAACAGCATAAAACCCATGCACCTTCGTTTAATCGCACACGTCAGGGTTGTTTCTTAAGAACTTAACAAAATGCAGCTATAAAACATCATTAATTTTGCCAAACCAGCAATTTCCACACAAAAAGGGGGCCTTGGACAAAAAATGAATTATATTTTTCAGAATATGCATTATCGTATTTCCGTATTCTCATTCGAAAACAGAAACAAGACAATATGCTCCAATGTGCACTCTGCACCCAACTTTATCCAATAAATTTTCCAGTTGAATTTTGATTGTTTTAAATCCCATATACGAATAAGGAAAGGTTGGGAAAACTTGATGGTCGACGGCAGGTTATCCCAGTATCGCATATACTACGACTACAACGTAGGACGCCCTCTAGTTCTAAATGCAGGGCGTGTACGTTCACAACGGATCCCACATCGTGCTCACTGTTTTATGGCTGGATCTCCAAAGTAGGACTTCAGATGTTGAAGAGACAGCTTGGCAACTGACACCAGGAATTTCTCTCTATTTTCTCCTCACCATCTCTCTCGTGATTAACAGCATACAGGTACAATTTACCTGAAAACAGAGGATCTTCATACCTCACCTCTTCACACATTGTGCATCTTGTATACAATGCACGTCAAAACAGAATGCAAAGTCGGCCTCAAACGACCAAATCCAACCCAACATCACATCTATCACAATACCAGCTTAACATGTAGCACAATACAGGGATTCCTGCTTCTTACAAAACCTTATCCACCCACCTGTTTTCTTGTCCTCCCACACACTAATACCAAGGGGCTGAAACCTGTCCTTGTCGAACTCCTTGGTGGAGGTCAGACTCAGCTCCTGGACCTCCTTCTTGGGGTTGTTCATGTCGAACAGATAGATCCTGCCCTTGACCATGTTCTCGGAGTAGAACTTGTCAAATGCTGCGGAATGTGCTTTCATACGAAACCCCTGGAAACGGTCACCTCGCTTTTACCAGGCGTCAACACAGCCATGGGTACGTGTTATAATCATACCATTAATCCTTTATTGGTTTCAGTTAATGCAATCATTACGTCATCCCGTTATGCCATCTTCCTTTTCTGTCCCCATTTTCCCAACCTGCTCGTGGAGATAATATAATGGAAACAGAGAAAATATTTAATATTTGGCGTATATCCCATCCATTTTCACCTTAACAGGACCACATTCTGAACTGGTTGTTATATATATTTTCAGTTCATCGCATATATTTTACATGTACATTGACAAAGATCTCAAAGTAATTATACAGATAAAGTACAATCGTACAGAGGCAAAAGGCTTAGTGATACATCAAGACGTTTTTACAAACTTGTATTTAATTATGTCCTGGGCCCCGTTCCTCAAAGCGATCGTAGCGCTACGACAGTTGTAAGTCTATGTTAAAGTGTGGGAGTTGTGATCATCTTAGCGCTACAATCGCTTTGAGGAACGGGGCCCTGATACTTACGGAAGAAATGAACACGATACCATTGTCCATCAAGTGCATGTCCTCTGAGCCGATACCTGAAGACAAACAATAATTACAAGAAATACTTTTATGGTGTATGTTTTGCACCCATTTCTTGTCTGATGACTATTTTGTGAATTACGTGAAGGCACATGATGAAAATGAAACCATGACATTCCACAGTTATAAAGAGACACGGATATTGAACACAATCTCAATGTTGATTCTGTTGATGGTTCAGTACTGCCCTTCTGACACTCGTGGTATTGCAGAGGGCCGCAGTGCCGATGAATCTTCCCCTTCCCCTGAAATGGCTTGGTTTGACTTCCTTTGAGAAGTCCCATTCTCTGTCTCGGCTGTGTGCAAAGGGCGCAAGGGTCCTGATCTGGCGGGAAACCTAACCAATCTGACTGTGCCAGGATCATCCGAACCCCTTTGCTACATTTACTCATTTTATTCGGTGATTAGTCATACAATAATAAACCGAAAGAGTGACCTATTAGTCTGTATGTTACACAAACACCCATCCAATCACCCAACCACCCAGCCCCAGGATCATTAGCAGAAGAAGAAGTTTAAGCTCATAAATCACATGTTGTGACATAGAGAACAAACAAATAGTTTACAAAATGAACAATATGAATTTGTACAAGGTAACAGTGAAAAAGATGCAATTAACTGATAGATTTCATTTGTACAAACACAAACCTTCCATATATTTGACTAATTTCATAACTGAGGTGAATTTATCTACTGGGGATTATTACAAAATACTGCTTGCCATTTAGTGAATGAGTGAGTTGAGTTTTACGCCGCACTCAGCAATATTCCAGCTATATGGCGGCGGTCTGTAAATAATCGAGTCTGGACCTGACAATCCAGTGATCAACAGCATGAGCATCGATGCCATTTATCGCATGTCGCTAGTGTCGACTATACTGGGTAGGGTAGTCAGGCTCTGTGACTGAGTTTGTCTGACCCAAATTGGATTGTTTACGAGCAGTTGTGGAATCGCACGAATATTGCTGCTCGGAAATAAAACATGGTATATGACAAGAATGCTGTGAGGGGTGACGAACTTTCGGTTTATTCCACGAAATGCCGAGAGCTAGATTTACGGTACAGAACTGGCTTACCCATCCCTTGCACCTGGTGGCAGGGTCCGGGGTAATGGTTGAAGATATGTTTGCTGTAACCCATCTTGAAACTAAAATTTAAAAAGAAAGAACTAGATATTCCTCAGTGTCTGCTATTCCTTAACATGTAACTGAAACTATTGGCATTGGCTGTGAGGAGTAACAGTGTTGGGTGTTGTACGACATACCCTCACACCTGTCAATGTTCTAATCTAATGTTTTCTGTTGAGTAGGACAGCTCCTTGTCAACTATGTGTTTACATTTAACACCAATGATAACATTGAGGTAGTTTTGATATGGACAGTTTTAGGAATACTTACTAGAACTTGACAGCGTGTTGAAGCACCAGCAGCGCCAGTACACTGATCAATATGGTCTTCATGTACATCTTGAACCTGGAAGATAAGATGTTTGTGTTAAATCATTTATAATGTGCCATTTACATCGGTTTTCTTTCCCGTTGGTAAGCGAATGCCAGAAGCGGTTCCGTTTGTGCAGCCATCTTGTTTTCCAAAAACAGCCAGTGATTTTTACCGATTCAGATTCTTATTCGGAAATAGGGTATAGTATTTGGGGCTAAGTGATTAAGATTGAGATGGATATAGATTTTCAACAATATGTTACGTAGTTAACGCTTCACTCAGCAATATTGCAGCTGTATGAATGCGATGACGTCCATCAACTAAGTCCCCGAATCTGACCACCCAATCCAGAAAGTCTGCTTTTACAACAAGCATAGGTTGTTGAAGATCAATTCTTACCGGAGTCTTCAGGGCAGTAGACAAGCATGATTTTCTGATTATCAAGGAGACAAACGTGAGTTGCTGAAGGTAAATTCTAACCCGAATCTTGAAGGGATCTTTAGCCTTGAGGAGATATAGCACATACTTTTTGATGGAGGATTATGGGTATAGGAAGTTTGAAATGAGTCAGTCACCTGATGAAGGAGTAAGCATATACTCCGAAACGTCGTGTTTTTCACAATAAAGAAGTTGACATCCATAAATCTTGCTTTTCTCAGTCAGGTTTCGCTGGAAGAAATTTGGTAGATACGTTTTGCTTTTGCGGACAACGTATAAAGAGCTCCTGGCATTATTGAGTCCAGAGCAGAACTGGCTCCACGTTTCGAACTGCAGGATAAGCCGGCATCCTTTCTACGCCCGAATATTAAACAGTAGGTCCGTATAGTACGTGTTTAATAAACGCACACTCGAAAACACGAATTCACACACTAACTGAAGCGGTTATAAAATTCCCGAGTCCCGTGCTGGGAATCGAACCACGGACCTTCTGATCCGAAGTCGGACGCCTTCTCCACATGACCAAAGAAAGCAAGCTGACAAGATAACGATGTTATCTGTGGGATGACTCCACGCCCTGCTACATACTCGCTCGTCAGCAGAAGGCACGTCCCTTGCCGCATAGCAGGGTACTACTGAGACGTATTTTGCTCAAATTTTATATGAACGTGCTCAACCCCACGTTGGGTGCCAGAGCAGCGACCATAAAATGTCTAAAATTTATAGTCTAATTTAACAAACTAACACTATTTTTTTAAAACGCAAACACACGCAAACAAAGACCTCCTTAGCTACCTATGAGTGAGTGAGTGAGTTGAGGTTTATGCCGCACTCAGCAATATTCCAGCTAGATGGCGGCGGTCTGTAAATAATCGAGTCTGGACCAGACAATCCAGTGATCAACAGCATGAGCATTGATCTACGCAATTGGGAACCGATGACATGTGTCAACCAAGTCGGCGAGCCTGACCACCCGATCACGTTAGTCGCCTCTTACGACAAGCATGGGTTACTGAAGGTTCATTCTGCACGGGTAGCTGCCTATGAGTGTCTGAAGGGCCTACCTGTGGCAGACATATCCTCCTTCCTATGAATCCGTGTATATTTCGTTGTGAAAGACGAAGGCAAAATGGCCGGGAAAAACTCATCATGTGATATCAATGTTGACTCGACAAAAACTCCAGTCCGAAAACACCGAGTGAGATTGTTGAGTTGAGAGACCCACCTACGCTACAGGTTTCAACACACGACCCGTCCATGGGTGTTATCGACAGTCGGCCCGGATATGGCGCAGCAAATAAACCCCTTTTGTTAGTTCGTCGACCACGTATGGTCTCGGGGTAAACAAGGTCCCAAATACTCTATTGCGTACTGTGACGTGGTTGATTACTTTGTGACGCAGTTGATTACTCTTTGACATAGTTGATTACGTTGTGACTTGATTACTCTGTGAAAAGCGGTTACTTACTGTGACGTTGTTGATTACTCTGTATCACATGGTTGATTACTGTGACGTGTTGATTACTCTGACTCTGTTGATTACTCTGTGACGTTGTTGATTACTCTGTGACGTGGTTGATTACTCTGTATCACATGGTTGATTACTGTGACGTGGTTGATTACTCTGTGACGTTGTTGATTACTCTGTGACGTTGATTACTCTGTGACGTTGTTGATTACTCTGTGACGTGGTTGATTACTCTGTGACGTTGTTGATTACTCTGTGACGTTGTTGATTACTCTGTGACGTGGTTGATTACTCTGTATCACATGGTTGATTACTGTGACGTTGTTGATTACTCTGTGACGTTGTTGATTACTCTGTGACGTGGTTGATTACTCTGTATCACATGGTTGATTACTCTGTGATTACGTTGTGACTTGATTACTCTGTGACTCTGTTGATTACTCTGTGACGTTGTTGATTACTCTGTGACGTGGTTGATTACTCTGTGACGTTGTTGATTACTCTGTGACGTTGTTGATTACTCTGTGACGTGGTTGATTACTCTGTATCACATGGTTGATTACTGTGACGTTGTTGATTACTCTGTGACTCTGTTGATTACTCTGTGACGTGGTTGATTACTCTGTGACGTGGTTGATTACTCTGTATCACATGGTTGATTACTCTGTGACTCTGTTGATTACTCTGTGACTGTTGATTACTCTATGACTCTGTTGATTACTCTGTGACTGTTGATTACTCTGTATCACATGGTTGATTACTCTGTGACTCTGTTGATTACTCTGTGACTGTTGATTACTCTAATTACCTGGATCTTTGCTCATGTGCTCATTCATTGGCATAATTGATCAAGATACGTATATAGAGAATACTACACAAGGTCTCATTACATACGAATTATACGAAACGAGTGTGCTTCCTATGCTTTCGCTCGGTCAGATACCATAGGAAGGTCACGAGTTTCGTATAATTCGTATGTGATGAGACCGAGTGTGGTATTATATTTATTACCCACGTCTTGCATGCATTAAATTGACAAACTAGCGTATTTTTTGTTATTGTAATGGTTTCGAACCGAAACCCGTTTCAGAAAAAAACAAAAAAAACGGTTTCATAAAAACGGTTATTTTACAAAACCTTTATTCAAAGTGTCATAAACTTTAATTTCTTGAGTTGGTTCGGGAACCTGTCTGTTCAGAATAAAACAAACTTTCAAAACCCGTAAACACTGCCTCTAAAATTATTGGGCTTCCTATCGAAAGCATCGACAGTTGCTATGAGCAGCAAATTTCAAAAAATTCAAACAAAATTTTAAGTGATCCTACTCACATACTCTTTTCTGAAAATTCATCACCACCTTCTGGATGCAGGCTGCGTATGCCGACTTTTAGAACAAACAGGGTTCGCCACTCATTTGTTCCAGCTAGTATTAGATGCATTAACAACAAATTCTGTGAATGACTTCTTTTAATTGTCCAAATTCTATTCAATATCTATGTTTGTGTACTAAATTGATGTATTTATATCCTGATTATTTCATGATTACCAATTGCAATGTTATGTATGGCTGCTTTATGAATGTAAAACTGGAGAACGTATGATGCAAAACAAATTTCCCTTGGGACAATAAAGAATTATCTTATCTTATCTTGTCTTATCTTAAATTGATTGCGCATGCGTGGGTGCATCAAGTTGTCTTTACGTTGGCTCTGTACGAAAACCTCGATAACTGTTGAATTTAACATTATTTCAATCTAAATTTTGACCTACTACATTATAACACCATGGAGAATGAACAGAAAGAAGTGAATGAGGATATAAACAAGGAAAAGGCTGAACAAGAGAAGAAAAGAAAACGCGAAGGCTCAACACCCGATGACAGTGATAGCTTGCATGGCGCCGAGTCTCACTCACTCCGAGAAGTTCGTGCAAGTACAGTCCAAGCTGGAAGAAGTGACAACAACACTGGCTGAGGTAAATTCGTCTTTGCTCCGTTTGAATAAGACTGTAAGTGACACAAATACAACAATTAACAATATTGAGAAACGTTTGAACAAACACGACGAACGTTTTGACAAGCTTCACTCAAAACGGAATGTCACGTCAGGAAATGTTGAAAGTGTAAAAAGGTCGGTTGATGATGTAAAGTCAGACATGAAAAGCACGACAAACGCACTGTTGAAGAAAATACAAGAGTTGGAAAGTAAAATGTTGGATCAGGAGGCGAGAAGTCGCCGTAATAATATGATATTTCACGGACTGAAGTCGAGAGCAGGGGAAGAAGATTGTGAGAAGTTAGTGAAAGATTTTATGGTTGAGGAAATGAAGATTTCTGTGGAAATAGTGAAAAGTATGAAAATATCCCGTGCACATCAACTGGGAAAAGAGGATTCAACTAGAAAGGTAAAACCTATAATACTGTTTTTCTTGGACTTTAAACAGGGAAACTGTGAAAAGAGCAAGAAAAGTGCTAAAGGGAAAACCTTATTCAGTGAGTGAGGATTTCCCTCGAGAAATACGAGAAGCCAGAGAAAAATTGAAAGACCAGTTGAGAGACGCAAGAAGACAAGGAAGACAAGCCTATATTGCGTACCCTGCGAGACTGTTCGTCGATGGCGAAATGGTCCGAGAAGAGCCTGCTCTGGAACGCACTAGGATGGGTACCAGTTAGGAGTCACAGTCTGGGGCAGTGCAGGTCTTAGCCTGGAACATACATGGGGACTTGCGAACCAAGTTACAAACCATGGACTTTGTGGATGTTGTAGACAAACACAATATTGTTCTACTATCAGAAACATGGGGCAACGATCATCTACATACTTTCCTACAGGGATATACTACCAACACCAAATACAGAAGAAGGAGGAAGAGAGCAAGGCGCGACTCTGGTGGGCTCGTCGCCTACTTTGCAGACAATTTGGCACATGGTGTGAAAGAAATACAGTGTGACTGCGAAGACATTTTTATATTTTGCCTAGATAAGGCTGTGTTTAAACTCAGGAGAGATCTATTTTAATCTTTGTTTATGTTATTCCATCGAACTCGTCGCGGAAAGATGTTATCATTGGCCTGGACACGTTTGATTGTTTATCGGAATATACAGCGAAATACAAACAAAAAGGAGATATTTTTGTTACCGGTGACTTCAATTCAAGAACTGCTGATAAGCCTGACTATATTGAGCTTGAATCGTTATCTGATATAGACTACATTCCATTACCGGAGGATTATATCCTGGATGACATTGAGAAAAATATTTCAATAGTATAAACTGTAGATTTACGAGAGTTTCACAAGACAAAATAGTCAATGAGAATGGATTAAGATTGCTTAATTATTGTAAGTCAAATCAGCTAAGAATAGTAAACGGCAGAAGTGGCAGTGATAAGAATATAGGTATGTGTACCTTTTTCAATAAGCATGGCCAGAGCCTTATAGATTATGTAATTACAAGTATTGATATGTTTCCAATTTTATCAGATTTTTTACTTAAGTTTTAAGCTAACCAATGTTTCTACTTTAGGAAATAAATTACATAATGAATCTAGCAATTATTATAAATGGAACAGTGGAAAGAAAGATGTATTTTCTGATTTGATGAATTCTAGTCATGTTAGTGGTGAACTAGACAATATTTGTAGAATGTTAGATAAAACTGACATTAGTAAAGCTGAAATAGATAAATGTGTGCATACACTTGTCGATGTAATGCAATATGCAGGGGAGCCGCACTTGGTTGGTCGGCGTAACCTTGCACGTGCTTCTCGTGGGGGCAGATGGTTTGACGACGAGTGTCAGAAATCTAGGTCAGACTTCAAGCACGCGGAAGAGGTTTATTTTGATTCGGGTAACTCTGGGGATAGACAACATATGGTTGAACGTCGGAGTAGTTATAGGAAAATCTGTCGTCGAAAGTGTAGAAATCATGATGTACAGGAAGCTAAAGGCTTAGTTACGTTGAGTAAAACTGAGCCTAGAAAATTCTGGAATAAGGTTAAAGCGGGTATTCCGAGAGAAGGTTTACCGGAGTTATGTAATTTTGTAGATTACTTCAAGGATTTACTGAATCCAGGTAGTGCTCCTCCGCTAGGGGATGTTGTGGTTGGAGATACAGAGGAATTGGAGGGTGTGGATATCCAGCGATATGTGGATGAGCTTGATGACGATATAAATGATGGTGAAATAGTTAAGGCAATCAGAAAACTAAAAACATGTAAATCGGCAGGAGTCGATAAAATTATCAACGAGTTTCTGATAGAAGGTGAAAGGGTTTTAGTTCCAGTTCTCAAGAAATTATTTAATGTTATTCTACACACAGGAATGTTTCCTACAGATTGGACGAAAGGCATAATCGTGCCAATACACAAGAAAGGCAGCAAGTACTTGCCAGATAACTACCGAGGTATCACTTTACTATTAGTTGTTGGTAAATTATTTACAAGTATTCTTAACTCACGGGTTGCTGCGTGGTGTTCAAATTATTCAATCCTTGTCGAAGAGCAGGCTGGTTTTAGAGGAAAATACAGTACTGTGGATTGTATATTTGTTTTACATGGTTTGATTAATCTTTCTCTGAGTAAGGGAATGAAGTTATACGCTAGTTTCGTTGATTTTCGAAAGGCTTTCGATTACATAAATAGGCAGGCACTATGGTTTAAGCTTTATTCTGTGGGTCTCAGTTCCAGATTTCTCAGTCTTATCCGTAATATGTATAGGGACGTCAAGTCTTGTGTGAGACTAGCTAATAACACTTACTCTGAATTTTTTGGCTCAAGTCTAGGTTTAAGACAGGGAGAAAGCCTATCACCAATATTATTTTCTCTCTATATTAATGATTTAGTTCATGACTTATCAACCTCTCAGGATCTTGGAGTTTATGTTTCGCATGTTAGGATGCTGTTATTGTTGTTTGCCGATGATATGGTACTATTTAGTGAAACTGTCCATGGTCTCCAACAGGGCCTAGACTTGCTACGTGAAAATTGCCAACAATGGGGTTTAGAAGTTAATGTAGACAAAACTAAGGTTGTAGTGTTTCGAAAGGGTGGTAAATTGGCTAAGAGAGACGTTTGGAATTATGCAGGTAGTCAATTGGAAATTGTTAATAGCTTTAAATATTTGGGTATAGTTTTTACCCCCTCGGGTAGTTTTTCGGAGGCTCAAAGAATATTGTCTGAGCAAGCTAGCAAAGCATTATTTACGTTATATAGAATAACTAGTCATAAACCCTATATCCAAGTCAGCCAACAATATGAATTGTTTAAATCACTTGTTATACCTATTTTGAACTATGGGTGTGAAGTCTGGGGCTTTATGGAGGCACCCGCTGTTGAACGGATTCATTTAAGGTACTTGAAAAAATTGCTGAAAGTTAAGATATCCACACCATCAAGTTATATATATGGTGAGTTTGGTGTTTTGCCTCTGTACACAAGTAGAATATTACGTATCTTACATTATTGGTTAAAACTCATTAACTGTGAAAATCATAGATACATACGTGTTGTATATGATGCCTTGTTAGAAATGTCTATAGTCAATCCAGAATGTAAAACTTGGGTTACTTTACTGAGAGATGTATTATGTCAATACGGGTTTGGCTATGTCTGGTTGTCGCAAACTATATCTTGTAAGACTAGCTTTTTAAATGAATTCAGACAAAGAGTAAATGATATCCATATCCATATCCAAATGTGGAGATATCAGCTGTTATCGCTTAGCGACACTAGATTGTATCTACACATCAAGGAAACATTTGAATTTGAACGCTATCTCTGTAGGATAGAAATAGCTAAATATAGAATAGCCTTAACGCGATTTCGATTAAGTTTTCACGTGTTATTAGTAGAAAAGGGACGGTGGAGTAAGTTAGATATATCGAATAGAGTATGTCCTTTTTGTACTAGTTGTTTGGAAGATGAGTATCATGCTGTAATGGTTTGTCCAAGGTATGTAAAATATAGACAGTTGTATTTAGACAAGAGTTTGTATCAAAATCCGAGTATGTACAAGTTTGTACAATTTCTGAAAAGTAAGTCCGAAAATAATATTCTTAAGTTAGCTAAGTTTGTTTATCATATCCTTAAAGAAAGAGGCAGTTATGAAATGTATGCTAAGAAAACTAGAAAACTGTGAGAAACACCTATAAGACTACGCCTATAATATTATTCCATTCGCTGCCATTGTGTTGACTTGCAATCTGTACCAACATCCGATCACAAATACATTTGTAGGGCTATAGTTCATAAACGTAAGTGCAAAATAGTATTTGCAAAATGACCAAGCTGCTAACCTTATATCCTTATTTGTTGTTAACATTCTGTCACCAGACAATACTGTTCATTTAGTTTTCAGTACCCAGTACCATTGGAGATGTGCCTATTGCATGTGCATTATTATCATTATTGCAATATGAATTGTAACTTGTATACTGGCCTCTGGCCTATTCAGAAATAAATTCAAATTCAAAATTCTTAAAATTCTTAAAGAGGTTGCGGAAGAATTTTGTTCTGTAGGCACATTTGCATGACGTCACACTGTATTGATGTCACTACGCCATTCTCATCTGTCCCCTTGGTAACCGACGTCACGATGCATGTCAGTTGTACAGCCTCTTACAGTAAACTACTGCGTAGCACCCTTTGTTTGGTTTGCAATTGCTTCACTCGGCTAACATCACTGGTGGAAACATTGCGTTTATGTTTTTCGACGGATATAATGGCTCAGTTCGACTCACAATAAAACAGCGACACGGCAACGTTCGCGATGTTTACATTCCCACAATGCATTTAAGTTGTAGAATGAATGAATTCACGTGTTTGTTATGAATGAACAAGTAGTTCCGTCACAACGTGACCTGACTGAGAGGTCATCGGTTATCCAATCAAATCGTTAGAATCCCAGGTCAAGTCGTTACGACACAGGTCAACGCGATACGACACTCGTGTGACGTACGAGATTATTATTACCCACGTGGTCAACGTATGGGTAGTTGCATACTAATCTCGTACGTCACACGAGTTTCGTATCGCGTTGACGCGGCCTACCTTTAGAATACAGCACCACAAACTTTAAAAATACGTCATAATACCGTTTTACGTAATGTAATGTGATTTTGTTCGAAAGCACGTTCTCGAAACAATGCCCTATGACGCCTGCATGGCAACACGGTTGTCTGGCTCAGCGAGTGCGTATAAGCTCCGCTCACTGGTGTTTCATCTCTACGAGCTATATCATTGCATAAGCCCAACGATGTTGAGAGTTTCCAGTAGTTGTATACCGGCGGATGCGCAATATTTTGCAAGCACCAGTTTGAAATATTTTTCTTTTTTCACTAATACGCTCATATTTATTTGTATTACGGGCTGCTGAGGTGTTATGTTTTGTGTATTTTGTATTTTGTAATTTTTTCAATTTACATATATATTTTTGTCATTCAGTAATTTGCACCATTACATAGAAAAGTGTTTTATTAGTATTTTATTTTCGAAGCGGTAATAATGCATTACACTAGACACGTCAGTCGTGTTTGTGCCGGTTCGGTCAATGCATTCTATTTATTAGGATTAATTCAATGGATTAGGGTTAGGGCTAGGGTCAGGGCTAGGGCTAGGACTTGGGTTAGGGTTAGGGTTTAGGGTTTAGGGTTGGGGTTGGGGACCTAATGCAATATAGTAGGTACATGTCCGGTGGTTCGGTCAATGCATTCTATTTATTAGGATTATTTCAAGGGGTAAGGGTTAGGGCTGAGGGTTTAGGGTTTAGGGTTAAGGTTAGGGACCTAATCCAATATAGTAGGTACATGTCCGGTGTAATACGTGAGTACCATTTGTTGTTTTTCCTTTTTGCATTTTAATACTTTTTCACACAAAAACGGGAAACCAAAAACGTCGAAAGTACATTATGAAATGGGTTAATGTAGAAATTTTGGGCTAATGGAAATTGGCCTGGAATTTGCACTCAAGCCTCTTTCACACGCAACATAAATTTTGTAAAGTAATGATTCGAAGGCTAACTCACCCTCGTGCCGTCACTACACATGCTCATGTCTCCCTCGTTCCTTAGTGCGATCCACATTATCCTCACAGTGTTCCCTACATCACTTTTCTGTCACAAAATCACCGATTTATATAAAAGCGCGTCATTCATGCATGCACCGTGAAATCTACGTCTGACGCCTGACGTCAACAACCCTTTTCAGTTTGAGGCATATCGGCTCATTCCACGCCACACGTTAATTTGTAGATTACGGAATGGGACGAGTGTGCCAAATTGCATCGGATCCATTCGGCAATTGTCCGTAGAATAAAATCACGAGACACCAAGTCTACGTAGTGGACGTAGTGGACGTAGCTCAGTCGGTTAGCTGTCGAGCTAACAATCCGAAGGTCGCGGGTTCGCGTCCGACGGGTTCTCACAAACTGGTTGCTTGTCTTAATGACACGTGACCAACGGCAGAGATCGTCCTCACGAGAAGTTGTGGTGCTGTATTCTAAAGGTGCTCGTTGACCTGTGTCGTTACGACTTGACCTGAGATTCTAACGATTTGTTTCCACCAGTGATGTTAGCCGAATGAAGCAACTGCAAACCAAGAAACGGGGTGCTACGGAGTAGTTTACTGTAGGAGGCTGTACGAGGCGATGACAACTGACATACATCGTTACGTCGGTTACCAAGGCAGTGACGTCATTACAGTGTGACGTCATGCAAATATTGTACTACAGTACAAAACTCTTCCGCAACCTCTTTATGAAACCGGTTTCGGTTTGAAACCATAAAAATAACAAAAATACGCCATTTTGTCAATTTAATGCATGTAAGACGTGGGTAATAAATAAAAACCACACTCGGTCTCATTACATACGAATTATGCGAAACTCGTGACCTTCCTATGGTATCTGACCTCGCTTTCGCTCAGTCAGATACCATAGGAGGACACTCGTTTCGTATAATTCGTATGTAATGAGACCTTGTGTAGTATTCTCTATTTCTTACACACCCGTGGGTGAGAAACCCATGTGAGAAAACTGGTATCACACATATGTGTGAGATCGATTTCTAATCCCGTGATTGGCTACTCCATGGTGATGACCTAGGGTCAGGTTATGACGGACTACTTTCCAGATTAAAATTCATTGATAAGTTACTCGTGCTTCAATCGAACAGAAACCTGTTACTCTTGCAAAAAAATACCCCTTTACATCTACCTGTTATTTTCGCGATTGCAACATAAATAGGTATCTATACAATGAGTCACAAGTAGAATAAATATAACACGAATCTATTTATTTTCTAATTCTTTTTATTAAAACTTTTGATTTCTAGTCATGAATTCAAAATGGCTCGAACAATCAGTGATACCTGTGTAAACAATTATGTGAAAATCACCGTTAGAGATAAAGCCCGGATTTCCCTTCGAATATTCAAAATGTACAACCTTGGTACTTTTACTGGAGAGATGCGACAAGTGTCATGTGTCGTCTTGCAAAAATACCTGACACGATAACGCTAGTGCCTGTCCATTGTGAGATCGATTTGCCTCGTTGTTTCTTTGATGCATTGATGAAGATGACATTTTTCACTGATAAACAAGATGAAGACCCACTTCCAGCTCCGAGATACTATGTGATTCCAATGTTATCAAATTCACTCATGACAATCAGAACCAAAACACACCCGTTGAAACATGGAACGTTTTGCAAGGCTTCATGAGTGCAAATGGCGGCACACGTCTTTTCTATTCAATCGAACATGTACAGGAACGGTTGATCTACACAAAAGTCATTGCTCAAGACATTCCTCCGACGCATGATAATGAAAAGTTTATGTCTTGATAACATACACGATGTAATCAACTCACATTTCATACTGAAAAACTCCGTAAATTCCATTACATTCCAAGTGGCAGTTTCTGGCTCGGGAAAGCGAGAAGGCTGTGGCGAAAAAAGAGTAGTCCCCCATTGATAGTGAACGTAACCTCAGCAATATCACATTCAAGCACACTGTGTGCACCTAATTACACACACTCAAAAGTTTTGGCTCCAGTCGATGGAAGAACATTGAACGTAAACTGGTACACAAGTACAGATCCCCAATGTGCAGATAGATAGATAGATAATTGAAAGTTTGATAGGTGTTCGGGCAACTAGGCCCATTTACACCTTGCCCATCATAAAGGTTTGCTACGTTTATACACTTTTACAAAGTAGTTAAGCTGCCACACGCTTTAATGTAAGCAAGAATGACATTCTGAACATCATTGCGAGTGATATTACTTGTACACAACAGTCCAGTCAATGAGATGTCAATATTAAGCGCTGTCAAAGATCCCACCATCGCCTTACGATTAGTTACATATTTTTGACAATGCAGTAAAAAATCTAGCCGATTACACACTGTGCAATTTGCAGGAATATCATTATTAAGAATGTTTAGATATGCACCATAACCACAATGCCCAAGACGAAGTCTGGTTAAAAGAACCTCTTCTCTACGACTGTTTCTGGATAATTTTGCTTTAGCTATAATAGGCTCAATGCCATAAAGATGGCGTCCTTTTAAGGATGAGGTCCATCTCTGTTGCCATTTCGCTTGAGCATGGGTCTTACTGACGGTGCATAATTCTGCAGGAGAGGGCAATATTGTCTCATCCTGTTCTGAGACACCAAAATCTAATGCAGCTTTTGCCAAATGATCAGCTTTTTTATTTCTAAATATTCCAACATGAGCTGGTATCCATGAAAACTCAACATCTAAAAGATCTTTACTTAATTCATTAAAAAGATCGAGGATAATATTGATCAAGTCTTGTCTTGCTGAGGAGGCACCTGTCTGAATTGCTTGTAAAGAACTGACAGAATCACTGAAAATGACCGCTGATACAGGTCTCAAAAAATTAATCCACCGCAAAGCTTCAATGATTGCTGCAAGTTCAGCAGAGAATACAGATAAGTGATCAGCTAATCGTAGAGATATTTCTCTTTTATCAGTGGCTATGAAGATACCTGCACCAACACGACCGGACACTGAGCACTTAGATCCATCAGTGTAAATCTGCATTGCATTGATCCACTGTAAACTTCGGATATGTTCCTCGGCAAGAGCTTTAACACGAGGCGCCGGATCAGATTTATTTGCTTGTTCCAGGACATCAAGATAAACTGATGGAAGGTCAAGCAACCATGGTGGCTTCTTTGGCAGAACACTAACACCAGCTATGGCAACATCTCAAAGCAGTTCTCTGAGAACGCATCCCATAAGGCCCCATACCGTCTTTCCAAGGATCTAGGAAATACTCAACACAATCTCCCAATACAGCTGAAGTAGGGTGTTTCATTCCAAAAGATTTCAATTTAAGCATGTACCGAACTTCTAACAGTTCACGTCTGAGATCTAAAGGCATTTCACCAGATTCAACATGTAGAGCCTCAACAGGGGTAGTTCTAAATGTTCCAAGGCATATTCGTAGGGCTTTTGACTGAACAACAGCTAGTCTTGCCTTTTGTGTAGCACATGCAGATCCATAGGCTTGACAGCCGAAATCAAGTCGTGATCTAATGAGGGCACGATACAACAGTAATAAACACTTCCTGTCTGCACCCCATTTGGTACTGGAAATACTTCTCAGAAGGTTCAGGACTTTAGTGCATTTCTGAATCAAATAGTCTATATGAGGTTTCCAAGTAAGCCTCTTATCAAACCAGAGTCCCAAAAACTTGACGTTATCCACAAACTCCAAATGAGAACCGCACAAAACCAATTTTGAATTATGTGGAATCTTCTTCCGAGTAAAAATGATTGCAGACGATTTAGAAGCTGAAATCTTAAAACCCCAATGGACACACCAAGTCTGTACAAGATGAAGAGATTGTTGAATGCCGTTAAAGGCAGTGTCAAAATTACTGGACCGTTTCCACAACGCTCCATCATCTGCAAACTGTGATGTTTCGACCAGTACAAACAGGTCATTAATCATAACATTAAATAAGGTTGGGCTGATTACACTACCTTGAGGTGTTCCATTTTCTAACATGTATACATCCGACAGAGAAGTTCCAATGCGAACTTGTATAGTTCTATCCTCAAGAAATCTTTTATCCAGTCAAGCATGCGGCCACTAACTCCAAGCTTATACAGTTTTATTACTAACCGTCCTTCCATAACATGTCATAGGCTTTCTCAATGTCCATGAAAACAGCCAGTAGATATTCAGTGCTTCCTAGTGCCTTTTTAAGCAATCTTCCGATGACGACAACCACCAAGCGATAACGATGACGTCACACGCTCAAATATTTTACGCTTGCAAGAATAAAAATCATCCACATTTGCATGGTAACATCATCGTTTTAGAGGGTTTAATTAATTTTCTGTGATCTTATCTAGTTATCATTTTCACTATTGCCTTGATGTTGCGAAGAGGTGGCAGAAACTTTTTTGTGGAGGGTCACAATGGGGATGAGTAGTGATTAGGAAACCAAGTGACGTCACTCATTCATAAACGTTGTGTTGTGTATTATTGCGCACCTACGATGAGAAAAAATGAAATTTGAATCTATTCGACCATAAAATGGTGCGATTTTATGGTGTGTAAGAAACAGATTACTGTACTCGTGTCTGTCAGATACCATTTATATCTTACAACTCGTTTAGTAATCTCTATGTATCCCATTATCTTCCGGCCAAGCCAGTGAGATCACTGCTCACTTCATTGTTTGTTGTTTTCTAAATTACCTTTGCCAGTCTCTGTGACGATACACATGCCTACGGCGTAAATATGCCATACTACTGTATTGTTTCAAGTTTGCTGTTACCAAAGCGTCATTGTGAAACGTTGGCGCAGGTCTTACCCCAACAGGTTTGACTGCATGTTCCTTGTTTATGAATACTGCGGTAGCATCCCCATAGCTTCATTCTTGAACTGCAGTCAGACTTGTTGGTTATATTTTGTTATTGTTTAGGTAAGACCTTGCATGTATTACTTGACTTGCATTTAATGAATGAAAGGTTACTAAATTGATTTTGGACTTGAATCTTGATTATTTTGAACTTTCTCTCTTTAACATGTTTACTTATTGCAAAATGAATTTCACGTTACATATTGCAATATCAAATTATGATAAGCAATATTAGATTTCAACGTATATGTAACTTATATGTAACTCTTGTCTATGCCACGTGCATACTTAATAAAGTTATATTTTGACATCGCAGTATAAGTATGGTTAGAAATATTAGACTTTGACTTATATATGTACCTTGCTATTTCCGTAATATCTGTGAGGTAGTTCTGTTTATGTTATTGTAATATACCTCAGGCATAAATGTAATCTATCACAATATTGTCAATTGCTAAAATATGTGTTTGATAATTATTATATACTAACGATATTAATTCTTGTCTTTACAATAAACACTCTTGAACTGCAGTCAGACTTGTTGGTCATATTTTGTTATTGTTTAGTTTTAGATAACTTGTGAGATACAGGGAAACGGCCCGATCTCAATATTAAAGAAACCACTTTGAACAGAAGTCTTAGTAAATTAAATGATTCGTACCAAACTTTGCCTATATTCAGGCAAAAGAGACATGTTCCCTATGAAACAAGCTAATATAAGTATGAGATTTATATTTGATTATAAAGAAATACAAAGTGTAAGAGCTCATAAGAATCTCGGCACAACGTTCTCTTCGGGTGGTAAATGGTTATCATCATATTAATAATTTGATTCAATCAACTGCAAAAATTATTTACTTTCATCAGAGACCATATATTATTACATGGTCTCTGCTTTCATGCCGCCATATAGCTGGAATATTGCTGAGTGCGGCGTGAACTAAACTCACTCACCTCTTTCATGCGAAAATTGAGTCATACTTGTGTTATTTTTTTACTTCCACTTCTTGAATGTACTTGTGAGTAATGGGAGGCTTGTTCAACAGAAATGAATTAAACTTGAAAATCACCAGTTGAAGGCAGCTCGTATAATGACAGGCTTACCAACACATGTTCCCCGATCTATATTGAAACGGGTTGGAATACCTTCTCAGAAGAAGGAAGTATCGTAAGCTCTGCTTCTTTAACAAAACTAACAACTGTCTAACCCGTTATTACACGTGTTATCCTGCATCAAATACTGTTATGCCAGAGTACAACTCAAGACATTGACGAAATCTCTCAATACCAATTACTAGATCAGTCGTTTCACTCCTTTCTGCAAAATTCTCGAATTGACCCTATCAGTTAGAGTCCGGCACTCTAAGTTGTTACAAAACAAACAAAAATACACACAAAATACGCGGCTTCATATTTCACCTGTGGTATAGTATAATAGATTGCTTACAAAATTTCGCTACTCATACTCCCAGTTGAATTGTGGCTTAGATTTAGTTTAATACACAGCTCTAAATGTCTCTGTATTTCTCCGTGGTCGATTTATCAGACGACCAGATTTGTAATGTTTAATAGCATGAATGAAATTAATAACACTATGCTTGTCCCTGATATATCATAACAATTATTGCTAAATGAGACTGTCCATCTCATCTTTAATGAGGGTCAGTGGGGTAGCCTAGTGGTCAAGGCATTCGCTCGTCACGCTGAAGACCGGAGTTCGATTCCAGACATGGGTACAATGTGTGAAGCCCATTTCTGGTGTCCCCCGCCGTGATATTGCTGGTATACTGCTAAAAGCGGCGCAAAACCATACTCACTCATATTCAATGAAAACGCGTAGTGTTTCACACTGTACATAAAATTATTAATCAGACTAAAATGATTAAATGAATATAAAACCCCACTTCCTGGTACACATCTCTGTTTAGTCTTTTTTTTATATACTCTGTACTTTGTAAATATTTCAAATGTGATATTATATAAGGCTAATCCGGTTTATGTTTTTAGGGGAGAGAGCTATCAAAGTTGTGAAAACTTGAGCGCAATCAGTTTTTGTGAATAAATATGTTTAAATCCACGAAAGAGTTCGGCTTAAACAACTAACAAACAGAACATGGGTCGGGTGATCACGACCGGTGATTTGACTACATCGTCTCATCTAACCCCGACGGTGGGGAATGATCATAATATTGACCACTGGTTTGTCGGACTCGTTTATTTACAGTCTGCCGCCATGTTGCTGGTCGCGGCGTTAATCACTAGCAAATAACATGAACAAACGGAAGGATATATCTTTACCATGATGTAGATGAAATATTTACTACTCATGGAAAGTGATTTTCAGTCTGAAGCTCTTTTGTTTTGTGAATTGCTGTTCTCAAAGCATTTAATTTGAAACAATTACCATAGCGATGGAGATCAATTTTTTTAAAAGTTGATTACAGAAATCGTTTTCCGTAATTTTCTTTAGACACTAAAACACAATACGTGCCTTTAGCGTTCAACTTACAAGTTCATTACAAAGCTGATTGTCATACAAAAATAAAACACCCAGTGTACAAGCTTTAGATCATATTCACAATACAATATAGAAAACGATCTGGTACTGCAATATTTAATATCGTTCTGAAATAAACAAAATGTGACACAATCTCATATCCTGGCTATGTGAAGGATCAAAACCGACTCCGAGGTTTTGTTGTAGAGGTATGTCATGGATTTCGATGCTAGCGTGAACACAACATTGTGGCTAATCGCCCACTGAGAGACTTCAATGTGATTGTAGGAGCGTTTCAGGGAAGCTACTTGTGAGTCTTCGGTGTTCATGGACATACTTCTGCTGCTGCTCTGTGAAGTAGCATGAACCTGTATTATTTTGTACGTTCACTTTAGCTCCTGTCCTCAACAAAGCTGCAACACACTCTATAGACCTATGTGTTGCTGCAAGATGAAGTGATGTGGACCTGCATTACTTTGTACACTCACTTCAGCTCCCCGTCTTCATCAACGCACTCTACAGAGCAAGGTGTCTCTGCAAGATGACGTGGAGTGCATATTGTAATGTATACTGGACAAAAATAGTTAGGGACATATGTAAATTTTGAAATTATGAATAATGATTTACATGTATTTATTCATTGACACACTGATAAAATACCAATCATAAAAATACCAATATCCTTAACTTTTTTTGTCCAGTATATATCTTGCTAAAGCTTTTATTAACACATCAACACATAACTTCAACAAGCATGTTGCTGTAAAAAGGTGTGTCACCTGGGGTACTCTATGGGGCATGGTGGGCGAGCTGGCTAAAGCTCCAGGCTAGTGGTCCAGCTAGTCTGTCTTACAGACCCTGAAGCAATATATCCAAGAAAGCCCTCACAAGTCTAGAAAATGTGGCAAGTCTAGATTTCCACAGCTTCAGGTAGTCTAGTGATCCAGCGATCTTGCCGTGTCGGGACCGGGTGTGAAAACCTTGGAGTCAGTCAACTTTGTGTGCACACTCTTTCTGTGTTGTCACAATCCCTGTGCACTGTGCACTTAAAAGAACCCACGAATCCGTTGGTATATGACCAGATGGTGGCCACATGAACACGTGCAAACACCTAGTTGCAGGTACACCAACGTGCAGTAAACTTGGGCAAAGTACTCTGACTATGTGTCCTAGTCCATTCAGCTGTCAATGGGTACCTCGGAAGGATGAGAAAGCCGCAATAACTCGGTAAGCCTTGTGGCTGCAAGAGTTATATGCTCCCCAGGGAGTTGAGATTGATAATACGAAGAGCTGTTGAGATTGACCAGCGCCTTGAGCATGTACTTGTTGCGTGGATATGTGCGCTATATAAATATCCAATATTAACAATTATAATATAGATTGTAATGTTTATCTTGTAAAGTGTATATTTTGATAAGTGGTATGTCAAAGACATTACTTTGTACATTCACTTCAGCTCTAATCTTCACCAATGCAGCAACAAACTCTACAGACTGATGTGCTGCTGCAAGGTGAAGTGATAGTCACCTGTATTATTTCCTTATTGTAATGTATATCTCGTACAGTGTATATTTTGATAATGCCTTTGTACCATTAACTGTTCGTCCTTTTTCAGAAGAGCAAATCAGCTCATGCTTTTACAACACATCAACACAGTTTTTCTTCATCACCCTGTTCATTGCTCTCTAGTTGTAGTCATCTTACGACTATTCACTTCTGTGGACAGTGAATGGGTTGAACACAGTTAATCATACAACGCTGGTGTTGGACAAAATACACAGGTATCAGACAACTTGATTAACAAATGGTATATATTCACATATCACAATCTTTATATATACTCATGGTCTGGATGTAGTGACCTGGAAATTTGACATTGTTCTTGACATTGGTAGATCAAAGAAATATGTAGAGGATATTATATTCGTGCCCATGTCATACTATGTTTACGACATGAGTACCCAAATGTTGGTATTTCCCGAGCGAGAGCGAGGTATATACTGCTATTTAGGCAGGAGTGTCGTAAACATAGTATGATATGGGCAAGAATATAATATTCTGTTTATTACCGAAGCCGTCAAATTGAGGTAAATAACCCAAATCTACTTTCAAACATAGGCTGTCTACCCGCCGTCGTAAGCTGGTTCCCGTCACAGAAGAAACGTAGCATTGTTCATGACGTCACATCACCATGACGAAGTGATATTTTGCCCTAGGGCATCGTATGAAAAATATTTACCCCGATATGTTCGCCCTGGTAGGTAATAAACTGTCTGTAGTCTGAATACACTGCACACGAAAAACCTATCATTCAGGAAAACTAACCTATACTGGCTAAAATAAACAAGTGGTAATAAAATAATTAACTTGTTCGTTATTAATATAACAATAAAACATACGAGTGGAATGAAAGATTGGCAACTTTAATACACCAGTGGAGGAGAAACTAATACAAAGCCCTCATGCGGGGGCTTAATACAGACAAGAATTATTCCTCCAAACATCCTGAAATAACTTGCTATTAACAGATATATACATAAATCTGAGTAATTAGCCATAGCCTCAAAACAGTAATACTACTGGGTGGGTGGGCTGGGGAAAATTATGAGCGCTGTACCGCCATGCGGGCGGGCGTGCTTACTTGTCTAACGTGCAATGGAAGGGAGATAACTCCAGCTGGACTTATGACGATAGGAAATCTAAAGGAGGCAACTGTGCAAACATTTACTGCCTCACGTTAAAATATATTTTAAAACATTAAAATAACACCTAACTTAAGACTAACAGGCTATTGCCATTTGTTAGTGGGTCGATAAAGCAGGCACATATCCACAAATGTATTTTAAAATCTCAACAGACAACACATTGCTGTCTTCTTTTTCGCATGAGTAAATGAACCCGGGTCTGCATCCACTCTTCATCCCACTCTTCAGGCCAGCATGCCCCTCCAGAGGGAAAGGGTGTGGACCTGTGGTATTCTGTACATTGACATCAGCTCCAGTCTTCAACAACTCATTCACAGACCCTTTTGACCGACTTGAAGCTGCTCTGTGTAGTGGTGTGTCACCTGTTGTATTCTGAACATTCACCTCAGCTCCAGCCTTCAGTAACACATCAACACACTCTGTAGACACTACTGCGCTATGTAGTGGGGCGTCCCCTTTATTATTCAGTACATTCACATCAGCTCCAGCCTTTAACAACTCATCCACACAACCTTTTGACTGACTGGAAGCTGCTTTATGCAATGGTGTGTCACCTGTTGTATTCTGTACATTCACATCAGCTCCAGCCTTCAGCAACGCTATAACATGTTTATCAGTAAGCATACTTGCTGCTATGTGAAGTGGAGTGTTACCAGCACTATTCTGTACATTCACTTCAGCTCCTGCCTTCATCAATGCAGCAACACAACACACTCTACAGACCGATGTTTAGCTTGCTGTGTGAAGTGGAGAGTCACCTGCATTGTTCTGTACATTCACTTCAGCTCCAGCCTCCACCAAAGCAACAACACACTCTACAGACTGATGTGCTGCTGCAAGGTGAAGTGGTGTGTTGCCTGTTGTATTCGGCTCGGAATATGTACATCACCTCCAGCCTTCATTAACACATCAACGCATTTTAAGTCTGCAGATTTGTTTCTGGACTGATGTGCCACTGCTATGTGCAGTGATGTGTTACCTTCGTAATTCTGAGTATTCACATCAGCTCCCGCCTTCTGTAATGAATCAGCACACTGAAAAGAAAGACTTTTTGATGCTATGTGAAGTGGTGTGTCACCTGTGGCATTCTGTATATTCACATCAGCTCCAGCCTTCATTAACACATCAACGCATTCTTTAGACATGCTTGTTGCTGCTATGTGAAGTGGTGAGTCACCTTTGTTATTCTGTATATTCACATCAGCTCCAGACTTCAACAACTGATCAACACATTCTTCAAACTCTAATTCTACTGCAATATGAAGCGGTGTGTCACCGTTTCTATTCTGTACATTGACATCACCTCCAGCCTTCATTAACACATCAACGCATTTTAAGTCTGCAGATTTGTTTCTGGACTGATGTGCCACTGCTATGTGCAGTGATGTGTTACCTTCGTAATTCTGAGTATTCACATCAGCTCTCCGTAACGAATCAGCACACTGAGAAGAAAGCTTCTGGTTGCTATGTGAAGTGGTGTGTCACCTGTGGCATTCTGTATATTCACATCAGCTCCAGCCTTCAGCAACATATTAACACATTCTTTGGTCTCTGTGGCTACTGCTGTGTGAAGTGGTGTGTCTCCTTTATTTTGTACATTCACACCAGCTCCAGCCTTCACCAACGCATCAACAAATGCTTTACATTGTAACATCATTGCTCTATGAAGTGGCGTGTCACCTTTGTTATTCTGTACATTCACATCAGCTCCAGCCTTCACCAACACATCAACAAATGCTTTACGTTGTAACTTCACTGCTCTATGAAGCGGCGTGTCACCTTCTTCGTTCTGTACATTCACATCAGCTCCAGCTGTTAGAAGAACATCTGCACAATCTACAAATCCATAATTTGCTGCTGTATGAAGAGGTGCATCTCCTGTATTGCTCTGTATATTTGGATCAGCTCCTGCCTTCAGTAACACATCAACACGTTTATATCCGCATCCTACTGCCGTATGAAGAAAGGTTTTTCCATCCAATGCTTTCTTGTCAATATATGCATCCTTTTCTAACAACATCTTCACAATGTCAGGCTTCCCCCCTTTCACATGCAATGAAAAGATGATTTCTTTCAACTTGGGCACCCCTGTCTAGGAACAATTTAACCATGTCATTCTTGTCACTGCCAATCGCACAAAGCAGGCCCTTATGATTGTCACTGTCACATCCTCTATTCAAGAGAAGTTTAACAACCTCAATGTGTCCATTTTGTATTGCCAAGTACAGAGGCATATGCTGGAAAGCCATCTGTACATTCACTTCCACACCTTTGTCAACAATGTATGCAACAGCGGATGTAAGACCGTTCTCACAAATGTAATGAAGGACAGACTTATACCGTCTGTCTGCAGCATTCAGATCAGGATTTAAAGACAGAATCTGCTTCAAGAAACTGCTGTTTCTAGTTCCTGCTGCGATCATTAGCGGTGTTTGATGATCCAATCCATACCGAGTGTCTATATCAAAGTGCATGTGTTCTTTCATGTATGTCAAAACATTGCCAGCAGCATTTCTGCACACCCCAAGTAAAATTTCTTTAATTCCATTCTGAGAAAATTGTACGCTTTCTTTCATCATAATGTAGTTGATAAACTGATGTGATTTGTTGCTGGAAAGTAATTCACAAAATGACTGATGCGATGATTTATCAGTAAGACTTAGCATATCAGGAACGGAAGCATGACAGCCTGTCTTCAGGAAGTTCATCAGTTTGTCAATGAACTCCACATCACAACATGCCTGGTGTGACAGCACATGCAACAGATTCCTTCTTTGAACTTCAGCAGCAAATCTCATAGCTAATTGTACAGCATAGAACTGTGGAATACGTGCTACAAGATCTGTATCTACAGATGCATCATCAGCTGATCTTGTGGAAGGTTTCAAACGAAGACGTTGGTGGATAAATGGCAAACTGCACTTTTCAATGACAAAGCTTGTGTGATTCTGGATCAGAATAAGGGCAACAGTGTCAAAAATAGATGGATGGTCGAACGTGTATACATCATCTTCCTTCTTGAGATAAGATCCAAGTAAGTCATTGGCAGCTGACTTGCAATCATCTCCTGGTATATCCTGCTCACTGATCTGTCCATCTCTTTGAGCCATAGCTTTGAATAAGTCACACTTACTTCTATCTGCCAGAAACTTGTTCAGCGTCTGTTTGAGAAACCCAAGAGGCTTGTTGAAGAAAGACTCAACTGGAATCATATTCTTTTCCTTTTCATATTCAGTGGCAAACATTTTACACACATGAGGAAACCCATGAGGACAGTCAGCATTCAATATTTTAGAAACAACTGTCTCATTGAAGTCTATGTTCTTCCCCTGGGCATTAACATTCCAAATTTGTCTTTTTTCATCTGTGTCTCTTTGAGTTGTAATTTCAACCACGTGTTGGATGTTAGTGATATAATCTGCCATTCTTCCCAAGTCAGTCAGTGAGGATTTCAGAACATAATCACGACCTACGAGGATAATAATAGGTCCCCTTTTGGGTGGTCCTTTTCTTATAGACTGTTTCGGGTCACTTCTTGTTCCATCTGATGTTCCTGCAACCACAGCAACATTGTCTGTGAGTTTGTCCATATCTTTCACATCCACAATAGGTCGTAGACTTGGTCTCCACCTCGCCCATTCTGCTCTGTCGAATTCCAGATCACCAAATATGTCATCCAACATTATGACAGGGTGGGGACAGGCCATAATTACCTCATTGAACTCTTCTGGCGACACAACCTGAAACACTTGTCTCCCTTTGCTTTGTTGATCTTTGAGAGTCATGTAGGCTACTGTAGACTTCCCCTCACCTGGTCTTCCCTTAATGGTCACCCATGTTGATCCTCTCTCAATGCGATCAATTACCTGCTGCAAACCTTCTGTGTCCACTATGTTCTTGGTCCAGGAATGTATCCTTGAAGTTGTTCTTTCTGTAGAAATAATGCATATTCCATAAAAAAAATTGAAATATCTATGAAACCATATGTTCTTTCAGGCAGTTCAACCAAAGAATACAGAGATATGTATGTCTGTCTTACTGTCCCTGCACTGCATTATTGTCACTTCCACACTGCCCTTTCTGCATTGCTAAAGCCCTAAATGAAGCAAGTCTAGATTTCCTCAATCTCAATTCTCACTGGGGCTCTACTTCAATTTAAAAGGGACCTGAGAAGATCTGGGTTAGAATTGATCTTCAGTAACCCATACTTGTCGTAAGATGCCATTAACAATATCGGGTGGTCAGACTCGCTGACTTGGTCGACACATGTTATCGTATCCCAATTGCATAGATCGCTGCTCATGCTGTTGATCACTCGATTATCTGGTCCAGACTCAATTATTTACAGACCGCCACCATAAAGCTGGAATATTGCTGAGTGCGACGTAAAATTAAATTCACTTACTCAATTTAAAAGGAGTTCTGTTTCTGTCAAAAAATTATACATATATTCAGAGATTAAGCATTAGATATTTACCGCATTTGATATCAGAAAACCTTGAAGCTGAAAGACACATATACTTCTAGCTATCTTAAAGTTACATGCATTTCAAGAATTATGATCTTCAGCCTCCAGTCGAACCATTCACATAATTTATCCGTTCTTATTCAAAACATGGGCACACACGTCAAACAAACACACATGTTGGCTCAATAAACGAGAGGTATTCACACAACATCCACCAGAATTCATCTAACTGTATTGACCACTTATACATTTTCTACCTTAGGACACTGGTTAAATTGTACTTATATTTATAATACCTGCCATTTACCTGCAACATTATTTGTAATGTCAAACTTCAGGTGCGGCAAATATAAAAACTAACTGCAGTCTTATAAATTTAAACTGTTTACAGATGTTAAATTTATTTATGGATTATCCTCACTGATTCAAAATGTTTTCATTGTCCATACATTACACTAACACTTCTAGAGTTTGACCTCTAGCAACCAGAACCTAACATGAAAATCACTCAAAAGATAGAACAAATATATATGGATGATAACTTCTTTTATTCTAGAGCACGACATTTCGATACAGGTTCTTGTATCGTTTTCAAGTGAGAAAACTTGAAAACAATACAAGAACCTGTATCGATATGTCGTGGTCTAGAATAAAAGAAGTTGTCATCCATATATACTTGTTCTATCTGACTTCCAACTTCTAAAATGCCACTCAAAGAAGTCACCCAAAAGATGCTGTGATCTGAACCATATATGAACCACAGCAACCTTGTAATTCTGACAAGCTAGATCGTTAATACTTATGTTGTCAATTACAAATACTCACATTGTTGTGTGGACATGTTATTTATATCCCTGTAGGTCAGGATTATGTTCTTGCCCCATGCCAAAACAAATTAATCACACCTTTCAGACCGAATCCTTCACTTGCAGTAGAGTCCGCTACACAATTTCCTTACTTTACACGACCCTCAGACTTCCTGCAAAGTGAGTGAGTAGGGTTTTACGTTGCTTTTAGCAATATTCCAGCTATATCATGGTGGGGGACACCAGAAATGGGCTTCACACATTGTGCCCATGTGGGGAATCGAACCCAGGTCTTCGGCATGATGAGCGAACGCTTTAACCACTTGGCTACCCCACCTCCCCTTTCCTGTAAAGACAGGCAGCAGGCAGTCTTGTAGTGCAAGGTAAAATGAGTGGCATTCTGGAAGTTGGTAGTATAGAGATGACAAAACTTAATGTATGATCAACTCACTCCGGATCTTCTGGACTGTGCTCAAAGCTTGCTCCTCCTCTTCCTCCTGAGCAGGCTTACCAAAGTTCTGAGTTCCGCCAATGCTAAGGTTCTTGGCTCCCTTCACTGTAACTTCCCCAAACTGTTGCTGTACTTGGATAAAATTGTACTGGGTGGCTCCTGGTGACAAAATGGAACAAGAGATGTGAGTACAAAATGTGTCGATGTATGTGTTACTCTCTCTACTAGTTACTGCATGACATTGTATAAACGCATGACACTGTATAAACGCATGACATTGTATAAATGCAGCTATTGCAAATAAAAGGCCATTGTGCGGGGGGGAATGACCTTTATGGAGAAGCATGTACAATGTGAATGACCCCCACCTAAAATATATGTTCAAAGTAAGTGACACCCCTCTCCCCTGCACGTCATGTACAAAACAGTACATGTGTACAAAATTGCTGACCTCCCCCAACGCCCATCTCCCCAGAATAAAATGGTCTTACTCTCTCCCTCCTCCGTCAAAATCAAAATCATCACCTTCCCCTAGCCATAAATTACAAATGGTCCCTAACCAAGTAAAAAAGGAACAAGGTCACATCAAAACAAAGCTGTTTGACTGTACATAGATTACACCTTAATAACTTCACACTTGCTGTATATGCAATATAGGGCAAAGACATCTGACATTATTCAATCATGTGCATCACTTATCTAAACGACAAGCATCTCCGTTTTCTCATGTACCACTCACCTGGAGGAGATTCACTGGTCAGTGGTACTTCCGGTACTCCAAGTGACTGAATCTCTGATACAACAGATTCTTGTATGTTAGACATGCGAGGACGAATGGAAGATGTTGATAACTGTGTTTGAGTTGTTCTTGGGCTTGTTTCTAAGCAGGGTGTAGTTGCAAGTGATGACGTTTGCCTCTGATCTACATCTCCAGCTGGGTGGAGTTGTGTCCCTTGGTGTAGCTGTGGTTGAGACGTCTGCCTCTGATCTACATCTCCAGCTGGATGGAGTTGTGTCCCTTGGTCAAGCTGTGGTTGAGACGACTGCCTCTGATCTACATCTCCAGCTGGATGGAGTTGTGTCCCTTGGTGTAGCTGTGGTTGAGACATCTGCCTCTGATCTACATCTCCAGCCTGATGGAGTTGTGTCCCTTGGTGTAGCTGTGGTTGAGACGTCTGCCTTTGATCTACATCTCCAGCTGGATGGAGTTGTGTCCCTTGGTGTAGCTGTGGTTGAGACGTCTGCCTCTGATCTACATCACCAACTGGATGGAGTTGTGTCCCTTGGTCAAGCTGTGGTTGCGACACTGGTTCTTGTGGATTTCGGTAACATCCAATAACATGTTTGGCCAGTGACGTAGTGCCTGAAAATGGAACAAAACTTATTACAGACAGATATCTATTAACAGAATCTAAGTTTCACATTTTTCATTACTTACAGCATGACAACTGCGTATTATGAATGTTACTCGAGATCTGTGTTGACTAAATACAAAGATCAATTTATAACACAGGTGCTCAAAATTAGAGATCTCGGAAGTAAGTCATGAATACATTATATGCTGTATGATGCTCCAGCACCTGATTTTTCCACGATGTAATCCTTCAGTTACTATCTTTACTAATTTCAGCCAACATACCTTTATCTACAAGTTTGTATGATTTTTGTTTCACAGTCTGGAACTTCACTTTCGCTGCACCTGCTCCAAGTTGTGATATATCTCCTATTCCATCTCCATCCCCATCCTCTTCTCCTTCCTCTTCCTCATCTGTGAAGTCACTATACAAACATTCTTCAGCATCGTCCCTTCCAACATCAGCCTCATGTGAGGGAACATCTTCCTCTTCCACTGCTGTCATGGCACTGTCAACACATTCCCTGTTTACAATGTTCTTGTTTTTCCCTCGCCTCTTGGCTCTTGTACATCCTTCACTCTCAGAGTCACTTTCATCGGTCAGTGGTACCTGTGTTTCAGTCAATGGTACCTGTGGTTCAATCAATGGTACCTCTGGTACCCCCAATGGCATGTGCTGGCTGTGCACAAAAGATGATGTTGACGATTGTGCCTGACTGGTTCTCTGGTCCACATCAGGTTCTGAATAAGTTGTAGTTGTGGATGTCAATGCCTGTACCCTATCTACATCACCAGGTGACAGGAGTTGCGTCCCTTTGTGCAGCCTTGATTTTGACAGTTTCACAGTACCTGTACCCACTTGTGACTCATCTTTTACCCAATCTTCCTCCTCCTCCCCATCTTTGATGTCACCAAGCAAAGACTTTTTAACTCTCTCCCCGCTGACAATTTCTGCCTCCCGTGAGGCACAACCTTCCTCTCGACTCCTTTCAATAGGGGTAACTTGCGCCATGCCTGCAGCACTTCCTTCATCTTCATTGTTTTTACGGTCTTTGTTTTTTCTCCTCGTTGCCTTTCTACATCGTCCCCCATCTGCATTCTCTTCATCAGGCTGCTTGTGACACTTCACCACCCTTCTGCGCTTGCTATCCATTCTTAAATCTATAACTTGCTCCTAGTTCATGTCCTGGAACAAGAACACTTCATGTCACAAAAGAAGGAAACACAACTGATTTCTCAACTACACACTCTCCACCAACCACAACTACAGCTATCCTACATGACAAATGTAAGTAAATATTTATTACATGATCAGGGATTTACTTCTTAGATTGGCATTCTAGAAGTTGGGTAGAATCTATGTCGAAACGTCAGTAGTAGAGAGAAAGACAGTCCGGGACCAGTTCCAACAAAAGCCTCTGCAAAGCCTTATTTACCAAATAAGGCTTTTGTCGGACCCTTAGCTCTTGCTACCATTTCCCCTACTATGAAAAAGTTTGAGACGCTAGCGGGGTACGAACGCCCAATGTTATACCTTCTAGCCGCGCTACTGAGCTACCGGGGACTTGGCTGAAGTTCATCTATGCCGTGTTGACAGGAGGTAACACTGTACCGTACGGTACGATCAATAATTCCGCTCTTACAAACCCCCTACCTGGCCCATCCCTCAAGTAGTATAAGTTAGGCTCGTCTGCTTTGATGTCCACTTTATCTATGTTGTAAGTTTTGACTGACCATATAGGATCGGTGGCTCGCTTACGGCTATCACCCTCGTGTTCCCCCGGCTGGTATAGATACCTCACTAGGGCCCTATCTGGTATCTGTTTCTCCTTCCCACGCAATGGAGCAGCCGGCTCTGCAACTATTGATTTTAGTTTGATAGCGTCTGCCGGTTTCTTATCCGTGAGCCGGTGACTTCATGGTTGATTGCCGACACCACCTTAGGTAACCTCGCGGACCCATTCAGTCGATCGCTTTTCCTGGGGTTACCATCTCCCTAGCATACTGATGCCCGAATAAGCGCCAGCCAAAGTCCTATTAAATCTCTCAACTATGGCTTGGCTGCGATGGGCTCCAGCCGCGCCACGCCTGACCCTTTGTATCGTGGTTTGGCTAGCAGTTGTGACACGGCACCCATGAACTCCCGTCCGGGGTCAACTTGCAGCTCTGTTGGCCAAGCCAGCGGACTGCGCTTTGTATATGTCAATCCTCTGGCTACCTGGGCCGACTTCGTGGTCAAGGGTTCGGCTTCCTTTGTAGCGACTGGCTACGCCCACTACGGTTAAGGTATACTTGTACCTCTTGTCGTGGGTAGGAACAGTAGGTCTGCCTGGTGAACGCTATTAGGTATGTTAATACCGAACCTCCTTCTAGGCATCGCATGCGCGGTGCCGCAAATAGATCTGCCACAGGGCTTGTTTTTCGCCACGCTTTGGCTTCCTCCAGGGGTACTCGCCATTTTAGCCAGCTTATCTACAGCGCCAGCTCCTTTCCAGTACTCCACGCTGGCTATAGTAAATAGCCTCAAACTTTCTGGTTCCGTGACATGTTCAATTTTCTCATGTCCATACGCTGCACGTCGTTTATCCCATCAATAGCTATCCAACGCTTAGTGTCCATAGGTGACAGGGACGCCTTTGTTTATAGTCAGTCCAGATATCTTATGGCCATCACTTCTAAGTGTGTTCATTTTATGCCTAAAGGTAATGGTCTTGAACAGGGCTTCCTTTGAATCTGGCATGTTTGATGTGTTGTTTCACCACATACTTCTTAACACCCTTAGCCTTCCTCGATTTCACCATTGTCGGCCTTCAGTATGGAGTACATCTTAGGCCTCAAACCCTATGTACTCGCTATGGGCGTATGCCAGCACACTCGCCCTTCATCTTACCTAGGACCTTTTTATTTACCGCATCGTGTATGGCATGGTCCTTAGGGTAGTCGCTGGTGTCATACAAATCGAGGTGTTTTTCATGTCCTCGCATTACACGCCCCTCGGTTCGAATCTCCATCAGCAGGGAATCTGTGTCAGTGTACAGTACTTCACACCTGTCGCCGCATTCGTTTCTTGAGCTCGCTGTAGTAAAATCGCATCAGGTGTTTGGATAAATCGAGGATGCTCATCCCCACGCAAACAGGCCGGGTTGAATTTTATGTGGCTTTTCTTCATGTGTAGGGCAACTAGGTCATCGGTGAATATCTTGCTACGGTTGAATGTCGGACTGGCTATCAGTCTCCTGAGCTTGTCTTCCTCATTCGACCGAATCCAGCTTCACGGTCACGCTTCCTCAGGTTCTCCATAGTCTTACCAAACACCGAAGTTGTTCATGAGCTTGTAGAGGTTTTTCTCAAAGTCACTGGTGGCCAGCTTTCGAGGTCTGTGTTCATTCTGATGTAGGCTCCATCCAGGGGCTCTGGGTGAACACGAAGCACCCTGTGTATTTTGGTCAGCCTCATACCCAACGCATTACAGGTACAGCTGTAGGTTGCGATAGTGAACGATGTACTTGGTCTTATTCATTAAGTTAGGCACGAAGTTTTCAACGCCTGTCACACTTCCACCTAATAAGTTATGTTGGTACTCAGACATCCAGTTCGTTAACCCTCATACGCTCGGGGCCAGGGGTAGCTGTTGTGTGATGCGTAATTCCTTGGGGTATTCCAAGTCAACCTCGAGGATATAACCTTTGTTTGAACTGTGCGATGCTCATAACATCGACTCTCATGTGACTTCCTATTCAATCCCCTGTAGGTAGATACTGGCTCATGGCCCAACCGCATAGGTTGTTGGCGCCGAGGTAGAGAATGTGATTGGTTGGCTTGCTAGGGTCGAGCCCTTAACGTATTGATTATTTGCTTTCGCTGTGATCGCTTGGTTGCCATGGAGATCCCACCTCGCAAGCCTTTCTCAATGAATAGGTGCATGTCGTAATCAGTAAGCAATTCCAACTTAACTCCGTCTTTTAAGCAAGGCATCCCACCTACAGACCTGGGCTGGTGTAATACCACGCGGGTCGAAGCTTATACTGCTTGAAACATGTCCGCCTAAACGCCTCAAACACGCCGGCTAACAGCAGTACATCCGCCCTCGCACAGGTCGTGATAATCCCCAGGTTCTTACAACTCAGTTTATTCCATACGCTAATCGCGGCGAAAGTAATCGCCTTGGGATATTTCCGAGTCTGTCAGATTGCTGTAAAATTCTCTGATAGGGGTAGTCTGGTCTCGTGAACTTGGGCCAACTATCCATGTACTCATAGGGTACACACCCTTCCTCATAAGCAGGGGTCTAGTCTCGGCGCCTGTGTATCGGTCGGTGATAGGGAAGGTATCATTGACCTTGACCAGACTGTCTAATGAAGACAAGAGAAATTGTACTGAATCTATGAACCTAAGACCGCTTTAAGCTGAAGGAGATGTATCTCTCCATGTTGTTGGGAATGCACGCTATATTACCATCGATTTTCGCTGATGGCCTGCATGATTAAGTGAGAGTCGCACTTCTCAAGTTGTGAAAGACAACGGGATGTTTATTGTCTTAGGGTTGATTCTAAGCTTGAGGTTACATCGCAGCTGTGAGCCACTTATACTTTACCGGTTACGGGCAGTGATCTCTCACCCAATCACCATTCAGTGGTGAGTCACACACGCGACAGTTAGTGCTACAGGCGTGAGCTAGCCTGTCGGCTCGGTCATACGCATTGGAGCCACTCTATACAGTGCATTCCTAATAATTTTTTCTTCCTCCTGCAAACACTTTAGAAACCTTTCAGCCGCCAGGGCCCCTATACACTACCGAGCTTTCGCTTCCCCCATCACAACGATCTATTAATGTATCCAAACCCACAGGCTTCATGCTCATGTGTTTTGAGTGTGGTTGGGGTATCCTCTAGCGCCGGGCGTAGCCTCAACTGTTGGGGTATCCCCAACAACTGGTTTGACCAAGGCTTCATGAAAGTCAGCGTGATATGATATAAGGCACGACATTTGGTGCTTGTGGTTGCCGAATTTTAGGATATTGTCACCTTCCTCAGGCATGTCGCACCCGCATGGGTCAGCTCTGCCCCACACCTTGGCAATCCTCCCGTGGGATTCTAATAAATCAGCTCGGCTGAAACCGTGTAGGCATCGCACACAAAAGTGTTTTTCCCATCGTAGCCACTGGTCGCGGCAAACAACCGGGTGAGATGTTTTATCCACGCAGTAGTGATACTTTTCACCTCGCTGGATCATGAATATATTGATAACGCCGAGGGGTTTCCCCTGTCCCTCCACCAGTTGGGGTTTCCCAACACTGGGCTAACCCTGTGCACTATTGTTGTGTCGCCTTCGCTCCAAAGACATTTATAGCTAGATTATTCTGTTTTTCTACTTTAGTGATCTGGGATATGGGGTTGGTTCATCTATACCATCCCAGTTGAGCCCATCATCTTGGGGATAGCTAGAAAGCCTGTCTGAATGAGTGTCAGCTGGAAACAAGGCTGACCTGATAGCTACCCTCAGGCAATCGCCTCTCTATTCTTAACGCTACCATAGCCTGTTTTTTCCTATAGTAGGGGCAAGTCTAGGTATGACCCGCCTCTGAAAGGCACGAGTTAGCTATGTCTAGATAGACATTATCGATTTTATCTACAGCCCACCCAGACCCCAAGTGTGTGTAGCGCTCTAGGTATTCCCGTGATTCGCTGAAAACTAGTATCGCATTGATGCTGCCAATGGTCTCTATGTGTGGCAACCTCTTGTTTACCTCGAAGTAAGGCTGAACGCATCAGTGACCCCGCCTCACGCTCTTATCGAGCCACATTTTCACTGTGATCTGAACTTGATACTTCCCAGACTGGCTAGTTCCTGGTTGATCTTATCAGCTATCAGTGGCTTAATATCTGTAATGTCTATGTTCCTATCAACGCATGCGCCAGCCTTCAAATAGTTGCCTACAGCACGCCAGTGCATCGAACTGTAGGTCGACAGCCTCTATTCTGTCGTAATAGTTCTACAAGCTGTGGTTTCATACGGAATATCCCCCTAACCCCAAATCACGCGCCTCGGTTTTCAATTGTTTTACAGTGGAGGTTTTGCTACGGGGCATGTGATAACAATGCGATTAACCCGCTCTCCCCAGGTTTGAATAACCCGTGAATCCAAGCTGTTTTGCTTTGAGCTTTTAATTCTTTTACCGTAGGAGGGGCTTCTAAACCTAGTAATCTCAACAATGCTGGTTTTCGTGATGCAGAATAATTCGATCACTTCTCTCTGTCTTTATGCATTTGTTTGAGTCACAGATAGTCGCTATAGTTATGCGTACACACCTAAGAGAACCAATGTCTAATTGGGTCACAGTAAAGGTAAAAAATCAAGATACACCTTATCGATTATTCCCTCAACCCACCCGAATATGCGCAGCATAGTAGGGTGTTTTGTATTACTTGCAACGAAGTCCCCAACAAGTATATCTATATCCCCATGCACATCTACCACCATCAAAGTAATTCCAAGTGTGCCCAGCCCATGGCACATCAAACCCTACTTTTACCATGATTGTAAACGAAAGCACCCCTTATATACTTCACTAATAATCATGGGTTTGAGGACACTGATATCTATACTTTTCCCCACATCCATCTGCCAGCTGCTCAGGCAACCTTCCCTGGGCTCAATTTCCACAAACATAGCTATAATGTAGGTGTGTATAATCTCTAATTGGGACACTACACTGTTATCTTGAGAAGTCGCCACGCTCTTTTATGTAGGCCTTTTATTCTCGTAGATGAGATGATGTCTGACCACGTCACCTGCGGAGCTTTGCATAGACAGTAGTGCCCTTTAACCCCTATACCGCATTACACAGAACACACGTAGTTAGGGCTTCCCATGTGGAAACAACAGTACCCCTGAGTCCTGCATTTCCTACCACAGGCCTTCAGTCTTCCCATAAGTATGTATTCGCGATCGGTATGGAGCAGGTCTCATGTTTAGCATACTTATATGGGTATTTAGTCTAATTGTTTCAAGAACCAATGCAGTCGCTGCTATACCCAGCGCTTATGAAAGTCAGTTCACGGTCCATTTGTCCCTTGGATGGTGTGTAGTACTGAGCGAGTGTGGGTTTATTGAGTGGTTGCAACTGTTTACCAGTTAATAAGTAGTATTCTTCAAGGCCACCAACATCGCGGAATGTTTGAACGGCATGGTTTTCACGCCTGAGTTGTTCGTTAATGTAATCGATCCTCTGGAGGCGCTTTTAGCGCATCTCGGATTGGGCAGCCTGTAATTTCTCAATAGCGAGATTATGGCTTTCTTTCTTCCTGTATTTCAGCCGCTGACTCTCGTGAGTTTCGGTGAAGAGGAAATTACTCCCGAAAATGCTAGGGCATTTACTAACTTCCACCGACCATCATAGCTATCGTGGCCATCTTTACTTCATAATATTTTCAGGTAGTATCCCTTGTTTTACTAGGATGTCTTTGTAGCCATCGCCATACCAAGGTTCATTATGAGCATACCCATATCCTGCAGGTTGAAATCTAGCTTGATAGTTGGTTGTTTAAGCACCATTTTGGTCAACCGAAATGCATCCTACGGCTAGACTGGCGACCACTGTGGCGCGGTATGCGCCGCTGACTAACGCTTTCCCTCAGACATTATGTATATGATATAAAAATATTAAATTATAACATGATGTGCGGTCGACCTCTAATTGGGGACCGATCACCGAATCCTTGGGACCCTCACTGGGAGTCCTGTGTGGTTTCCCTCACTGTGTCGCTTATATAGCCACGAGATAGCCACGGCTGCAGTTACGCCTACAACCAACAAGAGACGCCCGGTGAGTCACCCTGATAATTTTATGTTGGTTACACCACCGCTTTTTACCGCAGCTACTCTTTTAGGATTCTTCTGCCTGGTTACTGTGGGTTCCGGCCAGTTGTGGGGTCTCCTCGAGGGTTCACCTCCAGTTGGGGTTTCTCCAACGGGGGTTTCCTCCAGGTGTGGTGTCTCCTGTGCATCCATCTATACTATTATTATTATTTTTCCTCTCAAATTGGCAATGCTTTGTCGTAATAATCGCCACCACCGGGCTAACAACATACCATATTTGTGGTACAGCTCGCAGCTAATAGAGCTCAAGGCGTAGTTCGATAAAAGGGTCTTTCTCGAGGTCTTCCCACAAGTAAAGTCGACGCCTTTGGGAATGGGAAGGAAGTATGACGCAATACCAGTGTATATCTGGGTCATAGCCGATCCTATTGTCTTTGTCATTTCTGCCCGAGCCGACTCGTGAGATTCAGCTGCATAGCTTATCGATTTCTTCGGCTGGCATTTTGTGAATTTTATCCGGAGTGTAATTCCCCAAAGTAATGTTTGGCTTTGCCACCAACAGCCAACGCCACCAGTTTCTCTCGCCATCAGTCCACTTGGGGTACCAACAATTGTTCGAAAGCAATTCTCACACTCCATCTTATAATATAACAAGTAAGATTTAGTTTTAACTATATAATACCCGGATGCAGGCAAAACACAGGAAATGAAGGTTAAGTTGCACACCCACCTTAACACTTCAAATACCATAGCTATAACTAAATGCTAAGCATTATACTAAGCATTGCTAAGCATTGCTAAGCTTTGCTAAGCTTTGCTAAGCATTGCTGCATTTGCTAAGCTAAAACACCCTATATGCTACTGGTTGGTCGGTCTTGAGCACTCGAGCTTAGCATGTTTAGTTTCAGCGAAGCTGTTTCTTCACCCGCTCCCCGCTCTAATTTGCTCATCACATCGTTCTCTCAAACACTCGAAACGAATCCCTGTCCTTGCAATGAAATAAGGCCACCCATCGCCTGCTCCCTGAGGTCTTTCAACACCGAAGTTGAACTTCTGCTAGTACCCAGACGCTGTGATTTGCGTGCGTCGACCGGAGAAGGCCAGGTACGATAGCATGTCTCTTTTTTTGTTATCTCACGATTAGCGCTGCAGTCATCCAGTATGAACAGCGCCGGGTTCCCTTTAAATTTCTCGTGAAGAGCTTTCAACCAGTCCTGCAGGCGTTGTTCCCGGTCGACTTTGTGTACGTCCGGTCAGTCATGACCCAAGGTCTTTCCGTGTACGCTTTTATTCATGCTCAGAGTAGGGCACACATGATAACGATGTTATCAAACACATCCTTGTAGTAACCCTCCAACATATCCAACACCTAAAACGGTCTTCCCATTGCCAGTCTGCCCACACACTATGGCACAGTGTGGGTCGCGGGTAAATCAGTAGGTAGTGGCCTACTGCCATCAGTAGATGGCTTGCACGAATCTCCCATTGTCTATATTAAGTTGCGCTACCCATAATAACGCATAGATATAATTTCAACTTACCAGCCGGTTGAGCCTTCTTGGTAATCTGGATAGTAATTCCTTCGCTGCCATTGTCTATTCTACGCACCACTACCGTAGTTTATCGCCATCCGTGGATCGCGATGTCCAACCACAGCTGCATACTTGTTAGTTAAGTATTCACCGATTTGCACGGAGGATAGGTCCAGGTCTTTGGCTATATAATGGATGTTTGCTCGGTAGCTTTTTATCTCATCCCACTGCTGGTATGGCCTCATACCATGACTGAACAGCTGGTTGGGCACGCCTCTATGGTCACTTCCACCTTTTCAATCTCGGGTTGAAAACTTCGCTGTCCTCCGAACGCCTCGTAATCCTCCACGGGACGCACTCAGGATGCCTTTCATCGATCGCTACCGCACGCTCAGGTTGATATTCCACACAGTGTCGCTTCTTATCTCGCATCGCACTGATCTATGCCTCAGTATGCGGTCGTATTGGATGGCCATCTTCCCAGAGTACTGGCTTCAACCTGCCTGGCCAGCTCCGGCTAGTGACCATGTCGAACTCCAGAGAGATGTTGTCTATAGCGTAACTGGCCTCATCACCGCTCGGGCGCACGACGACTACTTTGCTATAGTCAGTAAACGTGAGCTCAGATTCAAGCCTATCACCCAGCTGCCTGGTAAACGGGCGCTGTCCCGTGAGCAACTCGGTCGAAATGCACGCAGAAACCGGGTTCCCCGCACGCTTTGAGCGATGGCCTTTCACCGTCCGCGGATCTTGTCTAGCTGTTCTTGGCGTGAAGGCATACCCTATGCGCCGACCTGGTCGATTTGTTGATACCCTGGTACACGCCATTGACGCTGCTCTCCTCGCTTCCAGAGGTCCCCGTGAGCAGTGAAACACGCCGCTGTCGCCGATGCTCAGCACCTCGCTACCGCTGATCTTGATGGTGGTTTTCTTTGATGATGGCTCGACCCCACGCTCCGCACTAGCTCACGCTTGTCGCTGGTGGAGGTCAACGCGGAGGTTGAACGCCAGTCGAACCGCGTCCTGGTACAATGAGGTCATTCTCACCAAGGTTTGGAAATCTAACCAGCAGAGTTTGATTCTGGTCTATCTTGCTGGGATTGTTGGTGATGGTCACCGACTGGCGACGGCTCTGGCACCTAGAGGCTCTCTTTGATCTTCTGAAAGGATCTAGTTTTCACCGTATATTGTTATATAAATGAAATATATTTTAATACTAAATAATGGCAGAGTACATACCTATGGATGATATGTGGGATGATAGTGCCCAGGCATTCGAGGATGACACCACATTCACTACCCCCTTAAGTACTGAACTTGTACAGCCTGCTGTCGACGCATTATTACAACGCAGTTGAAAATAGAGACAACATCGCCGCTGGGAAGGGACTATGCCAAGTTTACCGTCGATAAGAAGGGCACGCTTCGCATTGAAGGCTCACCCGGGTCGATATCATAAAAAGACGGAAAGCCGATGCTTTGTCAACACTCACCAGTCGCCATGGGGCCAGCTGATCCGCGATGAACTAGGGCTTCATAGATTACGGGCGGGCGGGCTGCCAAAGCTTCCTCTCGGTCAGCCCAAGATCTGCAAGCAGCCAGGGCCAATACTGGGGATGCTAAAGAAACGCCGGACAGTATCGGTAACTATTGACCACGCATTCATGACAAACTCCTTGCCGGTCTCGACTTTCCCTGAGGGAACTGCGAGGCCTAGACGGCCTTGAAACATGTACGCCGAGAACTCGCGGAACAACATGGGGAAACTTAATGAAATCGATGAGCACATCGCCATGAAAATAAAAAACTCACCGGGCGGATGGTGATATGAAACGTCAGACGAGGAGAGAATAAAAACTTGAAGACGAGACGGACTCGTTGAATCCGCCTCTAACCGAAGCCCTCCGATCACAGATCAGTAGAGTACGGGAAACCATCGACGAGTCCTAAATGAAGACACCACGCTTAGCTGACAGGATTCGATACTGTTCCGGGAGCAAGGCATCACCATCGCCAGCATTCTGACTGCATTGGGCTTCATCATATCAACCCTGGTGGTGTCACTGAGAGTGGGGCCCACACCCCAAGTGGTATGCACACCACCAAGTGGTGGGGATGTTAAAGACTGGATTAAAAACACCTGAAATCCTCGGGAGGCCCTACTAACTGGCTTGGTAAGGCTGCCGGCCCTGCCCGCATCCTGGGTAGCATCGCCTCGTATTGCTGGGTGCTCTGGCTAAAACTGCCACGGGCTTAGTCAAAACCTGTGGGCAGCCATCGCCGCGGGCGTCTGGTGTAATGAAGCGCTAAGAAATTTTAACCAAATAAGCCCCAAAGCTACCCCACCAACCACCAGGGCTGTTTTAATGATCGATGTGCTGCTCCTGAACGTGGAGCCACCCCCCACAGGGGTGTTGGTTGAACCCTAGGCCCGGGTGGCGCCACTATACCCGCTTTCACCGGGTCGTGGGTGGTGGGACGGGGGACGCTGACATCGAGGTTGACGCCTAACTTTTATCCGGCCGGGCTACAACTATTTCGCTGTTGTAGCCCACCACTTTTTACTCTCAGTTGCATATCACTCGAGCCATGTACAACCCCACGCCGAACACGTAGTCGACTTTCGACCTGGCATATTCCAACACGCCTTGGTAGCGCTTTGATGGCACTCGAGATCAACTGGAGCATTGATAGCATCCTCTACGCTGACAACGAACTGTTTCTGAGCCGCCGTAGCAGTCCCCTTTACCGATAATACTGGAACGCTGCTTATGCTCATGCGCACTCCAACACCGCCTTCACACGCACGCTCTAATCGAAGTCGCTTAAGCCGCTCAGTGCCGCACGAAAGTAAACCCCTTCGACGCGTCCAACATAAACTTTTTCCAGTCATCCGCTGCCCTCCCTGATCAAACCTCCAGACTCTGTACTCCTTGTTGGCATTGAAAGCCATGTAACGGTCATCCCACTCGCTGGTTGTGAAGAGATGATACGACTTGTATCCCCAATCTTCACCAGCAGTTTGCTGGCTTCCACAAGGCATTTGGTGAACGATGGGGATACCCAACCCGCGGTTCGCCCCGCAAACGCCAATCCGCCTTCGGGTTTAGTTCAATTCGCTTGTAAATACGCTCAGAGGGCTCGCTTCATCGTACTTGTTGTTTAATGGGTTCCATGCATTGTCCTGTGGGAGCGGGACGCTGATTTCTTTAAGGATACTTGACCTGGTAGTACACGCGGAACTTGAACACAGACTGACTCAGCGTCCACGCCGCAGTGTCGGTCAATGTCACACCACACCCCGCTGTAGCACTTCACACGGCGGTTGAGTTGATTCTGCCAGAACTGCATCGGTTGTTGAACCAAGCATGAACTACCTTAGCGCTAGTCACCGAAAAATTTATACAGGCTGAACACATCTAAAAGCTGGGCGCTGAAATACATCCCATCAGCAACCGCGATCTTCATGGGTGAGAAATCTATGTCCAGTTTAGGGTAAAACACACCAGGGGAGTAAGACACTCTGCGCAGGATGCTCCTCCTTGGGAATACATTTTAAAACTATTATATAATGAGCATATATACTCTAACATGTACATAACACTTCCAGGAATAACGAGCGGTGAGGCCATTCAGCTGACGACGCTGATCGATAATACGTCCGTCAACTCGGTCGCGACTCCGCGATATCACCTACCTACCGCGAATGGACTAACATCAACGCCAGCAACAATAAGCTGTTCGTTAGTGGAACTCGCAGCCAGATAACTGACGGCTACTACAGCGCAGTCTCGCTAAGCCGATGAGGTCTTCAAACCCTGGGAGCCTAACTCAAGATGAACGACTCAAACGCACAGTGGTGTTAATCAACAACGGAAGAAACTCCTTGAGGCTCGGCCGCCATTGGCGAAGACACTCGCATGTCACCTGACGAGATAAAACCAACAACAACCGCCACAGGCACGGTTACCCGACCTAGTACCGCATCGAGCTGTACATTCATCTAGGTCAGGTGAGCACAACGCATAACATTCAAGGGGGTCACCCTTCCACTATACTGAGAGCAGTGCCGTGAAAACGGAGAAATACAACGACGGTAGAACCGAAGTCGCTTTCACCGCTGCAGTATAAGAGGTTGACTCAGGGCAACATACCTGAGCTGATAATATCGGTGTTAGATATAAATCATAATCCCGCGAATATAGGATACCTCAGCTTAACGCTTCACATAAAATGACCAGCGACAAGGGCCCGGGTGAAAAATGCGCCAATGTGGGGATCTCCGACTGGGACACACGCTCGACGCCCCGAGTAGATGGTAAATTGTACTTTGCAAACTGAAAAACAACATTTACAAACGCTGCTGAAGTCCTCCGTGGAGCCCTAGGTGATATAGTAGATACCTCAAGAGCGTAGTCAACACTAAGTACACCCTAGTCACCACCGTAATGATAATTGATAATATACCCATCGCTCGGGGCAAACTGTTCGACTTAGACGATGTTGAGAGCACTACCGTCACCAAACAAGCCATATATGCTCGCCTTCACCGAAGATGACAAGTGGGTGTTGATACCAGATAAAGACGACTGGTTTCTCAATATTAGGCTCGCTCCCCTACGCAGTTCACGGATAACAAAGACAACCACCTAAACAAAGTCGCTAACAACGAAACCCTGCTCGTGGGCTTACGCCCCGACTCAGAGACGAGCGAAGTCATCAGTCCAGTCGCCAGTATGGCAGCCCACATGCTATCGAAAGTAAAGCGGGCATGCAAAACGCGACATTGCAGTTGGTGTCTGAATTTGAAGGCGTGGTCAGGATACTAGAGAGTCTACCGCTTAACTCAACACTGATCATCAAAGTCTACCTAGGGAACCATCGGGAATGATGTCGAGATCGCGAAGGGGATCAAACTTGGGTGGGTGAAACGACACCAGTATCACGCTTGCACAGTTTACGCATGGTGGGTGTCGGCTCCAACACCAGTCTGCAGGGTGTCACCGCGATCGTGGAAAACACTATATCACTAACCAAGATCTTCCTACCTGACAACATACACTTCATGGGGTGAAGTTAACCCCTGAACTATTATCAGAAAACCAGTTGGAAATTATCTCGCATAGTATTATAGCAATGACCAGTCATCACCCCAACACCACGCTTAATCGACCTAGGGGACACGGAGGGATTCGATCAGCCTGGTGAGGAAGACACCTCGTGACGCCCTACACTTGAAAGACAATGTATATAGGCGGGCAGCAATAGCCGATCATCTACCCAAACTCACACTCAAGGACCTAGAGGGATTCGATCAGCCTGAGGAAGACACCTTATACATCCTACACTTCAAAGACAAAGTGTATAGGCAGATACCGCTATCAGATTTTAAAGAACCCAATGGCTAATCAACTTAACCCTCACCTCACCTTATATCACATACAATGAACATAATGATATCTCTGAAGTTAAGAATAGCGGTACCCAGCCCGGTGTTTCATTCCGCCCCTAATACAACGATTTCACTAAGCCTGAACCCCAATAAGTTATTTTCACCCCGAGGGGTGAGTTAAGGTATGACTGCTACGGGTACGCTAAGGATTACATCTATAGCACCAGGCTCCACACTCATCATGGACGCCTTAATAGAGCATATTGCTCCTGCAGAACAACAACTTTTACCCGGGTGACTGTACGCTGGAGTTCCCAGGCCAGGTGGAGCCGCTCAGATCGCCATACAACCGACCCCTCAACAGGTAATATAATCTCCTTAATAATCCCCTACCATGGGTGGATAATAAGCCGCCACTTTGAGGAGTTTCATGTGAAAACAACGCCACCTATTGCACTCTCACCTATTTTCCTACATGAGTATTTGCTGCTTTTATAAGTCTCAAGTACGCTAATCGAAGATTAAATGAAACCCAATTAAAATATCTTTTGAAAGATATATTATAGGATGGGGCTATACCCAGTCATAGAGGAAGTAGCGAAGACACTGGAAACCGTAGATGGGTTCCGCTTGAGGCAGTTATGTGATGTAAAACGTCAACTAGAGCAAGACCGCGACACACGTAAAGCACTATGTAAAAAGTACCATAGAGCTTTCAATATCGTGGACGGGGCTGATACTACCCTTATGGTAACCAGCATGGGACTAGGAGTTGGCAGGTGTTGGGTTGTTAGCTACCATCGTGGCTGCACCTATAGTGCTAGGCATTGAAATAACAGCTGGGGTGGCAGGGGTGTTAGGGTTGGCGCTTAAGTTGGCATCACGCAGACTGCATCGTAAGGCATTGAAACATGATGGGATCAGGGTTCTGGCAGAAGCAAAGCTGAACACAGTAAGTGAGCCGATTTCCACTGCACTCACTGACAGTAAGATCTCAGAGGAGGAATTTCGCTCAATCCTCTCTGAACTCACAAAATATAACGAAAATGAAACAAGAGATTCGGGTCCAAGCTATATAGAATAAAGAAGTTGTATATCCATAAAAATAGTCCTCATTTTTCATCAGAGATTTATCTTGAGTCCTGTTTTTGAGGGTCCCTGGGACTCATACTCTTAAATTTCAGGGGTCCTGGACAACATAATGGGGATCCCAGACACTTAAATATTATTATTAATAGTGTTATTGTCGTGTGTATCATGATCATCATATTATTTGTTACAGTAATTGAATTGCAAATTATACCATAACCCAGCTAGTAGCAAACTCTTTGATAACTTATTGTTACTTGATTGGAATTTTTACAAAAAGTATTTTGACTTTTTCTGCGTCCCTGTGGATGCACTAATAAATTTTGTTGCGTCCATTGACATTTTTTAAGCGTATAGGACGCAGGACTTCGCATCCTCTAAATCCCTGCAGGATCCATGATTCCTTTGTCAGTAATGTAGTGACCATAGATGTATTGTAGCATCTTCACAGGTGGAGCGGTGAGGAAGCCTAGTGGTTAAAGCATTCACTCGTCACAAAGACATGGGTTAGAATCCCATCATGGATACAATGTGTGAAGCCCATTTCTGGTGTCCCCCACAATGATACTGCTGGAATACTGCTAAAGGCGTCAAAAACCATATGCACTCACTCACAGGTTCAGACACTTTGTCAAAGATAAAGTCTGAAGTTTACAGAGACAACAACAGCTAAATTCGAAATGCTAGACATTGTCTCTGATACATGCCATATATGGGAAATTAGAGGTAGACATTGAGGCAAGACATTAAGGCATCCCTACAAGCACCAGTTTGTTCTTCTCCGTTGCTGAGCTGTATTCTTATGCACATATATTCGAATTTCTGCTCAGATTGGCAATTTCAAAACAACAAGATCTGACCAAGTTTTATCTGATAACATATAATGACTGTCAGTTAGTTCCCTAAAACCGATTTACCTACCTGAACCAGAAATGAAATCACCAAAATCATGTCATATGGTACGTATCTACACACACAAACCTCCCTAGAACAAAATGGGTGACACCCCCTAAAAGTCGTCATCATCCCCTCTAGCTATAAATTATGAGCTGTCCCTTATTACAAGAAAAATTACTTAACTTTCCAATCGTTAACTCTCCCTTCAACCAATATTCCAGCAGCTCCAGATGGACTGTGCTATCAACATATTTTGTACAAGTTAATCAAGCTAATCTTCTGCTAAAATGCTATTTAATGAGGACTGTAATGAGGTAGAGTTTAATTATGTACTTCGTGATCATGTTTTGTCATTTAGCTATTTTACTTCAACAAGTTGTAAATAATGTCCTGTGTATAGTTTAGATAATACAGCACCTATAGTAACGATTTATTATTGCATTAATTTCAAGCATTATGATCAACTTCACTGATGTATATATAATCAAATTCCCATTTCTATTTCAATCTGCACAAGATACTTAAGCCGTTGTAAGCTAAGTAAGGTCATTAAAGCTCCTCTCTATTATTAAGCGATTCTCATTGGGTCAGTCCACTTCAGTGTAGGGTAGATCAGCTATCAATCAAAGTAGAAACCTAAGCATATTAATGATTGGCTAGGTTTTTAATTGGGTGTCCTACTTTTAAACCCTTTGTTTTCACCTCTGCAGTTTCCCACTGACACAACACTGGGAGACAGACACAAGACCAGGAACTGAAGGGTTAGTAGTTCCTATTATTGTGTTCCTTTTATGCCAGTCTAAGGCAAAAACCACTTCATGTAAATAATAGTCTATATCAAATTAATATTATGTTTAAACTTGTCACATATTCTTGTGTTTGTGTGCTGGAGATACCATATTTGTTTGTATGTGTGATTTTGTTGGTCTTGCAGTATCTTGTATTGTTTATCAATGAGTTGATAATAATTTAGATGTATTGTTCAGATGTGTAAATAGAAAAGCTATCATGGTAGGTTTCATATCATGAACAATTGTCACGAGGACATTGTCATTAGTATCAATGAGAACACCCCAGTGGGATTCACAGGGTAGATATATTTATATATATATTTATGTTGAGGGATATATTAGATACTATACAATTATAGACTGGTGATAAAGTCAATACCTTTTTTTTATGGACCCGCGAAAAGCAATATTGACCGAGGACGAAGACATAGCTTGACGTCATAGTAACTCAGGTCAATATCACGTTTGGTCGGACCAAACTTTTCTGTCGACGGTCACGTGACCGCCTCCGGACCAATCAGGTGGTCAGAAAAATATGCTTGCATAAGAATATATATTATTTATATTATAAATATATTATTCTGATTAATTAAAGAATTGAATATAATATCATGCTTATTATACCATATCTATGTTGCAAGTATATATGCAACAATAAAGATATGTCTAGTATATAAGCTAATATTACATCACCAGTATCGTTTTCATTAAAATTTATTATTTTTAAAAGTTGTTTTCTTAAAACTGTGTGGTTGTTATTTCACTCAATGTCAGAGAGAGAGTAGGTTTGTCGTGTCACTTCGTTACTAGGTCAGCACACATTCATGGCTATTACAGTAATTAATATTCTAGGCCCCAGTGAAGCTTTTTTTTTAAAATATGTATAAAAGGGGGATACGGGCGGATATCTTTCCCCAATAATATTATATCGAGTTGCAATTTCACTTCCAGTGTCAGATACTTGACATATTTCACCACAGGCAGTCACGAATGTCGTAATTTCAAAGGGATTACATTGCATACGTTATAGTGACAGCCGAAATTAGAAGGTAAACAATCATAATTCCGTCAACACGTACCTGACTAATTGTCCTTGGCTATGGTTAAAGTATGAGATGCATACATGTCTTCTTCTTTGAGGAAAGCTGTGCATCTGAACTCGGGTAAACCCAGTGCTAAAAATAGAATTGTGCAACCTTGTCACCACTCGCCCATTTCCGCAACCTCCGAGATTACCCGAGTGGGGGCGAGCAACTCGTGTTATTCCGGGACAAACCGAATAGGGGCGAGTGGTGACGAATGGATCAAGTTGCAATACACTTTATAACATCTCACCAGGGACCATATAATAGATATATTATATGGTCTCTGATTTCACATAACCATGAAAAAGAAAGTGCAATATCAAAATTAGAACCGGAGATATTTACATAAATAGTTTGTAATATTTTCATGTTTTAGCATTCGTGAAGATTCACTACTTGGATAAAATAATGTACCTTATTTTGCTTGTAAATCATATTCTGCCATTCACCAGAAGGGACAAGAAGTTGGCCAGAAAGCTGGTGTTGTAAACAAAAAGGAAGTTGTAAATCCATACCATACCTTATGTTAAGTTCTAAATATCCATCATCAGATTTCCTACTGTTTGTTAAATATTCATTTTATCAAGCAGGGACTGTGCTCTTCTTTTATACTGCAGTAGTGCTGTATGTTGGTGAAATCATATGTTCGTGCTAAAGTGTGCAGTATATAATACAGCATGTTATGATACAAAGATAAATAGTGCTAACTAGTGTCACCTTACAGTGTAAACTAACAGGATCGGGTGGCCAGGATCCCGGACTTCGTTGACACCTCATCAGTTCCCAATTGTGCAGATCGATGCTCATGCTGTTGATCACTGGATTGTCTGAACCAGATTCAGTTATTTACAGACAGCCGCCATATAGCTGGTGGCATAAAACTAACCTCACTCACTCAATATATTTCCTACAGTGGCACCTTATGGTGATGTTTGAAAATGTCTCTGGTGAATTGAAGATTGGCATGGTACACCATTCCCTAGTCGCCAAGAAAATTAAATTCTGAGACTATTTCCTAATGGAATATATGCATTAAACAGAACCTGATCCTGAAAAATGGAATTTTCAGAAAGATGAGAGAGGATGAAGACGAGGTGAGGTGAAATTGGGTTTAACGTCGTGCTTGAGAGTATTTCGTTCATATGAGGACGTGCATGCGTGTGTATGTGTATGTGCGGCTGCTTGTACTAGCCCAGACTTAAGCTGGTTTTATAGTGCTAGCCCACTGAGATACCATGCCGCAGTGAAGCATGAATACCCCACTCGGACACATTATACTGAATCCGAGCCGACCAGTTCTTGCTGTACCCAGTAATGCCAAGCGCCAGGCAGGGACCAACAAGTACATTTTAACCTCTTTTGGTATGACGCGGCCAGGGATCACAAGTCTAGCATCATGCACTCCAACCAATGTACAAGTGTTCATTTTGCAGAACACCAATGGACAAGGGTTCATTTTGCAGAACAAAAGGGGTTAGTCAATGCAGACAAATACATAAAATTTGCTTGATAACATCACTAGGCAGCATAAAGATGGCATATCACACAGTGATTTTGTCACATTCAGCAGTCATGTTTTCAATGGAAGTTATTACCTCCCTTGGGTGAAACCATCACATCCTATCATAGTGTCAAGGTTACTCAATGTTTACTTACTTTATTTGTAACGCCATGATTTATTAGAGGAACAGGCCCCTAAATTCCTATTAAAAACATTGAAACACACTGAGAGTCAAAACGGTTAGCAAGGGCGACAAGCCAGGGATCTGTCTCCAAACACGTATGTAAAAGTTCACTCAATTTCTATACCTGTAGTAAAGGTTTGCAAACATTTTATTCATACAGTAAATCACCGATAGGTCAAAACAGATGTGCTTGGGTCCTTTTTTTTGTATTTACGTATAATATAGTGAACAAATAGGCTTTGTAGCTAAAGAGTAACAGACCTATTAAATCATGTGATGCACTGACAATCTCATCTCGATAGACATTGCAGATCCTCTTATAACTCTGCAGAGAGATATTGTTCCAGGTTAGGTCACTTCAATGTACACTTTATACTTTCCTATCGAAAATATAGAGTAGTTCATCGATGCTTATTAATCAAATATCCTGTCAAATAGAATTTCATCAACAGATTCACATATTACTTTTCCCATGTGAAACTGGCAAATTGTTTAAAACTTCTCTATTTAATACACAACTTCACACAGTCAAATAAAACATAATAATATTTGGTACATAAAGCATGTTTATTTACGTATTTTTGTACATTTTTTTGGGTAACAGCCTTATGACCGGGCACCAGTTCCAACTCTAGGGCCAGCTCCTTCCTGCAACACAAAACATGGAATAATCACAGATAACACTCATAATAACTTTCCGTTTCAAGCAGTTCTGCACAAAGTATTTTTAGCAGAAATTAGTTGTACTTTTCCAGAATCTACCTTAAACAGCTTGCCATCAACTATAGATTACATTCCTCCACATAACTCGACATTTCACAGCCACTTACTTTGCAAACGGATATCTTAATAAGTCTTACCATTAAATGTTCAGACCAACATTTCAATTATTTCGGATTTATTTCATTATTTCTTTTTCTACTTTGGCCCAGTCAAACTAATTCCAGAAATCACAAGTTAAAAAGTCACGACTATGGTTCTCGTGTTACTTACCCTCATGGGTCTGAAGCGGAGTGGGGGGCTGCGGTCCTTCCTGGCCTCACGGGACCTGTTCCTCACCACCTTGGAGTGGATAGCGCAGGACACGCAGTACAAGAGCTTGGCATACAGCTTAGGAAGGGCATACACTGAAATCACAAGTCAAGATTGAATGATACAAACTATACATGTGGCCATGTAAAGATAAACTAAAGCTTATTTCTACGTTTGGAAACAATAGCATACAATATGGCAAAACATGAATCCACTAGTAACTAAAAGCAACTAGAATGCAAACAATCTCTCCGAGTTAACTTTTTGTTTTAACTGACCTAGCCAAAAGGGTCGTGAGTCATGACCTCTTCACTTTCAAAATTTGTCAAGACACCAGCGAACAGTCTATTGTAATTTATAGGACTGCACAGTATATTGGTATATATCGCAATACGCTTTTCAAACGATATATATTGCAATAGTTTTTATTGAGAACCAGTTCATGGGTAAAGAACATTTTATATATATATATTATATTTTTGTGATCTTAATGGTTAAATTAAAACCTACACACTTTCATTCACAAATGTTTTCATTCATTATTCAATGACAAAACGGCATACTGTAATGCTATAAATTGTATAAAACAATGAAAATTGCATCCCGGACTATGTAACCTAACTTTGAGATTGCTGTTATCAGAACTATAACATATATGTTTAGGGACTTAAGATGTAGAAAATAGGATTGACACTCACAATTACTATCACTCACTCACTGTCAAACACTTAAGTTCCCAACATATCACAATATGTACTGAATCGCAATATATTGCAATTCAATTTATTTGCCAATACACAGTCCTTATAATTTAAAGCTTCAGTTATGCAGCCCAAAATACCCATGAAAAATTACTCAAATAACCGTTACTAATCTTCCATAAGAATCTCAGATGCATACAGTAGAGATAAGACAGAAACTGTCTGGCTTTATGCACGTATGTAACCCTTTTCAGTAGATGTTGAATGCCCTTAAACACTTGCCATCACTTTGCATCATGCCAAGTTATTTCCTTCCTGACATTTTCCAAAGTGCACATTCTGCAAAAGCGATCAGTGAGTAAGTTTATTTTTACGCCACACTCAGCAATATTCCTGCTATATGGCGGCAGTCTGTAAATAATCGAGTCTGGACCAGACAGTCCAGTGATCAACAGCATGAGCATCGATCTGAGCAATTGGGAATCGATGACGTGTCAACCAAGTCAGCGAGTCTGACCACATGATCCTGTTAGTCGCCTCTTACGACAAGCATGGGTTACTGAAGATCAATATTCTAACCCAGGTCTTCACGAGTGGCGATCAGTGAGAAGATGTGCTTCCATTAATTCTGCACAGTTATGACAGACTTTCTAATAAAAAAAAACCATTAATCGCATGTCAGAATACCAATGTAAAATTCCTGGACACATAAATGTCTTCAAGTAATAGCAGCCAAATAAACCCTGTACTGACATTTCTCTTAATAAAATCAATCAACCACTGCCCCATGCCATGCATACACAGCATATAACCATGCAACCTCACCATGGATTGAACTTTCAAAAACTTGTCTGAACATTCTGCTCTCGATTATTTATCAACAGTGTTAAAAACTCCAAGAAAACCAGCCCAAACCTGTCTTTGGGCACTTCACAAGTATTAAATGTACAAAAGTGAGTTGTCAGTCAGCGTTTTGCTCACCTTCATAAACGCTGGCATCAGAGATATCCCTGACAGCAGCAGCCTCAACGATGTTCCTGATCACAAACTTCTTAATGGCTTTGTCCTTGGGCACACATCGGGCACAGTTAGTGCACCTGATGAACTTCACGTGACCACGGCCCTTCTTGCTGCGTCCATTGTTCCTTCTTTTCGAAGTCTGTAAAAAGGGAATAATCCATATATAAATACATGTGTAGTAATTACTATCACAAAGTAACAGAAAAGGATCTCTTAAGTTGAACGCAAAATTATCTTTGGCATTTCAGACAAATAAGTAAGTTTTGTTTTGTGCCACACTCGGCAATATTCCTGCTATATGGCGGCAGTCTGTAAATAATCGAGTAAGGGACCAGACAATCCAGGGATCAACAGCATGAGCATTGATCTGCGCAATTGGGAACCGATGACGTGTCAACCAAGTCAGCGAGCCTGACCACCCGTTCCCATTAGTCGCCTCTTACAACAAGCATGGGTTACGATCAGACAAATAAGTGACTTCTGTATGCCTCAAGTATTCGTACTTAAGAAATTACAAGATTGCTTTTACGCTACCATACTGATAGGTCAATGGGAAAGGTACCACTCATTATTTCGATGGAATGTGTATACATTATAGTTTGATAAGGTGAAATGGGGTTTAACATGTTATCCCACTCTATAGTGACAGGCAAGTGCCTGCTTGTAACAGCCTGACTTGGGCAGCGCCCCGAGTTTCACCTTTCCCTCTCCAGGCAATCTAGACCAATGAGGCTCTAGTAGACTTTATAGCCTGTACTGAAGACTGTTTACAGTTGTGATAAAGCAATAAGATGTTCGAGCTTGAGAATTAATAGCTATTTCACCTGGGTAAATGATTTAATGATGTTAACACCTTTTAGCTTTCATTACACATTTAGAACATACATGACTGATCAGTTCTTTCCCCATACAATTTCTACATTACATTCACCAAGCTACTCCAACAAACTTCATATAGCCTTTGAAGACATGTTAGTTAGAAATAACCGAAAGGACCCCCTCCATTTAGAACAGTTTTTTCAAGCTTTTGACTTTTTAACTAACAAACGGGCACTTACCATACTACTATTATATTTCAGTAAGAATGCATTTTATCTCATACCATTAGCAGACATGACATAACGGCTAAGCACAAAAGACACTGGAAAACTAAGCTACCCCTGGGGACCAGCGTCCTGGTGCCCCCAACCCCCTCTTAAAAATTGAATTAGGCAATATTGAAGTGCGTTTTGAGACCTCTCCTAGACTGTTTTCCTGGATGCATATCCTCGCCTTGCTTCAACATCCACACACACACACTTAAATTTTTATTGCAGATTTACATTGATCTCAAAAACATTCAAATGAAACCAAATTCCCGGAAATCCGCGGGAAAAGTCTCATGTTTGCATTAGTCATTCTGGGAATACAAGTGCACAAAGCTCCTTCACAGTATTAACTTTTCCCTGCTCATTCTAGGGCGCATAGCTAAAGAAAATAATGGACAGCTTCCCCTCCACACACATTCAAAACATTATCATTTTAGCTATGCAAGTTAATGAAACTACAAGTTTGTTACATTTGGTCCCAATGGATATCACCGATGCAGTTGCAGTCTTTAACAGATCAAACATTTTTTAGAAATCTTTTCAGAATTATGTCCTTTTATTTTTAGCTATGTAAGCTGTATTGCCCATTTTACAAACTGCAATTCCAAAAAACAAGGGGTATCAGGTGGAACAACGCCTGTTAACCTGTTAACATTTCTCACAGGTTTTATCGGCCTAATGATCAATCACATGATGCACAGTGATTAACGTGCAAATACAGATGAAAACAAAATTAGATACCCAAATTTTAACTTAAATCTCCCTGACCACTGATGAAAACCCAGCAATGTATGATAACCGTTAACTTTTCCACCGTAAGCTACCGCCAGTTTTGTCCAAAGGAGTCCGGTGCCCGTAAATGGGTGTTATTTTGCATCAAATTGTATTGCTTTCAGATGGTCGTTCACTGAGGATACGTTGAGGTACATTCATTTGATAACTACCAAGCAGTCTACTATTTTTCGCAGGTGAGTACACAAGCTGCTGGAAAATGACTTCATTTCGTTCGAACACGTGAGGACCACGTTGGAACAAAAACTCTCATTATGTCTCGAAATATGGAATACTGACATAATAAATCGTTTGTTTGGGTTATTTGAGGACAAAAGCTGACAAAACAAATCGCAAAACAATATTGTATCCGGGTTATTTTGTCCATATCGTAACATTCATGTGAGAGCATGGCATTTCAACCCACCATCTTGGCATGGGCCAACGTGCGAGAAAGGCCGAGTGAGATTAATGCGCGCTGGACTTTTTCTATACATTTTGCAATAAAATACGCTGCAGAAACATTTGCAATCCGTTTATAATCTACGAATTATTATAAAATGGATTTAGTTTTACGTTTAATATTATAATAATAATGAAAACAATGTATATGGAATAGAACTATTTAGTAACACTACGCTTCAATGGGAGGTAATTCATTATGCGATGAAGCATACCACTAAAAACTCTACATACGTGCGTAGGCGCTCTGATACACAGGAACACAGTCACGGTCGAAGGCGCTCTTATTGATTCCCAGGAACCTACCGACCTGAAACAAATATATCCAAGAAAACCCATGCAAGTCTAGAATATGTGACATGTCCAGATTTCCACAGTTTCTGAAAATGAAGAAAATCCCAGGGCCCCTTTTCATTAATTTTTTCATAAATATGTTCATTTCAGAGACTAGTTGTTATATTCTAGAACCTAGTCATCGGAGACATATTGTGTAATCTCCAGGAATGTTACATGTGTTGCAAAGAGACAGCAACAATACAAAAATGGTCTGAGGCTGATGCAAATAAGTGACACAATACAAATAATTTATTCGTCATGTTTTACCATCTTGACAAGTACTTTCTCCTGATAACGACTAGCAAGTGTTGACTATCATCCTGACTGGTGTGGATATATTCCATTTATTATATCTCGTCTTGATAAATAACACTCAAATTCAAGTAAAGGCACTTCTTTTTTAAATAAAATCATTGAGTTTCGATTCCGATGGCCGCGAATCAAGAATTTAATTCATGAAGGGATACTGTTCGATTGACTGAATACGCGAGTGAATCGTAAAAGCCCTAGTAATTTCATAGAAATCCCGTTATGTTCGGAGGTTTTATGTAACCCTAAAATATTCGGTTAAAATATAAGAGGCGACTAACGGGATCGGGTGGTAAGGCTCACTAACATGGTTGACAACTTGACACATGTCATCGTGTCCCAGTTGCGTAGATCGATGCTCATGATGTTGATCAGTGGATTGTCTGGTCCAGATTATTTACAGACCCGCCATATAGCTGGAATGTTCTGAGTGCGGCGTTTAAAACAACAAACAAACCTAATATATTCGGGCATTCACAATGAAGTCCAGATCCCATGAAAAATTATTAATGAACTGTTGAACATGAAGTGATATTTATTAAGGGCATTAACGATTTATAATATATAACCATATATAACTATTAAATGATGGTTTTACAGTATAATAAAATTTACTTCAGAATTGTACATCTATGATCTTAATAATATAAAATATCGGAAGGCACTGCTTGATTCTAGAAGCTGTTACACTCGTTTAGGAATACAGTGAATTAGAAAAGTGTTTTTGGGGTGATTATTACAGTCCTCATTCTAAATGTTCCTTATGCAGTGCAACCGAAGATGAAATTCATATTATATATTCTCATGGAAACGAACAAGGGAACACATGAAAGTACAAGTGTTCCTTTATTCTTTTCCAGGTTTCTTCACAAGGTATGTATTGCACTGTGGGTGAAGTTCTGGAAATAAATAAAGGAACACTTGTACTTTCATGTGTTCCCTTATTTGTTTCCATGAGTATATTATTGCCAAACTTATCAAACTCGTAGTGATGATGTTCCACTTATATTCAAACACCGCAGAAATATTAATGGTTTAAGATATTTAATGAATTCTAATGATTACAATTTCATTTCAGGAAAATACTTATACACTGGGGTCAACTGGTCTTGAAAACAATAAACCATTGAATTAACCTGGAGTGAATGTGACGTTTTGACGACCCGTTCCAGATTTCCATGAGTGAGTGAGTTGAGTTATACGCCGCACTCAGCAATATTCCAGCTATATGGCGGCGGTCTGTAATTAAATCGAGTCTGGACCAGACAATCCAGTGATCAACACATAAGCAACGTGCATGCGATGACAGGATTGTGTCAACCGAGTCAGCGAGCCTGACCACCCGATCCCGTTAGTCGCCTCTCACGACAAGCATGGGTTACTGGAGATCAATTCTAAAACTAAACCGAAGTTCATTATCCGCACTTCAACTTCAATATTGGCCCAGACTCGATTATTTACAGACCGCGGCCATATAGCTGGAATGTTGCTGAGTGCAGCGTTAAACAACAACTAAACCAAAGTACAAGAGCACCAACTTTTTTATATATTAGTATTGTTAATCTGTAATGAAATGGCTATCTGAAATGTAGTATAAAAGAAATCAGTTGAGCTGAAGAAGTCAAACAAAGCTTGAAGCTGTAGCTGTCACAGCATTTCTGCACAATGAAGGATAACCCAAACCATACAAACTGGGGGAAATGGTTATAGAATGTGATGGCATCAGCTGAGGAGAGCATCTCTGGAACCTTTGAACAGCGGACCAGCAGGTGAGAGAGGGAGTTTTAGGCTGTTTTTATTCCAGCAAAGTTACCCTATGGGACACTAGAAATGGGCTTCACACATTGTACCCATGTGGGGAATTGAACCTGTCCTCTAAGTGCATGACAAGTGAATGCTTTAACCGCCACTGACCAACAGGTGAAGTAGGGTTATGATGAGAGCGTTTGAATCCTTGCAATACTGAGAGATAAAGTAACCATAGTGAGTTTGTTCAAAATTGCCTCTGTTCACCCAGCCGAAAATGGGTACCCGGTGGGATAGGGATGTGACTTAACTTTCCAGCGCCTCACAGGCAGGTTGGGTTATCAGGGTGATAATAATCAGATTGTGATTTCATGTGTTAGAGCTTTGAGCATGTGCCTTGTACATGGAAAAGGTGCATTATAAATTCACACTTATTCTGATTATTATCTTGGTGTGGTCATGTGCAATCACTGGATTGTCTGATAATATATCCAATTAAAATATCTGTGCAACATAAGAAAAAGACAATGGGTAAGGTTCAACTTTATTTATAAATCAAAATAAACAGTTTGTCGCTTACATGCAGTTGTATCTCACAATAACATGACATTCAACATCTCAACTCACTAACATCCATCACTTTTCCTAAGACAATAGTGCCAATGTTCTTGTGTTGTTTGCATCAACATTAAACTTGACTTGGAACTCGACTTGATCTCAATATTTCATGAATAATAGTCATAAGTACATCCATTCTCCACCCACAGAGGTTACTTGTCATATCTTCCTACGAACCTCTGTTCTAATACGGCCATATTTCCCGGTTCTCATAAAATCCCCTAGCGGCAAAAGATCGCAACACGAATTATCTCCCTTCTTTCTATCCAATCAGAACAGTGTTACATCGACTTAGATTCAACTTGACTAACACAAGCAAATGTGGGGTCACAAATATCCCCAATCTGCCGGGGACTTGTGTTGATGTTACACACAATACGTTTAATGGCTAGCTTGTCCGTTGTCAATGAGGGCGATGGAGACGCCACTGATCCCCCATAACATGACTGAGTTCTGTCTAGAAGAAACGTTTGAGCATCGCGCAGGGGAAGAAGTTTAGTTTTCTCGAAGCATACGGAAATTACCGAGGCCTTGCGAATGACCACTTTTGAAACGTCGCTGATTGCACAACTAAATCTGATTGCCTCGAGTCTTGAACGCTCACACCATGAAAGGGCCGTATTAGAACAGAGCTTACATAGGAAGATATGACAAGTAACCTCTGTGGGAAGAGACTTTGGTGTTCCAGATATAGCACTAGGTTTAAGTGGCATGAAACTATGTCAATTTTAAAACAAACCATACAAAAATAATTCCAAACTGTAAAAATATTTGCACTGTGAGAAGAGATAAAACATTAGATGAAAAAAGGTATTATATGACCCCATACTTGAACAATTCCCATTAAGGATTATCTAGACAGTACATTCCACATGTTTATTTCTTGTTAAAATCAAAAATCTTTTTTTTTTCTTTTCTTTTTCACTACACTATTGCTAAAGCAACCGACCAGATATGACAAATAACATTTGTAATTTTTTCTTTCTTTTGATCTGTAAACAAAGTAATAGAAAATGGCATCAATCTCAGATAAACATATCACATGCTCCTTGAAATCCCATTTGAAATATTCATCAAACTATACCACAAACATCTCGCTTAAACATGACTTTCCTAACCACACAAATAATTCAGTTTTACAGGCCCACACAGAATGTGCTAACAACACATGCAAAAATAAATAGAATCATTATATCATATAAAAATTTATCTTAAAAGTCAGGGGGTTAAAATAGGAGCTAAATATTCTTAAATATGTGATAAAAATTAAATTAATGTATTATGAAGGTTTGATCCATCACAACTTCCTACATATCACAATCATCCCAGCTGAAGTAGCCCCAGTCTAACTGAAATTGTCCATTCAATAGTCACACTTTCAAAGATTTCGATATATACACAGACTATATTTAAAGCTCAATCCATGTGTACACCGGTGAAATAATACAGCTCAGTACAATCTGAAATTAGTTGGAGATTGGAGATGAAGCCAAATGGTTTTAAAAACTGACATCAAGAGCAGTATCTCCTTCATTCCAGCTACATGGCGGCGGTTTGCAAATAATCAAGTCTGGACCAGACAATCCAGTGATCAACAGCATGAGCATCGTACTATGCAATTGGGATATGATGACAGCGAGCTAGACCATCCGATCCCATTAGTCGCCTCTTACAACAAGCATGGGTTACAGAAGACCAATTCTAACCCTGATCTTCATGTGTCCATTTTGATTGGCGGTGTCTCCAAATCGTCACACTGAATGGTTTCAATGGCATGCCACATGTTTTCCATTATCCAAGAGATGCAGACCATCATATGGCCACCTTACATTTTTGGGTTTAGAGATTAAAATGTGAAGACCCAAGCACCATGATAAGCAATGGATTGTACAAACATAGATGAAAGTTTTTTAAGGTGTAATAAAAGTAATTTCAGTTCCCCTTCTACAACTGCAATCCCTTAGTGAGTTTAGTTTTACGCCAATTTTAGCAACATTCCAGCAATATCACAACGAGGTACACCAGAAATGGACTTCACACATTGTGCCCATGTGGGGAATCGAACTCGGGTCTTCAGCATGACGTTTAACCCACATGGATACCCCCCCCTCCCTTATCAATACAGAAAAATATAGCAGTACAGAAAGCCTTCTCAAGCCATGGTTAAACATGTTACTGTAAAATTGAACACATCACTTACATCCAGCCTTTATGTGTTTCAACCTGGTTATAGTTCATTCAGCAACTTGGACAAAATACACAATATTTTCATCTATCCAAACAAAAGGCTCAAACAACCTGTACACTGAGACAAAAACTGGACAAATTTTACATCAACAAATGATTAGAGTGTACAGCACTTTCACTCACCATGCAAACAACTTGTGCCCTTTAACAAGAAATGTCAACTATACAATTGGAATCAGGTTCAACAATGCCTTATAATTGGAAACACATGGTGAGATCAACAGGGTGGTTCCTGGGGTGAGGACAAGCCCTTATTTGGGCATCCCGTCCTGCAGGATGGAGGACATGAGGACGCGGTCCTGCAGTGTGTGCTCCAGTTCCTTCTCGTCCAGCTTCAGTGTCACCTGGAAAAGGAAATGTTCAATGTGATATATGGCAGAAAGGATGTGGTTGAGTATGGCTACAGTATTCAGTAATATCACTGTCAGATAATCCTGTATGGAATATCCTAGGGATGTGTTCAACACTTTACTTTGGTGAAAAACAAGGATTTGGTGTAGACAAACCCAGGATTTGGGATTCAAACCACTGATAATTAGTCCTGCATTACAAAGGGATTAACACCTTCCACTGTGAACATCAAATTGTGAGACCTGTTTTTATGATATTAACTAAAACATAAAAGATAACATACAAAAAGAGTGAGAGAATGAGCCATAAGTCTACACCAATTTGGCATGGCATGGCATGGCGGTAGGTTTTTTGACACCGCTGTCAACAATACTCCAGCAATATCACGGTGGGGCACACCAAAACTGGGTTTCACACATTGTACTCATGTGTAGATTTGAACCCTGATCTTCAGATTGAGGAAAAATGCTTTAACCACTAGGCTATCCAACCACCCTGTGATGGAATGGAACATAACAGACTAGTGAGTGACCATTGTCTTCTATTGCTGTATAACCGGGATATTTACAGTAACCTATAAACAATCAAGCCTGGACCTGTAGACATGCACACCTGATTTCATTGAAGAACAGTAACATACAAGTCTGAATGTACTTGAAACCTGCTCATGTCTTAAACATTGTACACAAAATTCACACTTTTCTACCTTGGCAAGTCTGGATTCCTTGGCTTTCTTCACTCCCAGTATTCCCCTTGATTCCAGCAGCAAGCACAGGCTGAAGAATTCTGATTGGTCAACTTTGGCCACATGACGTTTGGTGCACACCTTGCAATATGTCTCATGCAGCTGCAACATACGTCATTATCTGCTATAGTCATGATTCTAAACAACAGCAGCAAGCAGGAATGTCAAGGGCACATCTTAATTTCAGTACATGCAAAGTTAACCGGTTTTGTTTAGATAAAGACAAACTTTATGGATGAACAACTTCTTTATTCAGGTGATGTGACGTTTCGATACAGATTCTTGTATTATTATGCAACGAAAGTACTAGAATCTGTAATCTACTGAGAAAGTGTAATCCCAAATAATGGGTTACATCTGACCACTTTCTAAATAGCGAAGTCTCTTGAACAAACATTCCATGTTTAAAGTCAGCTATGGTTTTATTTTGGCAGCAAATACGTCTTATGTCAGAAGCCTGCTTTACATAGTTATCGCTGTGAATACTGAAATACAAAGATGATTTCTCTGAGACACTCCTGCACATCAGCACGAGTAAATCCTAATTTCTTGTTTCAAGCTGGTTGTAGAGCCGTAACTGAGATGTAAATATTGCCATAAATGATGCTGATGTAGTTACCTTCCCCATCGCAACTTCCTTGAACTTCCCCTCTCTTAGCATCACCAGCAGTGTGCACACAACCAGCTTCTGCTGCAGAGGTACAGTTTCCTCCTGGCTGGCCGGACTTCACACTCGACCCGTACACGTCAGACATTATACGCGATATGTGCATCACTGTTATCTTCTTGGGGACAGGCGGCTGGGACTTCCTTGGACTTTTGCTACCTGAAACGGCAAAACGATAAATCAAAAACAGGCCACAAACCATATTTATGGAAACAATCCTGAACAGTGTGATCGATAACCAATAGACAAGCTTGCCTCTGTTCACCCAGTAGAAAATGGGTAGCTGGTGGGAGCTTGGGTTATCTGGGCTAATAATAGTCAGAGTGTTTGGGTGCTTGGAGCATGCATGGACTGTTATGGTGTTATCCTTCCTCACTGCTCCAACTTCTAAATGCCTCTCATTTATTTAAAAAGTGTTTGATATTACTGTTACAAAGTTTTCAGTGTTTGACTTCAGCCACTGAAGTTCAAGTCTAAAATGACGTTCTGTTGACTGAGCTCAGTTCATAATAGTCCATATACACTGGACAAAATAAGTTAGGGATATTGGTAATTTTATGATTGATATTTTATCAGTTTGTCAATGAATAAACAGATCATTATTCATAATTTCAAAATTTACGGATATCCCTAACTATTTTTGTCCAGTATATTAACTAAAGAGCTACTTATGTTGCCAATAGATATAATCCAGGAGTAAAATAGGTCCTGAGATCATAGTTGTCATGAGACCCTCCTATCCCAAAGTCAATGCTTGTCAGATGATCATGATACCCCAAGTTTGTCATTTTGAACAAACTCACTTGCCTAAGGTGAGACCACATGTATGACATGTGCTTCATTGTGGGGCATGACTGACGTCCTAGAACCTCTCAGGAGTCTAGCTGCCAAACATGGTCACCTATCCAAGAACTCTCTGCACCAATGTTGCTAAACTTCACCTGACTTGTGACCTGAGCTCTATGCACAGCACCACATGCCAATATATGGATGTTATAAAGAAATTGTTCATCCATATGTTCTTATCCTTCTTTAGGTATTAAATATCAGTAGTGAAGATTAATAACATTTTTCTTTCTGCCTCTACGATTACGTCCAACAGAAAGCCGATGAACTGACCTGTGAGCAGAGGCTGACTACGAATCTCGTGCTCCACCATCTCCACTGCCCTCCGACACACATCCAGGGCCTTCCTCATGTCTCCAGCTACTGCCGACACTTTCCGTGCACAGAACTGAATGGCGCCCGGCTCAATCACAGCCAGACCATCCTCCTCCAGCTGCAATACATTTGGACCACTGTTGAGCAACTTTGATGTATTTGACGCATACAACACCAAATTGACACATAAGACATCTTTATTTGCCACATATGGGGAAACTATGAGGGAAAAATGCATTTGGTATCTTTCTTAGAAATATTTACCGAATTAACACATGAGTATAGTCAGAGATTGACATTCTACATCATTTTCATGATTTGTCAAACATGCAATTCTTCTGCATAAATGCAAATCTTAAAAGAATATATACAACACTGGACTGACAACTGTACAATATCCAGTTTAGATTTACGCCGCTTTTAGCAATATTCCAGCAATATCACGGCAGGGGACACCAGAAATGGCCTTCACACATTGTACGAGGAATCAAACCCGGGTCTTCAGTGTGATGAACGACTGCCTTTACCACTAGGCTTCCCCACCACCCCTTATCCCCTTATGAGAACATCAACTGATCTGAATGCCTTTGAAAACAATTACCAGGGTTGGTAAGCAAAGTACTTTTAACCAACCTTTCTCAACCTGCCCTTTATAATACTGGCAATCTGTTCTTTGCTGTAAGGAGCAAAGTTGAGCAACTGGGGACGACATTTGGGTCGGGCTTGAAGACCTGGCAGGATTCGATCAGTCAGATCGAGGGCATTGGCAATACCTGAAACATAGCCACATTGATAAGCTAAATAAGTTCTAAGGACCTGACTTTAAAAAAAAAATTGAACATGCAATAAATCAGGGTAACATTTCTTAGAGGCATGGAGAGTGAGAGACTCTTATATCAATACCTTTCATAGAGACACAAGTTAATACTTATAAGCATAATTAGATCCGACAATCTTGCATGTAGTCTTGCAAACATACCACTTATAATTGACAGTATATCCACAAAGAAGCTTCAACTACTCACCGACTAGAATGAGTTTTGACTGGGTAAGTGACGGCCACTCAAATATTGTGTAGAGGACTTCTTGGTTTTTGCTGTCAAGTTGATCGATTTCATCTAAAACCATGATTCTGAAAATAATGAAAAAGTTCTTAAGTGTAGTCATTTAATGAAACATTTTACCTGACAAGAAGAAGAAAAACATGACATGACAATTAATCTGTTTTAAAACAGTGCCTTATAATCAAGTTAATTTGAAGAAAACTTCACAGAAGAGAGCCATAAAACCAAGGCTGGTTTGACAGGTGTTTAATGCCTTCTTTGGTATTTGAAAGTTAGGACTCCATAAACCTTGGAATTTTAATACAAAGACTATGAAAGGGCCCCTTAACTGTCAGGCCCTTTTTAAACTGTAATGGTGGTTACCATTAAAGTGAATAGGGTTTATGCTGCTTAAGTAATACTTCAGTACAATATAAATGAAGTGTCTGAAATATGAAAAATGCCTGGCCCCACAGGTTTAAGAAGACACAGGCCCTTATCAAACTCTTCAGGCTCTCGTTACAAAACGGCTGATTCTTGTCACAAATACGACACATCAATTTAATTCAGGCCGTAGGGATCCATACAAATTTGAAACTACAGGCCCAATACAAGACCTACCAGCCTCGGGCCTACGGACAAGCGCATATTTCAAACACTGTTTTCATTGCCGACACCATAAATGTGTTCACACATTGTGCCAATGTCCACACGAGCCAACACACCAACCCAATGACCCCTAACTTTCAGGCTCTGCCATGATATGAAGTTCCAACACATTGAACATGCCCTTATAACTAGGATTAGTAATTAAACAATCAATGGCACTAGTCTGCAAAACTATCTGCTGGAAAGTTACCATCTACATAATCATAAAGATGGACATACACATGAAAATATCACATGTCCTTTCTTAAATGTACTAGGGGGCTGATGCCATTTTTCAACTTGGTTAACGTACATGCTTTGTTTGGCGGAGGTGACACATTTCTCCATGTACTTCATGGTGTCCCTGTTTCCCGGCATCTTGCGTCCGGTCAGCTCTTCGTGAAGCTTCCGGGAACACAGCTGTAGAGTCCTTCAGCATCATACAGTTGAGGTAGGCGATCTTGCAGGCATGCTGCCTCTGCAGAAAGAACAAGAAGTTAATTGTGGTGCAAGTATATTTAAATTTTTGGAGATATTAATATCAGCAGAACAGTTGATTTAATTCCATTTAGTTACATTTGTCTGTGTCAACATGTCCCACAATTAGTCAGAAATACACCTTTGGTTCCGTTACATCTCCTTCATGTTACTCCTGAATAATGGATTTGTAAACACCTAACATTCTGAACAGTACAGTTTTCATTCAGATAAGATAAATAAATAAAAACAAGGATATTTCCACATCATTATGTTTGATAATACACTGTGCTCTTTGTTAAGATCAAAAGACAGTCATCTATTCTGCCCTCTCCAATGAGATGATAACCCACCTTTAAGTCATCAATGATGTGTAGCAGTGATGCAGTCTTGCCGGTTCCAGGGGCACCTGAGATGTAGAGGCTGCCTGCAGACATGGCCTGTAGGTGGCGCTCCAGGAACTCTGATATGACCCCCACCTCTCGATCCCGACAGTCCAGTCGATCTGGTTTCGCAGTGTGCAGTGACTGTTTGGCTAGATGGTAGGCTGGGCCTATGAACAGGACAGATGTGTGACAGATACATCATACTCATTCTATTCAAAATGTCCACTAGATTACTAAGAATGTACATCTAAAGTGCATCAGACTCCATGATTAATGAAAATGTCGGTGTGAATTCCCCTAAATGCCACATATGACACTTCTTTTTTCATCGTATGTATAATAAATACAATCTATGTTTGGACAGTGGCATCATTCAATCATATAAAGTTACAGATTCAACAACTTAATCCTTATATGTAAGCATTGAATCAGTCGTGAGAGACGGCTCAACCACTAAGCAGACTGCTTCAGGATGTCGAATACGGTTGATCGTCAATCTTCACATCAAACTTCTGCTCAGCAAAAGTGATGATTTCTTCTTGTGCTGTCTGGGGTTTGTCTTTCTTCAAAAGGAGATTTCTTTCTTGATCAATGGCATGACTTCTACAAGGGTCGCTTAGCAGCTGGTGTACTCGCGTGACAGACATCTTGTGATGAAAACTCATGTCGGTTGTAAACATTTTATACAGCTCGCTCTGTTATTTCTTGATTAAATCGCTAAATTAATTATCCTGTGTTCCTAATTAACAAGTGTGATGTTCACTGGCGTGGGTGTTAAGCAGCCAGTAAGGCACGCCGCTAATCACCTTTCATGTGTGATGTTTGTATACGGTCGGATCATCCGACCGGCTGTGTTGATTGTCGGATTAACGAATGTTTTTACAATGTATTTACAATGATCGGTTGCTAGATTGGTGTGTCGGAGTCGGAATGCGAGAATGTCGGATTAACGAGAGTAATTATCACTGTTTTAAATGGTTCCCAAATTTTTTGTCGGATTAACGTGATTGTCGGATTAATGAGTGTCGGATTAACGAGAGCTGACTGTAATATGTATCACGCATACTTTGATTACTTTCTATTTTGTTTATTGTTGGTACAGTGGTTAACATGGAAACCCCAAAGATCCCAAATATATACTACTCAAACTTTGCTAAGGATCACAACAATTCACAACTTAACTTAAACGTAGATTCATAATTTGAAATTGTATCCATTAAAAACTGGATAAATAATAATATGACAACCCATCTTTAGGCAAACAGTCACTTTAATCTAACCGTATGCATTTGATACATGATTAACCATAAAAATGGTTTTCATGGCACCAATCAACCATTTTGCAAATCATGGAACGAGTCATTGACAAGTACACAACACCTGTCAGTAGCAGGTATTGGTTCCACAAGATGAAAGGTCATACTGAAACCTGGGGTCCAATAAGCTTAGATATTTAAATCCAATTTGATCCCACATCATAGTTTTCTGTTGAATCCATGATTTGATCCTTAGCAAAGTGTGAATAGTATATAATACGGAGGGCAACCAGAATCCACATTTACCCTGATAAGATAAATGGCCATATATTGGATGATGGGACCGGTACAAGCCAGGATTCATGACAGTTTGTTTGCCAACTGACTGAAGGCGCTGACTGTTAAAATTACGACAACATTATTGTTCAGTTCTTGAAAATTGTCATGCTGACAGCTGCCAGTTTCCCCAAATAAAATTTTGAACACAAAGGCCTGATAATATGAATCCTCTCTAGAGCCATGTGGTTCCGGAACTCAGTTGGTAATGTCATCCCTTTCACTCTGATTACAGAAATGTGTGATCATGAGACAAATGTCTTCACTGGACAGATACACAGATCAGATTTCACAAGGGGTGTTCACTGCAGATGAAAATTTAGTCCTTGTCAGGACTCTTGATAAGATGTGTATCTGTGTAAATTATGCATGAATAATTCAGATATACTCATAAAAAATCAAATCAATGAGTGAAAGTTACGCATAACTTTCTCAGAATACGAGTCAGATATTGTTTACAGGTGTGAACCAAACCTGTCAAAATATTGTTTCAGTCCTACACATCCGATCTTAAGATCTCAAACAGTGCTGGTTGTCTGTATTGAAGCGTTTTCCCCGAATGATCTGTTAATTTTTGTAATCCACATTCGGGGCACGATTTGTTTAAAAGCTAGCCCTTAAACAGTGTTACTATCACAACGTTTCCATTCCGTATCAGTATTTTCACAGTTTTAGGGCTACTGCAGATTACTTGAAGGAACTAAACCAGCATAGGAAACCATTTAATGCTCAATAGCTCAACGGGCACTGTCATTTATTTCCTGTCTGCAGTAGGAATGACAAACCAAGTGAAACTCGAGTTTTTTTAAAAAAGAAAACGGTGTTTCAATAAGCAAGGAAAAGTAATAAATCCATGCAACCTGTGGAATACTCCTTTTATTTCCATTTGAAATTTTATTTTACTCCTCAATTTTAATTTTGAGGAGTGAAAAACCCGAGTCAATTTCTCAAAATAGCTATCTGGAGCCCTGCTTGTGATCCCAACTGATTGGCATATTATTTATATGGATGAAGGAAGAAATCATAATTTCATATTTAAATTTCAAACTGTAACAATTTTTTTTAAATTGGGACAGCTGGCAGCTATAGATGCATATTTAGATGCATCACAAAGAGGAGTTCTGTCTGTATGCGATGCATTGCGGAAAAGAAAGTTAATACACTACCTGCTACCCACCAGGGAACATGTACACAAAAAAATTCCTGTTCAAAGTCACAACTTACTGTCAACTTTCTGTAACTTCAACAAGGCAGATGACTTTTTCACTGGTGTCCGCTGCTGCTTCACTGGGGATCTGAGCTGTTTCACTGGGGATCTGAGCTGTTTCACTGGGGAGTTTTCCTTACATGCCTGAAACTTGGAAGGTGATTCCAGAAGGCCAAACCTTCTAGCCTTAACAGGTGATGCTAATCCTTCCCTGCGAAGCAATTTTGAGGGTGAGGAAAGTGGAGCGTCACTTGGGGCAAACAACTGCCGCTTACTGGGAGAGTCAGTCGGCCTGATTGGTGACTTTTTTACTTTGACAGGTGAGGCATCGTTCTGATTAAAAAGTTTTGATGGTGAGAGCGGCAGTCTACCATTGATTTCCTTAACTGGTGAGGAAAATGGTGACTTGGCAAACCGGACATGTTTTGTAGGTGAACGTAGAGCAGGTTCAACGTTTTCACTGTCTGGTTTTCTGTAGAATTTGGGTGAAGTGAGACACAGTTTCTCAAGGTGTGCTGGTTTCAGAGGTGAGAAAAGAGATGTTTTCACACATTTGTCTCCCTTGCTTGGTGACTGAAATGATGGTTTATCACTAGGGATGGATTGTCCTTTGGTTGGAGAAGTTAAATCTTGTCTCTTTGTTGGTGAACCCAGTATTGGTTTGACAGACACACAAATCATCATCTGAAACACAAACATGGAACAATTATACTCTGTTACTACTTATTGTCCGGTCAAGACTTGAATATTTACAGACTACTGTAATATAGCTGCCAAACTGCTAGTGTCAAACAAATCAGCTACTGCTAACATGCCGAAGAAGGACCAAAATTAAAAGCATATTACTGACAATTACACACAAAAATTCCAAATGTACATGCTGACCATGTTTTCACTTATGATTGCTTATCAAATAAATAATTAATTAAATAGATATATAAATGAATGAATGCATGAACTATTTCTCATGTCAGATATCCTGCAAGTGACACTAATCCTGTTATGATTCAGTCTCCTTTTCCTGGGACGATTCACCGATACATCACGATACATTCTAGTTTGATACAGCTATTGTATCGTCCACTGGTGTATCGATATAAAACGATACAAAACTGTTTTTTCAAAACAGTATTATCTTAAACATGTTAAAGTACTTATGTAGAGAAAAATATGCAAGTACTATAGAGCTATTTGTTTGTTTGATACAATAGTGTTATTGTTATACAATACCTTGAAATGAATTATTTTCAATCTTAATCATGTTAATATTGTGTCATTCTTTCAATGTGTATGTACCGTCAAAATGTATCGTACCTCAGGTAAAATATCGTGATATGTATCGTATCGCCACATGGTAGAAATGAAAAAGTATCGATGCATTGATAGTATGTGTGACTATCGATAGTCACAAGATGTTTGGGTGCAGACTTGCAGTTTCATTGAGTTGATGTTTTAACTGTTTACTTGATCTGGGTTTCAAGTTCCTTGTCAGTTATTAAAAGAGACTGAAACTACTTCAACTTGATTTTATTTTTTATACATTCATTTGGGAAATGACTTCAAATGAGACAATTCAAGGAGAAATGGTTGCAATATTATGTTGAAATACAGTATTGCTATTGCCATAGTTGTTTCTCCCTCAATAGTCACCACTAATGTTTATCTTTGTTTATTGTTTTAATTTCTTGATATTACACATACGGTTCATGGATAAATATTTCTATTCATTGCTATATATTTGTAAAACATCATATTCATTGCATTTCTACTCTGCTCTTCAAGAAACTTACCACTGTGCTCCTCCTTCTGAGCGTCTTTGCCAAACTTGGACATGAGAGACGACTTAACAGGAGTTTCTCGTCTCCGAGATCTAGTCACTCGGACCAATTCTTTCTTCTTCTTTGTTGGCGAGCAAGACATTGGTACTTTCTCATCAGGCACAGCTGAAGAAAAAATATAAATATTGAGGTTTTAAAACTTCTACTTGACCATCTATACTGTTACCATAGCCAAGACAGTTCCAAATGAATACACAGTTTCTGTGTTCAGCCATGTTAATAAAAGTAAATGCTTCATGAAGTTACTAGGTAAATACTAGTCATGGCCATGGTTACAGGTTTGTTGAAGACCAGATGATTAGAATAATTAGTCCGGCTAAATGAAAAATCAAAGAATTCTAATTCTTACTGTTTAAAACACACAAGTTATTCATATATCCTGTAGCATAATCCTGAGGCAAACTACAAATATTATTAAATATAATATAAGTACCTTTTTTAAATGAATATATGCGTTATTTTTCACTCAAAGTTTCAAGTTATCAAAGTTGATGAAAACCGGGTTTTTTTTTTTGTCTTTTCAATTTCATTTACCTCTGCCAGATCTTTTTCTTGGGGATAGAACAAGATCTGAAAAATCCTGTTTGTTTTCATTCTGAATGGCAGCTGACTTGGAGCGTAGTCTTGTGTTCTTGCGAACAGGAAAGTTCATGTCCAGACGTCTTTGAACTTGAGATGCCATTTTGATAGCTGCAATAGAATTATTAAGGTGTTCTTACATGAGGCAAATTATCCTGTTCAAGACTGCTTTTAATATTCATCCTTTCAGTAAATGTTCAGATTTAACCTTTGCATTTTGTACCTATGGCCAATACAGATGTAGCTAGTGGCTCTGGTTATCACTTTATAATATTATTTTTACAAGTGGAGACCTGAAATTGAGCAAATTTGCAGACATTTTTACAATTTCATCTTCTTTCTATGTTAAGGTGAATCCATCAATGAACAATATATAGCCTATTCAATCAGCTGGTTTATTTCTCTGACCCAATTAAAACATTTGTAAAATGTCAATGACTTATTCACAGGGCTCTATCTATAATTTCTATAAAATTGCCTCTGGCAGTCCATCAGGACAAAAAACCTGATAATGTTCCAAATTTTATTTGCTTAAGAAATCATGAAGTTTTCCGTTAGGAACTTCTACTGTGCAGTCACAGGGCACATAATAACTTCGTCTGCCACGATCTGGTTCTCAGGCAGTCAAGAATATTGGAATGTTCAGGTTGGGGAAACCTACCAATTGGCCTATAATAGGCCAAACGGGATATTATAGGCCCTTCTGCCTATTTTGCTATAGGCCGATCGGGCCTATAATTATGATATTTATCAAATAAATTTGAAGCGGTGCATTTCCGCATGAGGATATTAACATCATTCAAGTTTTGATGTCCTAAGGTTTTCATTCAAACCCTTTTTGAGAATTTTCATCACATAATAAGTTTGGAAATTGCTAATTAAATATAAGTCCATAATATTTGTTGACAATTTTCAGTGCAAATTAATGACATAGATATTCAGTGTTAGTTTTCAAAAGGAAAATCTATGCAAAATTGTGTTCTTTATGAAACATCTTTTCCTGAACATGATATAAATTTCCATTTTGTCCAAAAACTTATTTTTTTCAAGCTGAGGAGGTTCATTAACTATTCATCTCTATGATCATATGAAACCATTCCGTGCGGAAATTGATAGTTTGTGAAATAATTAGAAAAATGTTCAAATATGGCCCGATCGGCCTATAGCAAAATAGGCAGAACGGCCTATAATATCCGGCATATTATAGGCCGATCGGTAGGTTTACCCAACCTGATGTTATATATACAAATCATACAGCAATAACAGAGTCATGACATGAGACAGTGATTTGACTTTCGGAAATACGAATGGCCTAATATCCGTGTTGTTCGAATGGCTTACAGTATTCAAACAGAGTCAGAATCTGGTTGAAAATGAATCAAACATTAACCAAACTCAGTCAACAAGCAAAATCGTAGGTTGCATATATGTAACGAATTTAAATTATATCTTTTTGATAAAATAAATTAAAATTGAATATTTTTTTTAGATATGCTCCAGTACATGATGTGTACACATTATCCTGATAAATGAGCTCGATTGAACTCCAGGCCTCCCACGATAGCGTCTGAATGGAGACAGGTGTTTTTGGTCAAGTTGATTCAATGAATGGGAGATGATGGCTTCTGCTGCAAAACTCCTCAAAAGAAAAATTGAGATCGCGTAATTCAGTAAATGAAAAGTTGCCGATTTAGGACCAGGGCGGTCATTCCTACCTTGATGTGCCTCACACAAGCCGGGAATGTACACGCATCAACTTTAACGGTGATTATCTGTGTCTTGTGCCAGCCGTATGAGACATAAGACTGACAGTAAACACACTGATCTGGCGGGAAAGTCCGGCGTACCGTACTGCTGATTGGTCGAATTTGGAGTCGGTTCGCTCGAAAATTGGTATTGTGACTACATTTACGAATTAAGAATGATGAAAGAACAAAACCGATTATTTCATTATGTTGTTTTCCAAACGGGCGCTTGTTTAACATTCCGACATAAGTGAAGACAAAAAGAACTGCTCTCTAGTTTACACCACCAAATTTTATCAATATGACTCAGCAATATAAAAAAAATAATACACGAAGACAATAAAATCATGTAGAGCTCAAGGAATATATATTTTTTAAACTGTAAACTTAGAAATACGCACGCAAATAAATGAACACTGATTCTTTTTATTTTTCTGTTATTGTTGTACTGCAATTATACGAATTCGCGGGTGTATACTTTCCTCTCTGACGATTACTTACCGGTCGGTACTTTCGGGACAAACGACATAATTTCTAATGGCTTAATTAATGATTCAAGCGTCGGGAATCATGAAAAGAGATAAGAGTCCATTCTTCATAGACCGAAGGCCTCGACCTCTTGCCTGCGGTCATGACGGCACAGTTCTCATAACCAATGGACGTACGTAAAGCACATTGAGCATACAAAAGGCGTTCTCTTTGTCCATCAATATTTCAGCCATACATCATGGCGTTTTCGAATTGTTGGACTTTGAACCAGACAATCAAGTGATTACCATGGGCATCATGCAGTTCCCTCGATTGGGATACGATGAAATGTGATGACCGGGCCTGTCGACCACCTGATCCACTTACAGTCACTTCTTACGACAATCATAGACCCAGTGTGCGAAACAGCCTCTGGCCCGCTAGCCCGTGGCTAGTAAAAATCCAGTCGGGACAGTAAATCTCCACAATCACTGGCCCGACTGGCTAGTGAATTTTCATGGGGTCATAGTTATAATACACTTTTAAATCATGCAAGATTATGAATTATTTTCTGGGCTACTAACTTTCAGGCATAGCTAGTCCGACTGGCTAGCAAAATTGGGAAACTATTTCGCACACTGCATAGACCTATACATTCTCACCACAACATTAGGTCCTATGTTCTTGCGACAAGCACAGGTCTGTATTCTTACAGGGGCGGTGGTTAAATCTTACAGGGGCGGTGGTTAAAGTGTTCGCTCTTCATGCTGAAGGCCCGGGTTCGATTCCCCACATGGGCACAATGTGTGAAGCCCATGTCTGGTGTCTCCCGCTTTACTAAGAAAGTGTAATCCCAAATACAACATATGTTACATTTGACCACTTTCTAAAATGGCATTGTGTATTTCATAGCTTTCGGTCGTGGGAGCCGTGATAATTTACACTTATCAGAGGGGTACACAAAGTCCGCAGCCTTGACTACCAGTTGTCCGACTTCCATTTTTGTGGAAGTCGCGGTGGCTGAGCGGTCTAGGCGTTTGACTGTGTGTGCTGGCGATTAGCTGCCTGACTCTGTGGGTGTGGGTTCGAATCCTGGATGGGACTCAACCCCAAAAGTACTAGAATATTTACTTTACTAAGAAAGTGTAATCCCAAATAAAACACGTTACAATATAATCACGACACTATAATAATACATCTAATATGTAAAAAAATGCATGGAGGAACCCCAGTTAGGACGTATGTTGACCCTGTCCAGAATTGCGTGTGCAGAGTCGCGTCCTTTAGTCGTATCAGGATCTGCTGATCGTGGAATCGAATCGCATAAATATACGCCCTAATCAGATTGTAAGAGCGAGCGAGTGGATGGGAACGTCTCTGTTCCATCACTGTATGGCGTCATATTGCAATAATTGTTTTATATTGTTTATCGTTGTTATCTGCATTTACTGTTCGTAGTGATGTTTTAATGACCTGGATAGCTTTATTTGAATCCTTCTAACAGCTGTTTTGCTTTGGGCGTAGTTGAGACCTCTTTAATTGCTCTTAATGCAAATTCATGTGTGATATGTATAATTGTGAATCGTGAATAGTGCTGTGAAATTCTCTTTAGATGTCATTTTTAAATGACTCATTTCAGCTGAACAAATGCAAGTAAATCCATCATACTTCAAATTCATTATTCGTGTTTAAACAAATCTAGAATTTACACTCACCGCTCATTCGGCGTGAAGAAACGAGACTTCCGGTTAACCTGAAATAGGAACTCAACGCCAAGAAATCGTTCAATTTGGAAAGAGAATTGTAACTTATTATGCCGAAAAGGTAAACCAGTTTGTGTTTGAATGGCGTTGTTAACAGCTATCTATCGATCGTAGCATGTGTCGCTAGATGTTTCTTTATTATAATCCCTAAAGCCATGTGCGTGCCAATTTTCCAATAAAAGATGAAGTTGTGAAAAACCTGGAAAAGGGCTTAGACTGGCTGATCTGTTGATTATTTCGAAAGTAAATGACGTTACTCTACGTATGGTAGAATAATGTAAGAAATAATTTCTCATAGTCGGTATTTTTAATTGTGTGCAAAGCCGATAGAAGTCACATTTGTGTTAAATCCAGATCCAGGTGTTCAGCATGTTCAAAATGCTTACAACGAGAAGTGATTATAACAAAAATAACATTCCATATTTATTGTCAGTTTCATAGTATAATTTGGGTAGGGTTATGACCTTTGCATCAATATAGATCTTAACAAATAATGGCATGGTATGACTGAATTGAAGACATAACATCTATTGAAGCAATAGACATGTTAAAAATAGGAAATTTGTCCACATTCATAGTATGGTAGTGAAAGGTTGTGGTGGGAGCAAACTAATCATAAACAAGTTGTTACAACTTGTGAACTCTCAGATTGGATGTGATGGTACTTCTGCAAACATGTGTTACAGGTTATACTGTCAGTGTCAACAACTCTTTTGACTGGACAAAGTTCGATTTTGTTATGTGTGCAATATCCCAACACGAGCTGAAATCAACGTTCTGGTGATTTCGACGATTGCATTGCACACGCTTATATCGGGGGAGTACGTGTGCGATCGGAGTGCACAAACAGTTTAACTGGTAGGGCGGGTGCCTAGTCGCTGTCGTGAGGAGTTTTATTGACAATGGAAATCGGGAAGTAAAGTTATATAAAAAGCAAACAAACATCAATATTATTTACCCGAGATCGTTAATACCACTTACGATGCAAAATCAGTTCCCTTTATAACAAAAAATAGCAAGCTGAAAATTCAGTTAGATCAGTCTTCTGCTGGTGACAGGCAATATATAAATAGGAAGCCACGTGATCACAACACTCCCTCGCAGTGCGGAGCAAAAAGTATGGCTCATCGTTGAAAACCCATACAAAATACCCGGATGTTACGAACGGCAACAGTTCCGCCGATACGATTTCATCAACGCTATTTTGTAGGGAACACTTGATATTTTTGTGTGAAATAGATGAATATATCCTTTATCACTCAAGGTTAGTAAAGTACAAACTTTAAATGATATTGCAGATAAAAAATACATTTTGTCTTACATCGTTGAAAACCCCTGACACCGGGATATGTTGTGAAGTAACTGGAGTATTGCCAACAGTAGTGTAGAACCACTCTCTCAATAACAGACTAGCCTTTTGTGGCCTGAAGGTTTTGAAACTAACATTGTTTTATCTCTACCAAGATTCTTGCTTTTCTACTGGTTAATATTGACCACATGATATTACAGTGCTTTTCAGTGTAGAGCCCCTACATGACTGACTGTAACCTAAACTTTTACTCACATAATCAGTATTAAGTTTTAATTGTGTTGAATTTGGGCTCTCATCTGCTAGAAAACAAGAACATGCATTAATATTCCATGTTCCTAGGTTGCTTTGTGTCACTGAGACTGAAGACATCTTGTCTAAAAGGAAAATGAGGTAACAGATGACTAATGTTGATGTCAATGTTTAATGTTCTGTCGTGTTTTCAGACGGGATGTTTCAGAAAAGGACAATTCCTCAGATGAGGAACCTAAGAAAATCAAATCTGCTGGATCTGCAACAGAAGATAGTTCTTCTGACTCTGACTCAGACTCTGATTCCAACAGTAGCTCCTCCAACTCTGATGAAGAATCCAACTCAGACTCAAGCTCTGCTGGGGTAAACACCTCTAAAAGGAGAGATGTGAGAGCAGACAGTCCTGAAAGGAAGAGGTCCCAAAGGAGTTCTGATGACAGCCATGCAGACAATAGCTCTAGAAGGTCTACAGGCTCGCGTGATCACCAGAACAGATCAAACAGAAATACGAGTGAGAGATCTGTTAGTAGCAGAAGTCCAGATCCAAGCAGAAGACAAAAAACTGTCTCTAGAAGTCCAGCTGCTTCACAGGAAAGACTCTCAGACAGGTCATCCTCAGATCGCAGATCTGACAGACCATCCTCAGATCGTAGAGGGGACAGACCATCCTCTGATCGTAGACCTGAACGACCTTCTTCAGATCGCAGACCTGAACGATCTTCCTCAGATCGCCGACCTGAACGACCATCTTCAGATCGAAGGCCTGACAGACCGTCCTCAGACCACAGATCTGAAAGGCCATCTTCAGATCGCAGACTCGACAAAACATTATTAGACCGCAGACTGGAAAGAGATAGACAGGGGTCAAGAGTAGAGAAATCGCCAAGTCCAGTCTCTGATCGACATCAAAGGACAAATAAAAGTGAAAGGACCAGAAGTCCAAGTTCAGATGGACAAAAGAGGGACCTTTCACCAAGTCAGTCAAGGGAGAGAATGGTTGAAAAGTCAAAGATGAGAGATAAGTCAGAGAGTCCAAGGAGTAGGCGTAAACAGAGCAGTGGTTCACCAAAACAGAGGAAATCTCCTTCAAGCAAATCCCCTCAGAGGTCATCACGATCAGAGCAGAAGCCCGATCGTAGAAGACATGATAGTTCCAGTGATGACAGACCCAGTCCAAGAGCAGCAGGTGAACAGAAGTGTAAATCCACAAAGTCAAATGACACTTCTGAAAGAGTGAGGGATTCCCAGTCTCACAAGAAGCGGCATCACAGTAGCTCTAGTGAGGAGGAGAAACGTCCAAGTGAAGGAAAAAAGCGTCCTGAAGAAAAAGGAAAACGAGTGAAGAGATTGAGGGAGGACAGTAAAGGGGAAAAGAGTAAGGAGTCATCTGACTCATCTTCATCTTCCTCTGATGACTCTGATTCCAGTAGCAGTGATGAGTCTGAGAAGGATAGCTCTCCTCGCAAGACTCGACCTCACGAGAGTGACAGAGAGAGTGGTGAAGTACGCACAACAGATGAAGACAGTGATGTAGGGAAGAGTGGAAAGAAGTCCAAGATGTCTGTACAGGTAAGATGAGTTAATCAGATTGAAATTATTATTCGGTATGCCATAATTTGATGAGAGGACTAATCATCTTAATTGGTCATGTGACCCATACTTGTGGAACTGATAATCCAGGTAAACATGGTTAGTGGGGACTGAATTATAAGAAGTACTGTAACTTGAAAATCTGGAATGTTCTGTCAGCTGGAATGTACTGCATAACCTGTGAGTGACACACATTTGCGTAAGTTTCATGATGCTGTTATAGGTGCAGGCCAACAGCAAACAAAAAGATAAACATATCTTTAATCACTATCTGTCGACACATTGTCTGCCTGCCAGTTGCATGATGACATGAATAATCCTTCCATTAATTATACATTTAGAGATAAACATCATGTGTTGGCCAATTTCCGGGTGTTATTGAGTATTTGAAGCACAGGAATTCATTTGGAACCGACGGCGCAGCGGAGGTTTCAAATGAAATATTCCCGTGCTTCAAATACTCAATAACACCCGGAAATTGGCCAACACATGATGTTTATCGACATTGTAAACACAAAAGTAAACCAAAAGGTCCACACACGTTTTTGTGTCTGCACTCATTGACATCGAGTACGGGTACAGCAGTGAAATGTCATCAGCCGGCCGTTTCGGCTGTCTCCCATGGTACCATCTGGAACTGCTCATTTTTGACGTCATTCTGACTTTACGTCACAATATGATTTGAATGATGTCATCACAGCTGACGACGTAACAATACAATAGTGTGAGCGATGTTTGAATGTATTAATACGCAGTGAATTTCCGGGAATCGAATGCCATTTGATCATGTTTTTCAACCAATCAGATTAAAGAACACAGTGACTTTTGGTTTACAATGTCACTCATAGTTCATGAAACTGCCATATCTTGTCAACTAACAAATGGTAGTCCAGACATATGCCAGCCAATCAAAACTGACAGGTAAACATGCTACTCCAACCTTCCTTGTCAACTACAACACATCTATAGTTTATAGGGCGATGGGGTAGCCTAGTGGTTAAAGCGTTCACTTGTCGCGCTTGAGACCTGGGTTCGATTCCTCACATGGGCACAATGTGTGTAGCCCATTTCTGGTTTCTACCACCATATTACTTGAATAATGCTAAAAGCAGCATAAAACTAAACTCACTCACTCTATAGTTTAAAACAAATGCCTGACACCAAGTGACCAATTGATAACACAATGCCGAAACTTTTAAGGATGTAGCTACCATGCAGTCTCACTGTCACTATAAAAAGAAACAGATAGGAGGGGTCGCCTCAAAAGCAAAACCTGGGGTCGGGCGTGGGGATAGAGATATCAGCTAAGATAAGATAATCCTTTAGGGCAATTATACTGGGGAGGTACACGGCACGTCATAACAATTTACAAATAATATCCAGTCCTGTCGATCTTCGCTTGGTCATGCCACCTATATACTACGATGCGTTTCTATGGTTTTCGGTATCATTCTCTCTTACATATCTCAACATAAACCTTATGAAAGAAAGACACGTAAGATGTTAATCAGTAGATGAGACATAGTCAACACACATGAAAAAGCACAAAATATCTTTGAGATGACCCCTTGTGCCTGTAGGCAGCACGTGCATTTCATGCCAGGTGAGTCAACGGTACGTCGTCATACCTGGCTGAGCGACCTAATTGCCATCTATAGTCTGATCTATTGTTTTCAGCAGCCATTCATATTTTTTCTAAGTTTTGCCCGATTTTACGAGTAAACATGCTTTTCTGGATATCATATTACGCATCCCACTGAACGCCCAGTTAGGCCGAAGTGGGTTATTTCGACATATGCTATTTGCAATTGTGTCAATTTTAGGGATACAGAGTAACAGCCTAAAAACAGTTTTTTTCTATTTCCGACAGTACTATAATTATGAGATTTGAGGGTCCTGTGTACGTCTTGATAATTTCTGTAGAGCCTGGAATGAATCATTGAACATGTGAACTGAGGGATGAAATGATGAACGTAACAGCTCTGAAAGAAACAGCCAAACACTTAGTAAAGTCATAGATGTATAGGATGTATTCCAAAATGATCGAGATGCAGATAAGGCTGTTGTTTGCCACTAACAATTTCATGGCACAAGACTTTCCAAATATAAAGTATAGGTTAGGGCCAAGAGAAATTTTCTGCTTAATGGTGGTCCGATTATTTGAAATAATTGAAGATTGAATGCAATGACTAAACGACCAAGCAATTGGTCGTGTTTTTTCAAAATCATGATTGAATTTATCATAAAGACTCCAGGAAATGTATGTTCCAAACATGCTAGTCATCCTTTAATTTTGCAATTAGCAAAACCCAAAGAACATGTATTTTCTTTATATTTGTGTGCATTAACAAACATAACAGGAAAATTTGATAAATACCAATTATTTTACGATGATTCATTAGTTGTAATGAGCCAATCATCAATTATGAGATTTTAACCAATTCCCAACGCTACTGCTTAGACAAGATGTCATAGGTGTGTTTGCCATCATTAGATACATGTCAACGCTAACTTGGGTAGCTATTTTACATCATCTTACCAATCTTTTTAATCTTGAGTCAGTGTTTGAATTGAAGGGGTATCCTTGAAGTTTGCTCTTTCAATATTTAAACTGAGGATCCGTAAAGTTTCAAATTTTAGCAGTTTGATTATGGCAAGGACCCCTAGACTTTCATGCTAAATCGTTAAATGATGTTTACGTTTATATACTCTACACTTTATGTTATATTAATAATTTACCAACTACAACACTTCAGTTGCCATGGTTACATTGAACCCTGTTACGCTCTGTTATGTTTCAAAATTCAATTATTCATTCAATATCAGATACAGATACTGATTTCTCATAATAATCATTTGTTTAGACTTCAATTATTGTCTGTATCTTTCATTTGTTGATAGTTGATAATGCTTTATCGGTTTAAATTACAGAAAACTGATGGTAATGAAAAGGACGAGGAGAGGTAAGTTTGTCATACTAGAAGAAATATACTTGTTAAACTGACACTGCTATGTCTGTACAGGAAACTGCCGTCCGTTTGACTTCATTTGAGACCTAATAAATGCAACAAAACCAAATTTTGCACAGTCACATGAAATCGACAGACCAACTCTGATGATTTGGTTCATAACTTTAGACACCCGAGTAAAAAGGCTGTTTAAGAAATGATCATTATTTTGTTGTCACTTTTCGCTATTTTTCACGAGGGGGGACCACTGAACAGTGTCATCTTTGAAGTCTGACATCCTTTGGTCCAAGAGAGTTGAAAATGGGGATTGTAATAAGCTTTGGTTGAGTCCAGTTAAAGTGTTTCTTGCATTGCAGAGTAACCTTGGTGCAGCTGGAGGATGATAATGATGATGAGTTTGAGAGGGAGGAAGAAGCTCAACGCCGAGAGGAAGAGGAGAGAAGAGACAAGGAGAGACGAGAGAGGGAAAAGGCTGCAGCCAAAGAAAGGAAGGAGAAAGAGAAGAAGGATCTCTTGGCAAGGGAGAGGAAGGAACAGGATGCTCGGGAGGGGAAGAAAAAGGAAGGAAGAGATCAGCAGAAGGGGAAAGAACATGAAGAGGAAGAAACCCGGAAACGCAAACAAAGAGATGAAGACAGTGATGAAGGGTCTCTTGCCAGTCGTGAGAAGGATCCAAGGTCAGAGAAGAAGAGGAGCAAGGATGATGATGACAGGAGTCAGAGTAAGAGTGAGAAGAGTTTGGATAACAGGAATGACAGTACAGAGCAAGAAAGACGAGGGGAGAGGAATCGTGATAGGAGTAGGAGTATTGAGAGAGAAAGAGCGGAGAAGGTGAAGAGCGACAGACATGGAAGCAGAGAGAAGGAAAGGAGAGAAATAAAGACCATAGCTGCAAGAAGCAGAAGTATTGAAAAAGAGGCAAGGGCAGAGAGAAAGAGAAGTGACAAAGATTTAGAAAGACAAGTTGAGAAAACTAGAGGAAGCCCTGAAAGAGAAAGAAAATCTGAAAAGTCTACAGATAGTAAGAGCAGCAGTAAAGAGCGGGAAAGAAAAGAGAAAAGGGGAGGTGATAGAAGTGATAGCAATGAAATGGAAAATAGGGAGAAGAGAAGAGGTGATAGAAGTGGAAGCAGTGAGATCGAAAGAAGAGATGAGAAAAGGAGAGGTGATAAAAGTGGAAGCAGTGAGATAGAAAGAAGAGATGAAAAAAGAAGAGGTGATAGAAGCGGAAGCAGTGAGATCGACAGAAAAGAGGAGAAAAGAAGACTTGATAGAAGTGGAAGTAGTGAGATTGAGAGAAGAGAGGAGAAAAGAAGAGGTGATAGGAGCCAGAGCCGTGAAATAGAAAAAAGAGTAGAGAAAGGAAGGGTTGAAAAGGAGTCTGATGGTAGCAGAGCCCATCAAGGCAGGGCAGACAGGGGAGGGGAGAGAGAGAAAAGACAAGAGGGAGAGAGGGAACGAGAGAAAGAGGAAGAAATGAGTGACAGCTCAGATGACAGTTCCGATAGTTCTAGCAGTGACAGCAGCGACAGTGATGAAAGTGAGGAAGAAATGCCAAAGAGAAGGAGTGAAATTGCCGTCAGGGTTGTTAACAGGGCCAACAGTAGAGAAAAGGATAGAAGGAAAGAACAGTGGAACAGTGAATCTGAGGATGAAGACAGACAATCCGAGAGGAGAGACAAACATCGGAGGAGAGAGGACCGAAGTGAGCTGAAAGAAGGCCTGACAGAAGAGAGAACGGGGATATAAGACGTGGTGGTAGTCGTGAGAATGACAGAAGGAATGAGAGGAATTATGAAAGGGGAGAGAGAGATGGTAGTGTAGACAGGGATAGGAGAGATCAAAGAGGTGGGAAAATGAGGAGAGATGAAAGAGATGACAGGCGAGATGGCAGGTGGAATGACAGAAGAGATGACCGTGGCAGGAGGAATGAAGAAAGGGATGAACGACAGATGGACAGATGGAGGGGTGATGGAGAGGTGGATCGTTGGAGAAGGAACGACCGTGATGGGGATCGATGGAATGATGACAGAGGCGACAGACGAGGGATGAATGACAGAAGAGTGGATAGGAGGGATAGAAATGGGGAGGATACAGAAAACGATAGGTAAGTCAATATTGTGGTATTACTTCCTTAGAACTTTTGGGAAAATATTTTACAAAATGTTCATACAGGAAACACTTATGAATTATTTGAACTAGTACAATATTTCCAATTGATTGATCCAAAAAGTATCAAATCCTGGTTTCCTCCTTATCTTCATATATTTCATAAAAACATAAGTACAACTACTCAATAATACTGGTACGCTGAAATGCATTTTTCAAATGGTATAGTTTCTGTTTTCAGTGTATTGTCTAATTGTTACTAATTGAGTTCTACACAAAAATTTATTCAGGAATGATGTTTGTTATTTGAAAAACTGGAAGTAATTTGTTATATTCTCTCCTGTATCCATGATAGCTTCAACTGACCTTGCTGACTTGGACCTTGTAATATATATATATTTAGTATGTACAAAGTTGAAGCCATGCTTGTCGTAAAAGGCAGCTAACGGGATCGGGTGGTCAGGCTCGCTCACTTGGTTGACACATGTCATCGTATCCAAATTGCGTTGATTGATGCTCATGCTGTTGATCACTGGATTGTCTGGTCCAGACTCAATTATTTACTGACTGCTGCCATATAGCTGGAATATTGCTGAGTGCAGCATTTTAACAACAAACAAACAAACAAAGTTGGATTTTCGTCTACATTCAGGAGCCATGACTTTTGCTCCCAAAATATTGTCACAATACATATTCCAATACAGATTTGTTACATCCTTAGAAAATGATATCTTTATTATGTACCATGTAGGATCTTCATCAACAATCAGCTAATTAAAAACGGCCAGTGGTCATTACAGTGTTGCCATCAAAATATGCATGGCCAACATATCTTTTTCTCCCAATATACAGTGTTGCCATTTTGACACACTACATAGTGTTTCAAAGTCAATATGCATTTCATATATTGCCCAAAAAATGCATATGACTAATACATATTTCAGATTTAATATTTCTTATACATTAAATAAGATTTATAAACAGGATGAAGTGTAAATATTAGTAATAATGTGGATAGTGAAGTCTACCGCTTTTGCCGATTTTCACAGACTTTTCGAACACTGCTTTCGTTCAGTAGTTTTATAATAGCCATAATGATTAAACTGGAATATAAACGTGACTTAAATGTTTCTTTGTCAAGAACTTTGCAGGTTGAAATATTCCTTACAATTAAAATATGAGAGAAAATACATAATTTTCAACCTTATCCTATCTCACATTGTACATTTGTCCTTCTTTCGACCTTTGAGTGGAAACTTTTTGAACCACTTCTTCGAACACATCTTCATTGTCACCATCGTAACTGATTTTCTTCTGGTGTTGCAGCAACCACTTGGATTACTTTGGCTAATGTTAAAAATACCCATGAATTAAGTTATGTTGATATTTGTTATTGACAGCAACTCTCGCAAGAGAAGAGTTGGGGAAGCAGATCCTGCAGCTGCTGGCGGTGGTGAAGGGGAGCCTGTCGCTAAGGTGGCCAAGGCTGCACCTACAGGCAAGCAAATGTTGACAGGGAAAACAGGCGGTGCCTACATCCCACCTGCCAAACTACGCATGATGCAAGCACAGATAACCGACAAGAGCAGGTGGGTGGTATATGTTTGACTCTTCTTCAAGAAGTAGGGCCGGTGGGGTAGTCTAGTGGTTAAAGCATTCACTCAATTCAAGTCAATTTCTGGTGTTCTCTGCTGTGATGTTGCTGGAATATTGCGAAAAGCGCTTGATGTAAAACCATACTCACTGGTGAAGTCTGTGATTATGGATAGTACTTATGAAGATCCAGTTTAGAATTGTTTTTCAGCAACTTGTATCTGTTGAAAGAGTTGATGAACAGATCGGGTGGTCAGATTTGTTGACTTGGTTGATGTCCATGTATACCAGTTGCTTAATTCAATGCTCTTCCCGTGAAGGTCCGGGTTAGAATTGATCTTCAGTAACCCATGCTTGTCGTAAGAGGCGACTAATGGGATCAGGTGGTCAAGCTCTCTGACTTGGTTGACACATGTCATCGTATCCTAATTGTGTAGATCGATGCACATGATGTTGGTCACTGGAGTGTCTGGTCCAGACTCGATTATTTACAGACCGCCATCAAAGGTGGAATATTGCTGAGTGTGGTGTTAAACAAGCCTTGTAAATTTTTTCTTATCCTGACTCATGATTTTTTGCTTATCTCCCTTTCCTTTTCGAATGGTAGCGGAACACTTGAATCCCTTGAAGTTCCCGAAGCGAACGTAAAAATACACTCACCCATGAGTTACCTCCCCTTTTCCCGCGCAAACAGTCATGTGACCAGCCTTACTTGTCACTCTCTCCCTTTTCACTGGAGCACTGGAGTCCCTTATACAGCTTTATATCCTTTTATTTAGGTCCTATTCTTCAAAATTATGCTGTATATGGATTTGGCAATAACTACTATGTATTATTTGTAAAAATTTTGTAAAAATTATTTGTATTTATGTCATAAATTCATCGTAATGTAACTTTGTTTACATTTCATGAAATCTTGCAGTGTTTGCAGACACAGGTTATCCGTGGCTGATCCAGTGTCCTTCGTGCACGAAACCATGTTCTTCCAGCTTGCGCTGTACTTATTGTGTTGATTTATCAAATCTTCAATTTAATCAATATTTGTCTTATATCTATAGACGTGCCATGGATCTGATGAGGAAGTCATCTCAAGTCACGGCTGATAAAACAGGAGATCAGCCTACAAACCGTATGTTGCTTGCTACTGCTGAAGTTCATAATACTGGTGCTATGTTTAGTACGTTGCAGAGGCAGTCTGCTGGTACGGGGGCCAGGAAGAGATTGGCTACAACGCAATTGACTCCGACTCAAGCTAAGAAAAAGACGTCATCTTCTACTACATCGCAGAAGAAAGCATCTGTTACCAGATCGGAGGGTAAATCTACGCGTGCTAGTACTAACCTACTCCTCATAGAACTACGTCTCAAGACTACGTTGGTGAATGTACACCTTTGCAAAGGTCTCCACAGTCGGACGACTCTCATCTTAGAGGAGGATAGTAGAGATGAGATGCCTACTCACAGTTCTACATTCGCGAACCCTCAATGTTCGAGAACATTGAAGGATCCATCTCCTACACCTAGCCGCTCTAGATCGAGATCTCATATCTCTCACAGACGTTCGCGAAGTCACTCATCATGAGACAGAGGTTTGCAAAGAGAAGGCTCACGTCACAGAAGTTCGCGAAGGGATACATCTAGCGACAGACGTTCGCGAAGAGATAGCTCACATCACAGAGGTTCGCGAAAAGATGAATCTACAGATACAGGTTCGTGAAGAGAGCACTCTCAAGATAGATGTTCGCATAGGGAGGAATCTTCAGATAGAGGTTCGCGAAAGGATGATGAAGGTTCGAGAAGGGATACAGGTTCGCAGATGGATGAGTCGCAGAGGCCTAGCTCTAATAATCAGGAGACTCTGGATCAGCAAGCAGACTTCGTCTTCCCAGACTCAGAGGTTACAGCGTGGATTGCCAACGGGTTGAACTTGGAGTCTCCTTCTAAGGATAAAGATGAAATCTCAATTATATGATGCGTAACGACGACTTTGACTCCGTCACTATCCCGCCGATTGCACCTATATCCAAGGTACCCTCTAACCTACGCACAGCTTTTGCGAAAGCATCCAAGTACCAGAGTCAGCATCTGCCATCATTTAATGTGGAGAGATTCCCCTTACATCATATGGATCCATTTACAAAGGTGCCTGAATGGGATGACAACATAAAGCTAGTCAACGACTCACGAAACAAGATGTATAAAGTGGAAGATAAAAAGTTATCTCAACTGGATACTGCTACAAGGAGGTCCTTCTTTGGGTTGGCCAGGTCCAGAGCCATCAATGAAGCATTGATCAATAAATTCCAGAACGCAAGTTCGGAAGAGGATAGAATGATATATTCGGCCCTCATAACACAGAAGGACCAATACTTTTTATCGGACCATCTGGCATCTATATCTGCAGGTCTCACTTTACTATGCAGACAAGGGCTACTTGCATCCTGTTCATGGAGTGATAGATTCACCCAACCGCCACTGAGAGCTCCATGGGAGGCGCCTACTATCTTTGGAGGACAAATAGACGATGCAGCTAAGGAAGCTACGCACGACTCTAGAGAAGTTATGATGATAAAATCCATAGATTCTCTGGCCAATGTCATCCGTCATACTTCGCAAAAGTATAACAGTAAGTCCAAATATTCCGGCATACAGAAGGCAAAGGAGAAGAAGTACTCCAGCTTCAGAGGCGGCAAAGGATCTTTTCGTTGCCCATCCGGAAATAACAGAGGAAACTCAGGGAGAGGCCGCACTCCCAGAGGATCCAGAGGAACTAGACGTTGATATCAAGATTCGGAACGACTGAAGTCTTCCACCCCCAGCCGTTCCTGTAAAACCATCGACAGTGAGTGGACGTCTACAAAGGTACTGGAAAAATTGGGGAATACTAGAGAACGACTACGTCTCCGAAGTACTAAGAGAAGGATACAGGGTACAACTCAAGGCCATACCTCTGCTAACCCTCAGCCCGATGGTCTTCGACTATGCAGAGGAACAGGCAGACAAACTACAAGAAGCCATCAACTCACTACTTATGAAGGAGGCGGTAGAGATAATAGATCAGCATCATCTCACTCCAGGCTTCTACTCCCCAATTTTTCTAGTACCCAAGAAGAACTCCAAGGAGAAGTTCAGACTGATTTACAACATGCGCAAATTCAACAAAGACTATCTACTGAAAACAGAGAGGTTCAGAATGATCCACCTACCTCAACTCAGACTACTCATCTGTCCAGCAGATTACATGGCCAGCATAGACCTACAGGATGCATATCTACACATCCCCATACATCCAGAATCAAGAAAGTATCTATGATTCCTATTCAGAGGGCAGCACTTCCAATGGAACGTCTTACCGTTTGGAATATCTTCGGCTCCGTGGCTATTCGCACGAATAACCAAGCCTATAGTCGCATATCTACATCATCGAGGTCTACTTGGACGACGGAATTCAGGTTCACCAAGATGCCAGTCAACTCAGACTACAGCTGAACTTCACGATCAAGTTGCTCACTCAACTAGGATGGCTGGTGAACCTTATGAAGTCAGAGTTGGAACCAAAACAAGATATGCAATTTCTGGGGATAAGGTTTATCACAACACAGAATCGTATTGTTGTCCCAGAAGATCGTTGGGTCAAGATACAAGCCATGATTCCACCAGCAGTCATCTCTCCATTAACACTACGATCATGGCAAGTTCTACTCGGTCTACTAACCTTGGCGCAGGACTTGACTCGCACAGGAAGGTTACAACTAAGACCACTGCAACAGTTCGTGACAAAACATCTAGACAGCATTGACCCTATCTTTATGCCAGACAACCTCAAGAGGTATCTACTATGGTGGACACATAGGTTGAACGTTTGTGGAGGGACCTATTTACAAGTGCCGGCCTTCGACTCACATCTCTACGTAGACGCTTCGATACAAGGTTGGGGTGCGCATCTCAACAATCAAGTTGCATCAGGAAGGTGGTCCAAAATAGAGCAGCATCTTCACATCAATCTGCTGGAGATGAAAGCCGTGATCAACGCCTTACTACTATGGTCGAGCTCGTTGAAACAAAATGCTGATGGTCCACACGGACAACTCTACAGTGGCATTCTCCATAAATCGGCAAGGATCCACAGGGTCTCCAAGCCTGCTACAGCTTACATTCAAGTTGTTCCACATCACAGAGGAAGCAAACATCTGGATAAAGGCGTGTCACATACCCGGAGCCAAGAACGTACTTGCAGGCGCTCTCTCCCGACCACTGCACCCGTCAACTACGGAATGGATGCTCCACCCAGAAGCGTTCCAGCTCATCATAAGGGAAATAGGATCCCCTGCATAGACCTGTTTGCCACGAGGTTCAACAAACAACTACAGACGTTTGTCTCAACAGTTCCAGATCCTCAAGCCTGGGCAACAGATGCACTGAACATATCTTAGGAAGGACTTACGCTTACGCGTTTCCATCCCCGATATTACTACCGGAAGTATGGTTGAAGATCAAACAGACACGGGTGCTACAACTGACTTTGGTCGCGCCATACTGGCCAGCGAGAGTATGGTTCCTAGACCTAATAGAAGATCTCGAAAGTCCAACAATCAAGTTACCAGATTGGCCGAACCTACTCATACATCCGCACATCAAGCAAGTCCACGGGAACCCGACAGCGTTCCAGCTACACGTGTGGACCGTATCAAAACATGTTCGAAGAAAGGAGGATACTCCGCCAGGGCAGCCAGGCAGTAACGTCACTGTATGCAGATCTACTCGTAACCTGTATGATGACAAGTGGCTGAATTTTGAGACTTATGCAAGGCGGAATGGCTTCACTGCGATGAAAGCTACTCATCCTCAAGTGGCGGAATACCTATGACAGACCAGACATCTGAAAGGTTTGGGGCGGTGGGGTAGCCTAATGGTTAAAGCGTCGCTCGACATGCTGAAGACCCGGGTTCGATTCCCCACATGGGTGCAATGTGTGAAGCCCATTTCTGGTGTCCCCCGCCGTGATATTGCTGGAATATTGCTAAAAGCGGCGTAAAACCATACTCACTCACTCACTCCGAAAGGTTCGACATTATCTACATACCTCGCCGCCATCAGTACAGTGATTACCATGAAAACAGGCATCAAGTTGACGAAAGTACCAGAATTACTTCTCTGCTGAGATTTTTTAAACTGGAGGACCAGCAAAGGAAGTTCAGAGCTCCGGCCTGGGATCTGAATGTAATTCTACGTCATCTGACGAGTGATGCCTACAAACCTCTAGACCAGAGTACCTTCGAGCTGCTGACACAAAAGACTCTGTTCCTGTTTGCGCTAGCCACGGCAGCTCGAATATCAGAGATAACATGTGCTGGACTTTGGTCGAACCAGATTCGACAAGGGACAACATGCTGCAGTTCTTCTAGGACTTAGATGGGACTTCATTGCCAAGAACCAACTACCTGGTCAGCCAGATAGACAGTTCACGGAAATGCCGTTTCGCCAGTTCCCATGGGGGGGATACAGGACGTATTTAAGGACAGCTGATGAATCCACGAAGTGGCTTGACCCACCACCAATCTGTCGGATTCTATAAGCAATAGATCATGAGTAAGGATAAGAAAAAATATGTAATTTTTCAAGTAAACTTGATATTTTTATACTTATCCTGACTCATGACGAGAAGCCCTCCCAACCTCCCCGCTGAAGACAGTTTGGATTTTACAGCAGATCCAAGTGCATGGGCAGAAAATCAGGAGAGAGTGACAAGTAAGGCTGGTCGCATGACTGTTTGCACGGGAAAAGGGCAAAAGGGAGGTAACTCGTGGGTGAGTGTACTTTTACGTCCGCCTCGGGAACTTCAAGGGATTCAAGTGTTCCACTTCCATTCGCAAAGGAAATGGAGATAAGCAAAAGATCATGAATCAGGATAAGTATAAAAATATCAATTTTACTTGAAAATTCCATTATGTGACTGTTGTTTCAGTGTGGAGTACCAGCGTATATCTTGGGAGGCTCTGAAGAAGAGCATCAACGGTCTCATCAACAAAGTGAACGTCTCAAACATCATCTTGATTGTCAAGGAGCTGTTCCAGGAGAATATTGTCAGAGGAAGGTGAGAATATTGTCAGATTCAAATCCAGATTCAAGTTATGAAGTATGAGCTCGATGATCTGATTATGCCAAAATTTGTCCATATATTTAACTAAACATCACCCAATGATCTCTATTTGTGCCCCATGTGGCAAACCACGATCCCATGATGATTGGTCCATATTCCTCATAATTTTTGATTATTGGTTTGTCATCACCATGTCTGTTATACTATGGCATGACATTTCATGATGCTCACTCACTCACTTACTGTACCCAGGGGTGGTGGGGTAGCCTAGTGGTAAAGTGTTCGCTCACCATGACCAAGATCTGGGTTCGATTCCCAGCATGGGTACAATGTGTGAAGCCTGGTGTCCCCGATCATGATATTGCTGGAATATTGCTGTACCCAGGGGTGTGGGTAGCCTAGTGGTAAAGCGTTTGCTCATCATGACCAAGATCTGAGTTTGATTCCCAGCATGGGTACAATGTGTGAAGCCTGGTGTCCCCGATCATGATATTGCTGGAATATTGCTGTACCCAGGGGTGGTGGGGTAGCCTAGTGGTAAAGCGTTTGCTCATCATGACCAAGATCTGGGTTCGATTCCCAGCATGGGTACAATGTGTGAAGCCTGGTGTCCCCCACCATGATATTGCTGGAATATTGCTAAAAGCTGCGTTAAACCATACTCACTCACTCATAAATGATGAATGATCAAGGTTTAATTGCTGATATTGTTTTGTTACTGGGAGACCTTTTACTATTTCTAGTAGCGCTGCTGATAAAAAACAGGAACGACATAAAAAAGAGCAGTGTTTCATTGTTCCTGAGGGTTTTGGCGATGATATAGCTGTAATATTGCCGATGTGACTTAAATCTTTAACTGTCTCACTCCCTAAGGGTTTTGTGGCAGGACTTCACTATGGTTTGAGGACACCGTGATATTGCTGGAATATTACAAAAAGCGGTGTAAAACCAAACTCACTCACTCACTCACCCGCTGAAGCCAGAATTCCACCTTTTGACCTCCATGATCACCTTTACCAGGGACCTGTAAACATCTTGGTCAGAACTGTTCTTCTGCAACCCTTTCTTTGTCTAAGAGACAATATAGAGCTAGCCAGGCTCACGGACTTAGTTGATGCATGTCATTGCATCCCATTTGCGCCATGATGGCACACTGATTGTTGGGTCTTGACTCAATTATTTACAGACGCGTTCGATTCCCCACATGGGACCAATATGTGAAGCCCATTTCTGGTGTCCCCTGCCGTGATATTGCTGGAATATTGCTAAAAGCGGCATAAAACCAAAACTCGCTCACTCACTCATTTACAGACGCCATAAAGCTAGAAAAATTGCCGAGAGCAGCGGATAAACTTAACAAGCAAACAAAACAATACAGACCTTGTCGACAGCCCCTGATCTCCTAACCTAACTTACAAGCATTCTTTCACAGAGGTCACCTGGCCAGATCGGTCATTCAAGCACAGACCCTGTCACCAACCTTCACCCATGTCTACGCTGCTCTAGTCGCCATCATCAACACTAAAGTAAGTAGGGTACCTCTTTTCTTTGCACTGAAGGAATGATGCTGTACCAGACAGAGCTGAGATAACTTTTGGGGTCATTGAGTTATGTACTCGCTTGTGTTCATCTCAATTCGGTATCCTAATTTTCCTTTCAGTAACCAAATAAATTGTACTCATCTCACTCAAACTCAATTGGGTATTTAGCCATTTTCGATTAATTTATAAATATAATCAAGTTTAAATGTTAGTGTTTGTTATTTATATTTGATCTGTAATATGAGAAACAATAAGAAAGACTGCAAGTTCCAAGTTCAGGTGCTGAAATAGAACCTCTCAATATACCTCAGTTATCTTATCTATCCATCGGTACGCGATGCTAAGATTTGACATATTTGTGTGTACGCATTTATTGAGTATTTATGAAAATTCAAGCGTACTTGTACACAATAGCCCACATGGGCACAATGTGTTAAGCCCATTTCTGGTGTCCCCCGCCATGATATTGCTGGAATATTGCTAAAAGCGGCGTAAAACTAAACTCAGTCAGTCAGTCAGTGTATACAATAGACTTATAGGAATTGAGTTTTCACATAAATATTTGCGTAATTTACACAGATACACAGCTTATCGGTTCCTCTGGCTAGATATCCAGATGAGCTTATTTGCATTAAATACACAAACTAAGTTACTAAAACCCAATCATTTTTAGTTGCTTTGGAAGAAATTTGAACACCTAATACTACAACAATGCTGTTCATATTAACCCAGTGTAGCTTTTTCAGCTTGTGTAGAAGAAAAGCAAGATTTATGGATGTCAACTTCTTTATTGTGAATAACACGTTTCAACGTGTATGTTTGCTCCTTCATCATTCACCTGATGAAGGAGCAAGAAGCATATACTCCGAAATATTGTGTTATTCAGAATAAAGAAGTTGACATCCATAAATCCTTACTTTTCTTGTGCATTCCACTTCTAAATGCCCTTCAAAGATTTGAGCTTGTGTAGACTTTTGACAGATCTTTTTGTACTGACTGCACTGACTGACTTGTATACATGAATTTATATATGAAGTACAGAAGAACAATCATGATCTGCATTTTAATGTACCTAGTGACCTGTGAAGATCCGGGTTAGAATTGGTCTTCAGTAATTCATGATTGTTGTAAGAGGCTACTCAAGGGATCAGGCGGTCAGGCTCGCTGACTTGGATGACGCATGTCATCGTATCCCAGTTGCATAGATGATGCTCATGCTGTTGATCACTGGACTGTCTGGTCAAGACTTGATTACTTACAGCCCACTCACTCTTTACTCACTCACTCACTCTTTACTCACTCACTCACTCACTCACTCAAAATGCATAGGACATTAACTATAAGTCAAATAACTGTTTGTCTGCTCCAGACTCTCTATAGAGCTATCATTTATACACCATTGTTTTAATATCTGGAGTGTTTGTGTTGCATGAATAAATACCGTAATCTGCAGCAGCAGCAGTTGTGTGTATTTGTGGATTTTTATCATATCCTGCTTTCTCTTCAGTTTCCTCAAAATGGTGAGCTGATTCTGAGGCGTCTGATTCTGCAGTTCAAGAAGGGTTTCCGGAGAAATGACAAGACTGTGTGTTTGTCTTCTACGCGTTTCATAGCTCACCTGGTCAACCAGCAAGTGGTAGGTTTTGTTTGATTTGATGTCTTCGGTCAGTTTAATTCCCTAAGAATTAAGGGTTGAATAGGCCCTGAAGTTGTACCTTTATGACAGCTCGCAGGCGGGTTAGTTCAAGCAAGCTGGATGGAAAGAAACTCATGGGGAGGTGCAAGCATCATGGTATGGGGGGAATAAGCCTGAACCAGAGAGTGGGTCCTGTGGTGTTCCAGAACCTTGGTCCAGGGAGAGGAGGCATCACAGCGGATGCGCCACGTTGACCAAGCTCAGTCCCAGAACCATATTATTTTCCCTACGTCTGAGTTATTCATTAATGTGTCAAGATATTGTACACCAAAAATGTTTTGATCTGCTTATTATGTCCATTTCTGTAATGATTTGATTACAGTGCCTATCTAATTTTGAATTCATACTGACGCTTTGTTTTGCTGCTGAGTATATATATACAGAGGATAAGCGTTAGTCCAGCAGGGAGCTTATGCTGTGAAACGTTGACACTGATGGATCCTTAAAAAAATATTCAGTTTTTGGATTATTAATCTGTAGTGTGAAGTACCATACTCAACCAGGGATGCATCTAGGCCGTGGGATTACAGGATATACGCAGTCGTGTCATTACTTATGCAAACTGAATAGTCTGTGTGCCAAATTTCATGCAAATAATGATGAGTTGGCACACCTTGTTGAATTAGTGTGAGGTATTTTTTAGTCAAAAATGTCAGTTTGAGAAATGTTTTCGTAATTATCATGTCAATCATATACTGTATCTTCAACAAGAGCAATAATGAGCACTCATCATCATTATATCCTGGGTCCCGATCCACGAAGTGTTCAATGCACTATGATGTTCGTAAGCCTATGGTAAGCGGTAGATTTACGACAGGTCGTAATGTTACGAATGCTTTGTAGATCGGGACCCTGAGGTATCTAACAATTGGATTCTTGGAATATGTGAGTGAGCATGATCACGTGATGGCCATTTCCTGGAGTGTTCATATATAGAGATTATTAAACGAGGAAGTGTAAATTTCGTATCGGTTGTATGACACACTTGCTCGAGTGTAATAATTTCTTTATTATCCATTTTATTCATGTACATTTGTGCGGTAAAACACAGTAAGCAAGTGTGACGGCCCTCTTCCATGACGTTACCTTCAGTTGTGTAATGACGTCACAGACGGCGAAATACAGAAACAATGGTTGCTAGGCAAGAGTGATATGCGCACATGACACTGGTTATTATTCGCCATATGGGTATTAAAGTGAGGTCATAAACTTTTTAAAATCATAAAACACGTTGGCCCTTGTTTAGATGGGTGTTGGCCCACTTTCTGAAATGTGAAAGCCTGGAAGCATCTTACTCATAAGCATGTGTTACTCTCAACCACTGGTTTGCCTGTTCGTGGCCAAATTCTTCTTAGACATCATTTGTTGAATAAATTCCATGTCGAAATGATCCCAAATGTTTAAAATCTTTCGTGCATTTGTTGACATGTGAAGACCAGTTCTAATGACAAAAATACGTAAGCAATATAGATTATTCTGTGCAGTCATGCTTGAAACAAGTCCAGAAATGTTCGGTGCTTGTCATAGGTATGTTGTTCCAATGTGAATGAAGTATATTGTATGCTGTTGTAGGCCCATGAAGTGATCGCCCTGGAGATCCTCACCCTGCTGATGGAGAACCCTACAGATGACTCCGTGGAAGTGGCTATTGGCTTCCTCAAGGAGTGTGGACAGAAGCTGACTGAGGTCTCTCCCCGAGGAATAACTGGTGAGTTAATAATAATAATAATAATAATAACATAATAATAATAATAACTAGGATTGCCTCCTGGGCAATACTGACGGTCTTCAGACTTCCCCATACACTCCCCGTGGCTGCCTTTACTTGTACTGTTTCTTTGGATGCCAGCTGGAGCGTCCATTTTAACTCTTGGAGTTATGGGTGTTTGAAGTGTATTTAAGGGCAAGAAACCATCCAAAACGCAGGCAGAACACGTTTTTGACACGAGAGCAGCGGGGTCATGTACCAAATAGTTCCCACAGAAAAAATAGTTCTCTCTTTTAGAGGCCGTAGCTCCGCTGTCCTTGGGTCTTCGGTCAAAACGATTAGTGTTCTGGAATCGCCATGATCCTAGCTATCTGTGCATATGTTATGTGCATATATTGCATTTGTGAAACACCCATTCAAAAATTTCTGTGGTGCAGTTAAGATGATTTGAAAGTACATGTACGACTGCCATGGCTGCAGTTTTGTGTGTGAAGGTTGATTCTGTTTTAAATGTATAAGATATTGTGCGTTTATTTAGCTGGATCGCTGCAATCATGATGATGTAGCAGAAAGGGTTTGCGCGATCCTGGCACGGTCAGACCAGTAAACAAACTGCTGGAATCCCAGTTTTTGCCAAAAGCACATTGCTCTTTGGGCATTGGAAAGCCATCAATTGGTTATACATGCTTGGGTTCTCAGTCAAGACGTGGTGAGGTAATTTTACCACAATGTCGTATTGGCCACAGTCAACCCGACTGTGGCCAATACGACATCGTCGTAAAATTGTACAATGCATTTGTACTATTTGCCGTTCATGAGGAGAAGATTATGAAACACAGGTACCGTCAAAACGTGCGGAAATGCGGAAAATCGCAATGTTTGTGTTTGTGTCGTAATTATTCATTATTACATAATAACATCTTGAAGCAAAGATGTTGCCCATTCAATTATCTACAGATTGGTACTTTGGAAAATGAAGTCCACTGAGTTTTCGCAGAGTTGTGACATTTTTGTGAACCGTATGAAAATGCGTCTTTGAAAAATTCACCAACTTTCAAGGGCGATAACTCCAAAACCATTCAAGATATCAACATGCCTTGGGCTTTCTATGTATTTCTGAATGTGGACTTTACAATGATATATCAAACACGATTGTACTATTTGCCATTCAGGAGAAGATTTTTAAACACAGGCACCGTCAAAACGCGAAAATCAAAAAAAAAATCAGGTTTCTTTCAAAATGGCGGAAAATCTATCCTGCCGGCCAACTTCCGCTATGCGTTCAATCGATGGGGAATGATATTGTCTACAATGAGTAAAAATTAGGTCAATTTATATCATAGTTTTTGAGATATTGATGTGTAAAGATTTTGACATTTTGTGTTGTCTGCCCTTACCGGAAGCCGGAAGTCGGGATTTCTTTGACTATGTATCAATTTCAGCACACAGGCTATCACCCCTGAAAGTTTCGTGAAAATCGACCCAGTAGTTCGTTCAGAAGAGCTGTCACAAAATTTGTACAAATAATAATAAGAATAATAATAATATTCGGATAATAACAGTAGATCTTCCAGACTTTCATCTAAAGACCTAATAAGGCAACATGTATAGTGCAACAATCCACACAATTAAGTATGCTCAAGGCACTTAAAAGAAGGCCAGAAGTCAGATGATATATAGAGTCATTATGATGTCCGACAAAATTAGACAGTGTATCGTTGGATTGATTGATTGGAGTCTGGACCAGACAATTCAGTGATCAACCGCAGTCCTCGAGCATGACCACCTGATCCTGTTAGTCGCCTTTTACAACAAGCAAGGGTTACTGAAGACCAATTCTAAACCGGATCTTCACGGGTGGAATAGAAATAGCTACATACTGTTGATGAGTTGGCCTTGTTCATTGACCAGAACTTGTTGTCAGAGAGTGTTTGGTGTTACCCTGCCCCAGTCCTGATAATGGTGGAATATAGCTAGAGGCAGTGTCTAGAACTCACTACCAAATATGTTATTGGTGCTGGTGAAATTGTTCCAAAATGGTAGGCGGAAAAATAGGGCTGGCTATGATGATAATCAGATATACAGTCGATAGGAAAAATTGTGAATGATTACCGATATGAACATTATGTCATCAATAATATAGTACATAAACTTTTGTGATAGAATTAAGTTTTAATTTAATCACACAATATACAAAGTTAGGCCTTGTTCATTGGCTGCCTCTAAGATATGTTCAGGCCGCTTTTTTCTTAGTAATCCATGCATAAACATGTCACCAGTCAGTAAGTGAAATATAGTCATTTCTTTCTGACTTTTTTGGCGTTTTTGCTCAAATTAACTTCTCCAGTGTTTATCAATAATCAGTTGATCTTTAGTTGACGATTATTGATCTCCATGATCGATATCGATAGCCAGCCCTACAGATAAATCTGAGATGCTGACGATAAATCCAAATGTTTGATGTGATTTGATGCATGTCACGCTTCTTTCAAGTAGTAAACAAAAACAAAACGTGGGAGCATGCATGCAGTTTATAACGTTGCTTCTTTCCAAGAATGATGACAAGATGAGTGTGAAGTTAACTCATGTATGAGACTGAGCAATGCTTGGCAACTCCTGATAGGATACGGTACTAACTCACACTCTTTCAATCCTGGTTAGAATTAATCTTCAGTAACCCATGCTTGCCATAAGAGGCGACTAACGGGATCGGGTGGTCAGACTTGCTGACTTAGTTGACACATGTCATCAGTTCCCAGTTGCGTAGATTGATGCTCATGGTGTTGATCACTGGATTGTCTGGTAGTGACTCGATTATTAACAGACCTGCGCAATATTGCTGGAATATTGCTGAGTGCGGCGTAAAAATAAACTCACTTGCTTACACTCTTACAATCACCTGTTGACAGCCAGCTACATAAGAGATTGCTGTTTATCTGGTTTGTATTGAATGGATGTCATTTGGTCCACAATGAGTGAAAATACTAGGTGAACACGCTTTGTCATTTCAGCAATATTTGAGCGCCTGCGTAACATTTTGCATGAAGGCATGATTGACACTCGGGTCCAGTACATGGTGGAGGTGATGTTTGCTATCCGGAAAGACGGCTTCAAGGTATGGGTTTATTTTATTGTGAAAGTGACAAATTGTTTTACTGAATTCTTGACATACATGGGTTAAAGCATCCGCCTATCATGCTATAGACCTGGGTTTGATTCCCCGCATGGGTACAATGTGTAAAGCCCATTTCTGGTGTCCCCTGCTATGATATTGCTGGAAATGTGCTGAAAGCGGTGTAAAACCAAACTCAATCACTCACAGTTCAAAAGCTTATATCAATGACTTCTGGACATTCAGTTCAAGAGCTTATTATCAAGATCATGGACTATGTGGTTTCTTGTTATATCTTGATTATTATTTTAAAAGTCAAAGCGACTTTGTTGTTGGCCTGATTTCGTTGAAGATTCAGGATGTCCTTAGATCCACATACTGTTCGAACAATCCCCAAATATCTCTGGGCACCTACCCCACTTTTGTTTTTGGATACTACACACGAACCATGTTTGACTTCTAGGATCATGTTGCCGTTGTTGATGACCTTGACCTTGTGGAAGAGGTGGATCAGTTCACACATCTCATCACCCTGGAAGATGCTGTGCAGTCAGAGGACCTCCTGAGTAATTATTTGTAGTCCTCCACTCACACTTTCATACAGATTTACAAGGAAAAGAGTACAAACTAATTGCTAGTAGTTCCCAAGTATCAGGTGTTCCTAATGTCTGAGTGGAAATACAACTTAGTTGAGAATCAGATAGCTTCAATGGCCTCAATACATGTGATTAGACCTTGATTGGGGATTAGATATCCTCAGTATGATTAGAACTTGCTTGGGGATTAGATAACCTCCATATGATTAGAACTGATTGAGGATTAGATAGCCTCTGCGGCTAAGTATGATTAGACCTTCATTGGGGATTAGATATCCTCAGAATGATTCAAACTTGTTTGGGATTAGATATCCTCAGTATGATTAGAACTGATTGAGGATTAGATAGCCTCAGTATTATTCACACTTGTTTTTCGAGTAGACATCCTCAGTGGCCAAATATGATTTGAACCTGACTGTAGATGAGATAGCCTTAGTGTGATCAGAACTGATTGGGGATTAGACAGCCCTCTAGTTAAATATGACTCAGTCTTGACAGGAGATTATAGGGCCTTAGTGGGTAAGCATTACAGGCGCTTTATTGGGGATTATATGGCCACAGTGAGTGAATGTGTATTGGACTTGTACCAGTAACTATTTACTCGTGTTTATGAATTTTTTGTAATGACCTGTGATATCTGTTGCATAAAGAATTTGAGACACCAAATAAGAAATAATTGTCTATTCTATGCAGTAACTTGGTAACCTAATGCCAATATCTGGACTGACAAGAACCGTTCTCCATGTCTGGAGCAAAGGCAACTGGTTGCTCTAAACATTGGTCATGAAAGATTATCATACATCATTTAAAGTGTTATGTGGCACTATCTTTGTGTATGGTTAAGCCTTATGGTTAAAGTGTTCGCTCATCACGACGAAGACCGGGGTTCAATTCCCCACATGGGTACAATGTGTGAAGCCCATTTCTGGTGTACCCCGCCGTGATATTGCTGGAATGTTACAAAAAGTGGCGTAAACCCAACTCACTCACTCACTTTCCCCAAAGTTCCTTCTGTTTCGGTGTGCTATGGGAATGTATGCATGTATGAACAGGTGCAGCAATGCATGATGGTCATGTACTAATGAACTCATAACATCTTTGTGTATGTTTCAGATGTGTTTCGAGCTGATCCAGACTATTTGGAAAATGAAGACAAGTACAAGTCTCTCAAGAGAGGTGTGGAGATTGAACTAATGTACTGATGCACATGCATAGCTCTCATGGCAGCAGTTAGAATCTGCGTCCAGTGTTATACAAGGGAAAGGATCAAATGGTTGTTTTGCATGTATGGAATGTATTGAGTTTCTAGATGGCCAACCCTTCCAAACATTATACTGGGAAGTCTTGCAGACACCAGGTCTGTTAGATGAGGATTGAGTGGTTACAATGTTTGACCTGGTTGATTGGATGTCATTGTGCTCCGACAGTGTGGTTGGTTGTCATGCAGTCGATCAACGGATTGAATGACTGATTATTTGCAGCCAACTTGATATGGCTGGATTACTACAGACTGTGACGTAAAACATCTCCTTTGACATTTACACTCTATTTTTGATAACTTAAAACACAATAATCTGGTACCTCTCCGTAATATTGCTGGAATATTGTTAAAAGCTGTGTAAAACTAACCTCACTCACTCACTCACTCCTTGCAGAGATTCTAGAAGAGTGCAGCTCTGATGAAGGGGAGAGCGGATCGGGGTCCAGCAGCGAGGAAGACAGTGATGAAGATGAGGAAGGTTTGTACAATGTCAAGTGGATATGTTGGCTTGGTAGTTAAGTAATTGCATCAGAAATATAACATATGTTATATTTGGGATTACACTTTCTCAGTCAAGTACAGATTCTAGTACTTTTTAGGGGTTGAGTCCCATCCGGGATTCGAACCCACACCCTCAGAGAGAGGCACCTAATCGCCAGCACACAAAGTCAGACGCCTAGACCGCTCAGCCACCGTGTCTTCCACAAAAAATGGAAGTCGGACAACTGGTAGTCTAGACTGCGGACTTTGTGTACCCCTCTGATAAGTGTTAATTGGCATGGCTCCCACGTCCGAAAGCTAATACCGGATGGGACTCAACCAAAAGTACTAGAATCTGTACTTTATAGAGAAAGTGTAATCCCAAATATATCATATGTTACATTTGACCACTTTCTAAAATGGCATTGTGTATTTCATGCATCAGAGCTTTCATGTCCATTTCCAGGCCTGACCTCCTTGTCATCTTCTGAACTTTGAATTTGTGTTTGTGAATATAAAAGACAATGTTCTTATGAATCTTTATGATATTGATGTATTGGGATTGATGTGGGGTATGGAAATAACTTGTGCAAATGCTTTACAATTAAAATGGAATTGGAACCACGGACCTTATGATCCGAGGTCAGAGTCATTGTCCATTTGACCAAAGAGGTTGAGCAGACATGGTAAGGATGTCATCTGTTGAAAGACACAACACCCTTCTACAGTAACACATTGCATCTTAAAATCCAAGGGTAGGAGCTTGAAATAATGAAAACTCATTGTAAAGAGTTTGGTAACAAATATGTTAGAGACATAATGTAACGATTTTATGAATACAATGTTAAGAGTTTGGTAACACACAATTATTGAAACACAACATTGAAGGGCAGTGTAACAAGTTTTGAAAGACAGCTAAGAGTTTGGAAACACATTGTAAAGAGTTTGGTAACAAATATGTTAGAGACATAATGTAATGATTTTATGAATACAATGTAAAGAGTTTGGTAACACACAATTATTGAAACACAACACTGAAGGGCAGTGTAAAAAGTTTTGAAAGACACTGTAAAGAGTTTTGAAAGACAGCTAAGAGTTTGGAAACACGTAAAGAGTTTGGTAACAAAAATGTTAGAGACATAATGTAATGATTTTATGAATACAATGTAAAGAGTTTGGTAACACACAATTATAGTGTAAAGAATTTTGAAACACATTATAAAGAGTCTTTTTAACACAAAGTCTATGAAAATGCAACACCAAAAGATTTGAAAAACAATGTAAAGATGTCACTGTTTCTAGATGAGGAAGCCAAACAGATAATCATTGACAACACTGAGACCAACCTGGTGGCCTTGCGCCGGACAATCTACCTGACCATCCAGTCAAGTCTGGACTTTGAGGAGTGTGCCCACAAGCTGCTCCGTATGGAGATGAAGCCAGGACAAGAAGTAAATATACTGAAGTCCAAAAGAAATGCAACCATTACAAATGTTTGAAATTACAGGAAATGACCCTCTCATCAGTTGTGTGTTCTGATGACACAGACATGGCTGCTAATGTAGACCATACTCGATTCTGAAATTTCATTTTCCATGACTCGTGACGTTACCAAATGGCAGAGTTTCATGATGTGTTACTGACATTATCAAACAACATGCCTGGTTATAAATAAAGATAATTTGAGTGTTCAGTTTAAGGACCCACACTGCATTTTTTGCACATTTTCAGAAGCAAACATCAATCACTTTATTCACCATTACATCACATATTGGACGAGTTGCGTTCCTTTTGGAACTGTGTATAGTTCCATTCCAGCTACTGGTAGTTAACACTTTGACTGCCACCACGAGTATACTCGTAGTATCAATGTCTGGCCCAATTTGCCACTATGAGTTATTTCGTGGCTATATCGGTGGTATTTTAAAAAAAGTTTCACATGTTGGCAAAACAGCACAAGAAGCAATCGTCTCCTGGTGGTAACAAAGAATGCCAGGACAAGTTTGTTTCTTGTGCTTGTGACACTGGTAACTCAGTCCTCTAAAATTCTGCAATTTGCTGTGCTGACTTGCATTCCAGGGTGTCCCAGAATCCATTTAATCCAAAATTGTCCTGGCGATGATTCATCAGCACTGTACCCATTTCCTTGCCCCTCACATTGATGCAAACCGCCTCCGTGGTGTAGTGGTTAGAGCATTCGCTCGGAGAGAGGAAGGTCCCGGGTTCAATCCCGACCGATACCAAAAGACGTTAAAATATGGTACTTGTTGGTCCCTGCCTGGCTCTCGGCAATAATGGGTACAACAAGGACTGGTCGGCTCGGAATCAGTATAATATGTCTGAGTGGGGTATTCATGCTTCACTGCGGCATGGTATCTCAGTGGGCTAGCACTATAAAACCAGCTTAAATCTGGGCTAGTACAAGCAGCCGCACATACCCATACACACGCATGCACTTCATCATATGAGCGAAATATTCTCAAGCACGACGTTAAACCCAATTTCACCTCACCTCACCTCACATTGATGCTAAACTTTGTAGGGCCAGCATCACTGTGGTCCTTCAGATAACATGAACTATTAAACATAGTGTGTTAAAACATCAGAGGTTTCAGTGCACATAAACATATTTCCATGATGTAGTACCCATGAAACCATAGCAACACAGAGACACAGATGAACCCTGTTTACAAAAGCTGTCATAGCCGACATGTGTCTATAAATAGCATTGTTTCGGTGCCATAACTATTCAAAGTTTAGAAGAAAAATGAGCTGACATATTTATGCTTATAATGTTAGATTTATTGTAGATTTATTTCTCAAAAATTGACTTGCACCTGGTGCAAATTAGACTAATAACTAGGTTGCACTGTGTAATATTGGGTTGCACTAGTGCAAGTAACAAAGCACTAAATGTTTATATTTTCCTTTTTCACAGATTCCTGATAATAATTTGGCTGTTTCCTGTATGAAATGAAATTCTCCTTTCTAATGTATGTCTCCTTCATCAGGTGGAACTGTGCAACATGATTCTCGATTGCTGCGCCCAGCTGAGAACATATGAAAAGTTCTTTGGTCTGCTAGCACAGGTATTGTTATTGCATTTTACAAGTTCCCCACAGATTTGGAGTTCATCAGATTGCTAGGTGTAAATGAAAAGTGTATACTTCATTTATTGGTATAAATGGTGTATACCGTCACAGATGAGATTGCCATTGAATGCTTCTTTGTTTCCGTGGCATGGAACAGCATAGTGGTTAAAGTGCGCTTTTCAAGGTGGAAGCCCATTTTTTATCAGACTTATACAGTGTGGGAAGCCCATTTCTGCCATTCTCTATTGCTTGAATATTGGTAAATGCAACATTAAACAAAACTTAATCACACTTTGTATCTGCCAAAGCTCATTTTGCCAGCATGTAAGGGCTATTGTCATCACTGTTAAGACCACAAGTATTCCAGTAATCTCATTCATTTGAATACCTGTGAAGGTCCGAGATAGAATTGTTCTTCAGTAACCCATGCTTGTCGTAAGAGGCGACTATGGGATTGGGTGGTCAGGTTCGCTGACTTGGTTGACATACGTCATCTGTTCCCAATTGAGCAGATTGATGCTCATGCTGTTGATCACTGGATTGTCCGGTCGTGACACGATTATTTACAGACCGCCACCATATAGGTGGAATATTGCTGAGTACGGAGTAAAACTAAACTCACTCACTGACTCATTCATTCGAATCGCCTGCAGGCTTTCCTCACATATTTAGCTGATAGACCTTGATAGGTCTGAAATTTATTTAGTTCATGTTTTACTGCTACAGTTCTTTATTAAATGATGTTACAATAACATAAATTATCCTCTGATTTAAGGACATGATTCTCTGTGAAAATAAGACATTGACACCTCTATGATTCTCTCAGCGTTTCTGTCAACTGGACAAGAAGTACGTGGAGCCATTCCAGACCACTTTCATAGAACAGTATGAGACCATTCACAGACTGGAGACAAACAAACTGAGGAACGTTGCTAAATTCTTCGGTCATCTTCTCTACAGTGATGCCATCAGCTGGGGGGTGAGTTGTCATATCCTGCCTTTGTTCTTAAACAATGTTTTGTTAGATGTGTGGTAATATCTATGTTGAAAAACTTTAAATATTAACATACTGTAGACATTTGCAGTTTAACCTCTGTGGTAATCTATATGCTTGATTAGTCATCGTATCTTTCTTAAATGGAAAAAAATCATTCATTGAAGACTTACCTTTTAAGGTGGAACATCCCGTGAAGATCTGGGTCAAAATTGATCTTCATTAACCAACGCTTGTCGTAAGAGGCAGCTAAGGGGATAGGGTGGTCAGTCCTCAAATCCCAATTGCATAGATTGATGCTCATGATGTTGATCACTGGATTGTATGGTCCAGACTGGATTATTTACAGGCCGTTGCCATATAGCTGCAATATGCTCAGTGCAGCGTAAAACTAAACTTGCTCATTCACTTACTTCAAGGTGGAACATTATGTTTTGTGTATGTTATGGGTTTAGACAGATTGGCAGACAGTTCTTCTTTCAACAGACAGTACGAACATGCTTGAACATAACTTTGAATCCAGTTCAACACGATTACGAGTCTTGGTTTGTTAGCACCATACCTGTGTTATTGGGTTTTACAACCCGTGAAGATCCAGGTAAGAATTGATCTTCAACATCCCGTCCTTGTAAGAGGCCACTAATGGGATCGAGTGGTCAGACTCACTGACTTGGTTGACACGTTATCGTATCCCAACTGCGTAGATTGATGCTCATGCAGTTGATCACTGGATTGTCTGGTCAAGACTTGATTATTTACAGACTGCTGCTACATAGCTGGAATATTGCTGAGTGTGGTGTAAAACTAAACTCACTCACTCACTATTGGGTTCTGTCATGACAAGTAACCTCATTCAGTCGTAGCAAACAGAGGTCACATGATGTTTGTTATGTCTGGAGTTAAGGCTGATCAGATTGACCATGAGCATTTCTGTGTAGGTGTTGGTGTGTGTGAAGCTGAATGAGGAGGACACGACATCAGCCAGTAGGATCTTCATCAAGATCTTGTTCCAGGAATTATCCGAATACATGGGTTTGCCAAAGCTCAATGATCGTCTCAAAGACCCGTAAGTAAATTAGTGTATTTCATCACTCATGTCATGATTTTAGTTGACTTTGTTGTATTGATGGCTTCTTTTTGTGCTGGTAGAGAAATGAGAATTTCTCAACTCTTTGATCTGGAAGTTACATTGTCTGAAGCTGACTCAGTAACAATAAAAGCTTGTGGGATTAAAGAGACCTTCTTTCCTACCTAAAGTGAGGCAGTTGGATAAGCACACATGAATGATCGAGGTTTGATTCCTGATATTGTTTTGTTACTGGGAGACGTTTTACTATTTGTAGTAGCCCTGCTGATAAAAAACAGGAATGACATAAAAAAGGAGCAGTGTTTCATTGTTCCTATGGGTTTTGGTCATGATAGGACTGAAATATTGCCGATGTGACTTAAAATCTTTAACTCGCTCACTCCCTATGGGTTTTGAGGCAGGACTTCACTATGGTATGAGGACTGGGTTCATGGTGGTTTGAGGCAGGGATTCACTGTGGTTTGAGGGCAGGGTTTTATGGTGGTTTGAAGGCAGGATTTTATGTTGGTTTGAGGGTAGGCTTTCACTATGTTTTGAGGGCATGGTTTCTTGTTGATTTGATGCAGGGATTCACTATGGTGTGAGGGCAGGGCTTCATGGTGGTTGGATGCATGGATTCATGGTGGTTTGATCCATGGATTTATGGTGGTTTGATCCATGGATTTATGGTGGTTTGATGCAGGGATTCACTATGGTGTGAGGGCAGGGCTTCATGGTGGTTGGATGCATGGATTCATGGTGGTTGGATGCATGGATTCATGGTGGTTTGATCCATGGATTTATGGTGGTTTGATCCATGGATTTATGGTGGTTTGATGCAGGGATTCACTATGGTGTGAGGGCAGGGCTTCATGGTGGTTGGATGCATGGATTCATGGTGGTTTGATCCATGGATTCATGGTGGTTTGATCCATGGATTTATGGTGGTTTGATCCATGGATTCATGGTGGTTTGATCCATGGATTCATGGTGGTTTGATCCATGGATTTATGGTGGTTTGATCCATGGATTTATGGTGGTTTGATGCAGGGATTCACTTTGGTGTGAGGGCAGGGCTTCATGGTGGTTGGATGCATGGATTCATGGTGGTTGGATGCATGGATTCATGGTGGTTTGATCCATGGATTTATGGTGGTTTGATCCATGGATTCATGGTGGTTTGATCCATGGATTTATGGTGGTTTGATCCATGGATTTATGGTGGTTTGATCCATGGATTTATGGTGGTTTGATGCAGGGATTCACTATGGTGTGAGGGCAGGGCTTCATGGTGGTCCATGGATTCATGGTGGTTGGATGCATGGATTCATGGTGGTTTTATGCATGGATTCATGGTGGTTTGATGCAGGGTTTCATGGTGGTTTGTGGAAGGCTTCATGAAAGACTGATGAATGAATGGCCAATGTAATGTTTGATGTTATTTGTCAGCAGTCTCGTCATCATATGTTTGTTTCTGGTTTCAGAACACTTCAAGAATATTTTGAAGGAATCATGCCGCGGGATAATCCCAAGAATACGCGTTTTGCTATAAACTTTTTTACAACAATCGGTCTTGGAGGACTAACGTAAGTGTAAATTGACTAAAACTTCCTATTTACCACTAATGACATATTTTAATTCAGTCATTTACACATGCTTTAAATTGGAGACTGATAGTACTTTATCAATTACATTTGAAATTAGTCATGTGTGTTGCCACACTATAATATGTCATTCTCTTTTGAGAAAATTATTTTCTTTAAGAATTGTAGAGGACAGGCTATTTTAGTAAATATCTGCCCTGTCAGGAAGTGTATATGAATTGACAATGTAATTCCAACAACATCCTCATCACAGGGATGATCTTCGTGACCACCTGAAGACAATGACCAAACAGCTGATGCAGCAGCAACAACAGCAACAGCAGCAGGAATCTGAGTCTTCATCGGACTCATCAGATAGTGACAGCTCCGATAGTGACAGCTCCTCCTCCAGCAACAGCTCTGACTCAGGTAATGCAGCAGGATAGGCTGGTGTTGATCACAGGTGTAGATGGTGGGGGTAATGCAGCAGGATAGGCTGGTGTTGATCACAGGTGTAGATGGTGGGGGTAATGTAGCAGTATAGGCTGGTGATCATCACATGTGTAGATGGTGGGGGTAATGCAGCAGTATAGACTAGTGATCATCACAGGTGTAGATGGTAGGGGTAATGTAGCAGGATAGGCTGGTGATCATCACAGGTGTAGATGGTGGGGTAATGTAGCAGGATAGGCTGGTGATCTGGTGTATCATCAGGAGGTGTCAGATGTGTGGGTGGTAATGTAGCAGGATAGGCTGGTGATCATCACAGGTGTAGATGGTGGGGGTAATGCAGCAGGATAGGCTGGTGATCATCACAGGTGTAGATGGTGGGGGTAATGCAGCAGGATAGGCTGGTGATCATCACAGGTGTAGATGGTGGGGGTAATGTAGCAGTATAGGCTGGTGATCATCACATGTGTAGATGGTGGGGTAATGCAGCAATGCAGCAGGTGTAGATGGTGTGGGTAATGATCATCACAGGTGTAGATGGTGGGGGTAATGTAGCAGGATAGGCATGGTGATCATCACAGGTGTAGATGGTGGGGGTAATGTAGCAGGATAGGTGTAGATGGTGGGGCTGGTGATCATCACAGGTGTAGATGGTGGGGTAATGTAGCAGGATAGGCTGGTGATCATCACAGGTGTAGATGGTGGGGCAGTAATGCAGCAGTATAGGCTGGTGATCATCACAGGTGTAGATGGTGGTGGGGTAATGTAGCAGGATAGGCTGGTGATCATCACAGGTGTAGATGGTGGGGGTAATGTCAGCAGTGATAGGCTGGTGATCATCACAGGTGTGGTGGGGCAATGCAGCAGGATAGGCTGGTGATCATCACTCACAGGTGTAGATGGTGGGGTAATGCAGCAGGATAGGCTGATGATCATCACAGGTGTAGATGGTGGGGGTAATGTAGCAGGATAGGCTGGTGATCATCACAGGTGTAGATGGTGGGGTAATGCAGATAGCAGGGTAATGCAGCAGGATAGGCTGGTGATCATCACAGGTGATGGTGGGGTAATGGTGTAGATGGTGATCATCACAGGTAATGGTGGGGGTAATGTAGCAGGATAGGCTAATCATCACCAGTGTAGATGGTGCAGGATAGGCATGGTGATCATCACAGGTGTAGATGGTGGGGGTAATGTAGCAGTATAGGCTGGTGATCATCACAGGTGTAGATGGTAGGGGTAATGTAGCAGGATAGGCTGGTGATCATCACAGGTGTAGATGGTGGGGGTAATGTAGCAGTATAGGCTGGTGATCATCACATGTGTAGATGGTGGGGGTAATGCAGCTGTATAGGTTGGTGATCATCCCATGTGTAGATGGTGGGGGTAATGCAGATGTATAGGCTGGTGATCATCCCAGGTGTAGATGGTGGGGGTAATGCAGCAGTATAGGCCGGTGATCATCACATGTGAAGATGTTGGGGCTTCATAGTGCATGAACCCTTTTGTTGGGAGGTTTCTTGAATGAATTTGGTCTATGATTATTTTTACATAACTTGGTTGGAAGGCTTCTCTAGCTTGTTAATATGGAGCTTTACTTCAGGACTTATGGCAACTGTCTTTATGTTCAAGCCAGATATCTGAACAATGTTTCCATCTGTTTTAGACTCTGACAGCAGCTCATCAGACTCAGGCTCAGAGACAGAGACAAGGAAGAAGAAGAAAAGCAAGCCAGCAGCCAAGACCAAGCACAGCAGCAAAGAGGAAAACTCCGACCAGGACAGCAGAAGACACAGACGAGAATATGCCAACGGAGACTACAGTCATCACAGCAATAGAGAGAACAAGAAGAAGAAGAGAAGAAATGAACAGGAGGAAGAAGACATGGACTACGAAAAACCGAGAAGGGAAGACTCCGAACTGACAATTACCGACAAGTGCGTGATGACGAAATGTACACTGATTCCTGGGATAGACGGACTCGTGATAATCGAGTGTCAGACACTAGACGTGAGACTGAAAACAGACGCGATAGAAATCGAGAACCTATCGATCGAAATCATCGGCTGGACAATCAGTTTGACGAAAGGACAGACCGTAGAAATAATAAAAAACTTAGGTCACCTGTTAATGAAATGCGCCGAGACAGACAGAATGACGGACGCTTTGATGGACAGGGGGATGGGCTCAAGTTGAAACATAAACAACGAACATCAGATCGCGATCGGAGTGATCGCGAGGTTGATAAAGATGTTGGTAGGGACCGTGATCGTGAAAGAAATAGGCGAAGGCACTGAGTTTGATTATCATGACTATGGTGTGTTCACAGGCTGTCTTGAAATGTACCCCAGCTGTCATTCCATGTTGCATGCAGCTGACACAAGGTACAAGTGCTTTGTTGATTGCTTGAAATAAATAAATCTATGTGTATGTAGGAATATATATATAAAAGTGATTTCAGGAGTGAGGGAAGACTGACTTCCAAGGCACCTTTGTTTGATTTCTTCCATTGGTGCCGATCATGGATAATCATGTGTGATTTTAATTATGCTGAGGTGAATCTCAGCTGGTGTTGTGCTCAAGTCTGCGATTGAAGGTTGCAGGAGAGTGATCATTTTGGTCCTGAAGCCACAATGGGGGATGGATTGGGTGTTGTCCCCAAAATGTGGCGCTTTCACCAAACAATAATCAGGTTTTCCCTCTGATATGTTCCTTTGGAATCATGAACAATAAAAATACCATCCGTCAAAGAATTGTGATGATTGTTTGTGCACTTTGTTGAACATTATGGAATATGTTTTGTTTCTTGAATGTTTTTCTTTTAAGTGTCTGGTATTTTAAACATACTGAAACTTTCAAGATGCATTTGTAACTCATTTTCATTTCATGAAATTTATATTGTGCACTTCACGTACAAGCAAATCAAAGTATTTCAAGGGTTAAAGCTTAATGTTGACACACACGAAAACAGCTTTTAGTGAGTGATGAACCATTTGATGTTTTACGGATATTGGGTGTGGGATGCAACTATTCACCAAGAAAATAAATATAAAACAATTACTAATCATGCACTGAACTTGAAGGAAAGTTTTGCTCCACCTCAGTTTGGCCGTGAATAAAAAATTACTTGTTTGTTCCAGCCCCAATCCCTAAATATCAAATGGTTTCTCCTTTAAATATGTCTGGAAATATATATAACGTATTATACTTTTTAAGTCCTAAGTAAATGTCACGAGGAGGTCCTCGGTTTGTTAATGTACTTAAGATCATGCTTTTCTTTTTTTCAATGAATCTGCAACGAAATTGGCTTGAGCTATTCATAAACTGATTTTCCACATAAAGATATTATCACTGTTAGGTCATGGTTACATTTTGATTCCTGGCAAGATTATTATTGTTAATCAGAGTTATGTTTGTATGTACAAGAATGTCTGTCATGGTGTACACTGCATGGTGTTCCTACATGAGCCTACATGACCCAGCACGGTGTACACTGGTGTTCACAGGATTGAATCAGAGCCTAGTGGCCCCAGCATGGTATACACTGTCTGGTGTTCCCAGCATGGAGTCAGAGCCTAGTGGACCCAGCTGTGGTATACACTGTCTGGTGTTCCCAGGATGGAGTCAGAGCCTAATGGACCCAGCACGTTGTACACTGTCTGGTGTTACCAGCATGGAGTCAGAGCCTGAGCCTGGTGGACCCAGCACAGTGTACACTGTCTGGTGTTCCCAGGATGGTGTCAGGGCCTAGTGGCCCCGGCATGGTGTACACTGTCTGGTGTCCTCAGGCTAGAGTCAGAACCTAGTGACCCCAGCACGGTGTACACTGTCTGGTGTGCTCAGGATAGAGTCAGATCCTAGTGGACACAGCACGGTGTACACTATCTCATGTTTTCTGGATGGAGTCAGAGCATAGTGGCCCCAGCATGGTGTACACTATCTGGTGTTTTCAGGATGGAGTCAGAGCATAGTGGCCCCAGCACGGTGTACACTGTCTGGTGTTCCCAGGATTGAGTTAGATCCTAGTGGACCCAGCACGGTGTACACTGTCTGGTGTTCTCAGGATAGAGTCAGATCCAAGTGGCCCCAGCACGGTGTACACTGTCTGGTGTTCCCAGGATTGAGTCAGATCCTAGTGGCCCCAGCACGGTGTACACTGGTGTTCCCAGGATTGAGTCAGATCCTAGTGGCCCCAGCATGGTGTACACTGTCTGGTGTTCCCAGGATATAGTCAGAACCTAGTGGCCCCAGCAGGGTGTACACTGGTGTTCTCAGGATAGAGTCAGAACCTAGTGGCCCCAGCACGGTGTATACTGTCTGGTGTTCTCAGGATAGAGTCAGATCCTAGTGGCCCCAGCACGGTGTACACTGGTGTTCCCAGGATAGGAGTCAGATCCTAGTGGCCCCAGCACGGTGTACACTGTCTGGTGTTCCCAGGATGGAGTCAGATCCTAGTGGCCCCAGCACGGTGTACACTGGTGTTCTCAGGATAGAGTCAGATCCTAGTGGCCCCAGCACGGTGTATACTGTCTGGTATTCCTAGTTTGGAGTCAGAGCCTGGTGGCCCCAGCATCTTGTACATACTATAGTGTTTCCAGCATGGTGTTCCCAGCTTGGTCCCAGCGTACATGTACAGCAGAGATCATTTGCTCATAATTTCAGTAACTGGAGTGTGTAGTGTACATCCAGAATATTGCCACGGTGGTGTTAAGCAAAACACTCAAAATCTCCCTAGTTCAGTAGATTACCGAGGAGTAGTTGATTTGAAGGTCTGAGTTAATCACAAGAAGTCTACTTTGAGGCGACACATTTTTATGTGTTCACTATAATTTGTAATCAGTAATTCCCACATTACATCTAAAAATAGATGCAAGCAATGTCATGCCATCAGGTCGTGGACAATGTACTGATTGTTTAATCAGTTGTTAGATGTGTTTTGTGTGAGGCACACCAGACTGTATCCTGTTGATATCAATACTTTATTATATATTTATTATTATATAAGTAGGGGCGGTGGGGTAGCCTAGTAGTTAAAGCGTTTGCTCGTTCCGATCCACATGGGCACAATGTGTTAAGCCCATTTCTGGTGTCCCCAGCCGTGATATTGCTGGAATATTGCTAAAAGCAGCGTAAAACTAAACTCAGTCAGTCAGTCAGTATTATATAAGTAGTACCTCAACAATATGTAAGGTGAAACACCGACCAGTGACATGGCACATGTAATTATATGCAATTTAAGAGGGGATGTATGAGTGCACTCCCTCTTTGATGCATGTTCGACATTATTCATTCAGGAAGTTTGAAAATGATTTGCTAAAATTTAACCCATGGTGACAACTTATTTGGTGATCAGGATTGAAGAATCAGTTGATATGCCATTAGCATAGATCGATACTCATGATGTTAGTCACTGGATTGTCTGGTTCTGTCTGGTCACAGATTACTGTATTATTACTAAGAGTTTTCTAAGTGGCCTTGAACAACAAACATTTAAAGAAATATTTTCGTTAAAGGAATACAAGAACTGAAGGCACGTTTCCACATTACAAAATGCTCCTTTTTTCCAAAGAAACTCTATCAGTGCTTGTAAATAATACTAGTTTTAGCAGTGCTGACAGCTGTGAGATTAATATTCAAGAAAAACATATTTAACATATTTTCACAGTTGTATTGAGAATATATCGGCAGTGGTGTTTTGACTGCTGATAATACTCACTGTGTTCATCTCAGTGCTTATGACGTTCCTAGGAAGATCTTTTTTGACAATAATGGTGCGATTGGAATTGATATAAAAAGTTAAGGCCATTGTTTATCATGACTGCTATATTTTTTTGAGCAGTTGTTTGCTTTGCCTATTTTTGGGGACAGTTTGGTATAATTTTCTGTTATCATTAATTCAGGACGTAGAGTTAGTAAGTGAGTGTAGCTTTGCATTTGTTCAGCAACAGTAGAGAAATATTATGGTATAATTTTCTGTTAACCTAATTTCAGGACATAGAGTGAGGGAGTATAGCTTTGAGAATTTTCAGCAAAAATACAGCAATATCGTGGTGTCCAAACTTGACCAGCATTATGTCCGTGAATGCCACTGAGTGCTTTTGTTTGGTTTCTGGGGAAGAATCATAGGTATCAGTATTGGAATTGTGTATACCAGACACTGGGCCAAGAACCTGATGAGTTTCATTTACAAGAGTGTGTTCTGTAGGTAAGGTTATTTCATATACTCATGGAAACAAATAAGGAAAACATGAAAGTACAAGTGTTCCTTTATTTATTTCCAGAATTTCACTCACAGTGCAATACAAAGCTTGTGAAGAAACCTGGAAAGACATACAGGAACACTTGTACTTTCATGTGTTCCCTTATTTGTTTCCATGAGTATATGTACTCATAATTATTCTGAGATAGAAGTGGTAAAGAAACATACATTTCAGTGCAAAGCGAAATTAGACTGACAGTAATTACATCTGCAAAATCAGGATCATTGATGATGTCATTGTGTAAATGTACAATAAACTATGATTATGAACATTCTGATGGAACTAACCGATGTAGCAAAATGTGTTTTTAGGTACCAGACACTTACTGTATATGTGTATATTAAAATATGGGTTTGTTATAAGTGTACTTTACAGTAAGTGACGAACCATGAAGATCGCAATTAGAATTGATCTTCAGTAACCCATGCTTGTTGTAGGAGACTTAACAGGATCGGGTGGTCAGGCTCGCTGACTTGGTTGACACATGTCATCGTATCCCAATTGTGTAGATCAATGCTAATGCTGTTGGTCACTGGATTGTCTGGTCCTAACTGGATTATTTACAGACTGCTGCCATATAGCTGGAATATTGCTGAGTGCCGCGTAAAACTAAACTCACTCACTACAGTATGTGAGCTATAAATTCAACTGAATAATTCCACAGAGAAAAGGTATCTGAAAGCTATTGTCCCTGACCCGTCCATTGCTTTGGTAATGAATGAGACTGCGGTATTGTTTTCTGACCTCCAGTTTAAAATGATAGCCATGTATTGCCCAGGTATTGTCAGATTAGATGTGAATGCTATGTATTACAATGGGTGTCCAACTTGTTATGTGTCCTTTGGCAGTTCAAGGTGGTGTTGATTCTCATTACTCTGATGAAAATAGGAACAATATAGTGTCTATCAAAACGGCAGACGCTCAAGACATGACAGTGAATTTCATTAGTGCTATAGATTTCTATAATATTTCTATTAAAGGTTTCATGACCTTGTGATTAGTACCATGTCAATTTTTTTCTATGTATTTAGAGGAATCATTGACAGTTTAACACTGCAATGTTAAATGAGAAGAAAAAAAAACTTCCTGGGACTTCCAGTATGTCCAAGTCTAGTGTTTATTGGTTTTTCATTTGGTGAAAACATTTTTTGTCAAGTACATTATTTTTACTGTTAACTATTTTATTTGAAAAAAAAAATATTGGAGAACATGATGTATAGTTTTTCCTTATTTTGTTTTCAAGATAAGATTTTGTCCAAGTCTTTGAAAATATATATACATTTCTTTGAGAGGATTGTAGGCATGTTGTAATTTCAGTTCTATGTTTCTGCTGATTTTCATGTTTTTCATATTTTGGGCCCCAAATGTGTCTTGTACATTTCACCCATTTCATCATGTTTTACATTTATTAAAATATTTTGCACTCCTGAAGTATTTGAATTTAAAAAAAGGCCCAGGTTAAAATATGACATCATGTGAATGTTGATTTATGAATTTATTTTGAATTGGTGACCTTGTATTGACAGCCTGTGAACACTTAATTCTCAGTGTGTATTTGTTTGAAATGAATGAGACAATTATTCAGTGGGAATGTGAGGGATTTGATCGTTTTGTATGTAACCTGCGCCTTTACTCAAAGCATTCTGTGAGTGTTGACAATAAATTGTCAGATTTGTACTCAGATCTCCCTGTCATTGTTTTTCAAATTCAAATATTTAAATGACCAACCGCCTCCATGGTTAGTGGTTAGAGCGTCCCTCTGGGAGCGGAAGGTCGCAGGTTCGATCCCCGGCCGCATCATACCAAAAAACGTTAAAATATGGTACTTGTTGGTCCCTGCCTGGTGCTTGGCATTAATGGGTACAACAAGGACTGGTCGGCTCGGAGTCAGTATAATGTGTCTGAGTGGGTATTCATGCTTCACTGCGGCATGGTATCTCAGTGAGTTAGCAATAAAAAACAGCTTAAGTCTGGGCTAGTACAAGCAGCCACACATACACACGCATGCCTGTCGTCATATGAGCAAAATATTCTGAAGCACTACCTTAAACCCCATTTCACCTCACTTAAGATCCAGATGCTTTTGGAACAAACCTCAAATATCTCTGGGCACTTACCCTACTGTTGTTTTTGGACACTACATCTTTGACTTCTAGGATCATATTGCCGTTGTTGATGACCTTGACCTTGACCTTGTGGAAGAGGTGGATCAGTTCAGGCATCTTATCACCTCACCTCACTTAAGGCCCGAACTGGAGGCATGTTGATTAAAGTGCCATAAAATCCATCCTTGATTATTTAATGTACTGTATGATTCTATGTTTAAAGACGACCTTAGCAGGCATGGACAGAGGGCAAGTATCAATCCCTCAACAGTGTCAGACCAGTATACCATAAATAATGGTATTTCTAGGTACCCTGCCTTGCAAAGACTGGCTGAGTTCAGTCAGTACATTGTGTCTGAAGGGAGTTTCACAGTGGTGCCACCCCCTCGCCACCATTTATAAAAGTTGGCACAGCTTTCATGCGATCAGTGATTCATTGGACGGCTACTGTTAGCATGCTATCAATAATAAAATGGCAAATGGGTCCAATATATTATGGCAAATGGGTCGAATATATTAATCATAAAATGAGTGAGTGAGTTTAATTTTACACCGCTTTTAGGGGGAACACCTGAAATGGGCTTCACACATTGTACCCATGTGTGGAATTGAACCCGGGTCTTCGGCGTGACGAGCCAACGCTTTAACCACAAGGCTATTTTGGAATGTTGCGGAGTGCGGCGGGAAAGAACCAACCAACCAACCAACCAACCGAGTTGAAACAAAGAGTTATCCCGAAATGTTTACATCAGAGAATGTAGGAGGAAAGCAACAAACAACAAAGAAATATACAAATAACCATTGTATTCTAAATGAACTGAGTTTACACTACAAAGAAATTACAATGGAAGTACAATATATGATGTGATATAAAACAGTGGTCATGGCAAAAAAGTCAATAATACAGTGATTATATCGACAAAAATATTCACCACCCCGCTGCAGTGGTCAAGCCTCCAAAAAGAGGCCCAGGCTGAGAATCCGGGGTGAACAATGCTCTTCACTGGTGGTCTTCTGTTATTGTGATATGACTGAGGCAAGACTTTAGCGAGTTTGTTATTAAAGAAGCCTCCAGTACGTTCTCTATCCGTTAGACTATACTGGAATAGACCCGTGAAGATCCGGGTTAGAATTGATCTTCAGTAACCCATGCTTGTAAGAGGCGACTAACGGATCGGGTGGTCAGGCTCGCTGACTTGGTTGACACATGTCATCGTATCCCAATTGCGTAGATAGATGCTCATGCTGTTGATCACCGGATTGTCAGGTGCCGACTCGATTATAGACAGACCACTGTCATATAGCTGGAATATTGCTGAGTGTGGCGTAAAGCTAAACTCACTCAATCACCCACTACACTGGAATATTCCAGATGCCCTAGAATGTTTAAGACCTAACTTCACTTATAGTCTTAATTTAGTAACAAGAACACTGCTGTCTACTGAATTTTAACAGAAACAATGCAGTACAAATACAACACTGTTCCACAATGAATAACACATAACAATTGCTCCCTCGTCTCAACATTTGATCACCGAGCACGTTACTGATTGAGTGAGGTAAGGATTATGCAGGCACTCGATTGTCTGCACAGGACAGGCAAGGTCAATCAGAGGACTATTGTTCAGAGGCCGTTGTCATATTACAGCTGTGGTGCACGTGGTTACAAAGGGTGAGTGGGTTTAGTTTTACGCCGCTTGTAGCTCTATTTCAGCAATATCACGGCGGGCGACACCAGAAACGGGCTTCACACATTGTACTCATGAGGGAAATTGAACCCAGTTGTCCGGTGTGACGAGCTAACACTTTAACCACTAGACTACCGCATCGCCCCCTTGTGATATACCTGTAACATTGCTTAATGGCTTTAAAACAAACTCACTGATAAATCAGATTACTCTGCTTTTTGTATTGAAAACACTTTTACTTAAAACACCTGTGTGATAATATTTCATTCACTGTATCCCAACGTTATCATTAAATATCAGATTATAAGTGTTATATCCAAATCGCCCCATTGGCATCATTATGTGATTAAAATAAGCATGAGAAACATATCGCAATACTATCGATCGAGCTTGATCGAACATGTTGCATAGGCAATAAAGGTTCAAACAGGTTCCTGGCGCCCTCATTATCATTATTAACATATTGTCAAAACATAATAAATAGCTTAGATACACCCCTGGCACTCAAACCCTGTGCTTGGTCTGGCACGACCAAGGCACGTAGCCCTTCGAGACCAATTAATCAGTGAGTGAGTGAGTGAGTTTAGTTTTACACCGCTCTCAGCAATATTCCAGCTATATGGCGGCGGTCTGTAAGTAATCGAGTCTGGACCAGACAATCCAGTGATCAACAGCATGAGCATTGATCTACGCAATTGGGAACCGATGACGTGTGTCAACCAAGTCAGCGAGTCTGACCACCCGATCCCGTTAGTCACCTCTTACGACAAGCATGGGTTACTGAAGATCAATATTCTAACCCGGATCTTCACGGGTCAATTAATCAGATTCCTGATCAAACCTCATAGTAGTTGTAAGAACCCACTATGATGTGGGCCAGATGGTCACGATGCTCGACCACTGTGACGTTGCATATGCTTTCAAGCACCAGAGCATCTAGTCTAGATTCGAGAACTTAAAAGCTCCTGTGGCAAATCTATGATATACTGAAAACCACAAACAAAACAAAGGCATTCTGTTCAGCGTATCCTTTACACAAGCAATGCGTTTTTCCGTTTGTCAGTAAATTGTACATGCCCACGATCCTGAAAACAATATTGTGAAAAATAATGAATATGTTTTGACCTTGTTATTTGAATCTATGTCACACGCGTAGGGTCAGATTGAGAGCGTAGACAACGTAATGATTTAATGACAGGAAGCTGAAGGTCTCGTCCGTCCCATATTCAGCCAACTAGACAGATCCGTACAAGGATCACATGCTGGCAGTCTCTGAAGGAACCCTTGTATTAAGGTAAGGGAACGGATCATCTACTTAAATGACCACTTACGTTTTTGTAACTTTTAACAGCTGAATAGGAAATCGTTTGTATATTCCAAAGTCACATACTGGCTGAATTATCCTCTATGTTTAATGTTGAATGTTTAATGTTGCCGAATGAAAACATTTAAAATGTCATTTTGCGTGTCTGACACGATTCAAGGACAATACCGAGTGTAACCTCCATGTGACTGTATGACAGCCAGCACCCTCCTCCTTATACCCTCTGTCAGGCTCCTGATCCTGCTATTCCTCGTGTAAAGCAGCTTCCAGTTGGGCCAGGGTCTGTACAAATATTCTCCAAATGGTTAAGATCGGGGCTCATTCAATCGTGATATTATGTCAGGGGGTGCTTGACTAAGTTCTTTGTGTATATATGTTTCCATATAGCTGGAATATTGAGTGCGGCGTAAAACCAAATTCACTCACACATTGTTAATCTTACCGTTTCCACGCTATATGGAATCGGCAAAACCCAGTCCATATCCTTAAGAAATTTGAGCTAAAAGGAAAGTCGATTGTACATTTCCTATTACATAATGAGCATGAGTCTATGAAACACCAACAAGTTGTGATGATAACAGATGTTCGCGAACAGGTGTGAGCATATCCTGCCCCACCCGTGGCACCCGTCATAAATACAAGCTGAGGTTATTATCGTTTTACAACATAAAATGAAGCAGGGCTCCAGATAATTTTTCAACATCAGGAGTACGTACTCCTTATTTGTTCAATACTGAGTACTGGAAAACCTTAAGTGTACATTTAGAGTACTGAATGGAAGTTAATGGACTATCAGTAATCTTGTTTCGTTTCATATATGCACCACAACATTGCTACTCTTGTGTAAACAGGTCAATTAACAATAAAACAACATTTTTTTCAGATAAATACGTCTGTAAATGATTCTAAGACCGTAAACCATTGCTGTGGTGCGTATCTGCTACATTTTCTAAATTATTTCCTACTGTATCGTGCATATTTTTTATCCGTACATACGCCGATACGGCCCTTATCTGGAGCCCCGATGAAGGTAACACAGAAAAGCATGATTCAGATTTTGGACCTGAACATTAAAATGACAATATCATTCTTAAAGTGAAAAGATATTTTGAAATGGTATTTGTATGATAACAAAAATAGAAGTACAGGGATATACCTACACCCCTTTGTTCTAAAAACCGTGTTCAGATCACAAATTGTCTCACGAAGAGTTTTAACGACAGTATGTATCCTGCACTGCTTAAAGAGCGAAGTTTTTTTCGATATTGAGTTTAGATTAATCTTCGATAGAGCGAGTTTTTGAATATAGTTTAGAATAATCTTCGATAAATCTGACTTCAGATTTGTCAGTACAAATTAAAACCAATTTGCATGGAAACAGCATCAACCTACCTGTTTTGCCTTGTGAATCAGAAATCAATACTGGAATTTGTTAAATACGTCTGGTATTAGTTCAGCAAGATCACACAGAAGAATAATACGTTCCTAATCGTTTCCGGATACCCAGCAGTCCTACACTGAATGCCACAGCAGTATGGTCAAGCAAGGAAGCAGAGTGCTAAGTGCGGGCCAAGTGACAACACCGGGTGTTCGGGCAGCTGCATCTGACAAGACACCCACACAGACATGCTGCACGACACGCGTATGGGTAGGAATCGGTGAATAATTATTGAAAATGAATACATCTAATACCTTTTGTTATCGGTGCTCATTCTCTCGGCCATTGGTTTGTCTGGTCAGGTTAACAGACAGGCATCTTAGCATAACTGGGATATTGCTGTGGCTTAAATCAAAATCATGTATTCGACTCTGTGATCATCCCGTACTATGTGCCATTTTAATCTCAGGCTTACAATTTGCCCATTGGATCTTGGATTCTCGTTGTTCTGCAATCCGAAATAATTGTACAGTAAATGTCATTTGCAGTGTATGTTGCTTTCCTACGTGTTTACAGATTGTCATAGTGACGTTGTGCTGTGTCATAACCATAACCAGTTTGGCAGTCCTTATTTGGAGAGAAGTGTAAGTACACCAGCCAATCCAATGTGGTACACGCGTCAATCCATACACTGAAAAGAAGTGTCAATACATTTGTCAATCCATTGTGGTACATGTGTTATTCCTTATAAGGAGGGAAGTATAAATCCGTGTGTCAATCCATTGCGGTACATGTGTCAATCCATTGTGGTACATGTGCCAATCCATTGTGGTACACGTGTCAATACTTATATCGAGAGAAGTAGAAGTACATCTGTCAATCTGTTGTGGTAAATGTATCAATCCTTATATGGAGAGTACATGTAGAAGTACATCTGTCAATCTGTTGTGGTAAATGTATCAATCCTTATATGGAGAGTACATGTAGAAGTACATCTGTCAATCTGTTGTGGTAAATGTATCAATCCTTATATGGAGAGTACATATGCCAATCCTCATATGTATCAATCCTTATAGGAGAGTACATGTAGAAGTACATCATCTTAAAATACAAACATGTTGTATATATGTTCAATCATATGGAGAAAGTGTAGAAAGTACATCTGGAGAGTACATCAATCATGTTCAATCTGTTGTGGTAAATGTATCACGCTCTCAATCTTTGTGGTATATGGAGGTACATGAAGTGTAAAATGTACATCGTGTCTCTCTGTATATGGAAGGAAGTGTATATGGACATGTATTCGACCTCAATCCTTATCAGATCTGTTGAGTACAAATGTAAGCACATGTATCCTCCTATATGGAGAAAGTGTAAGCACATCTGTCAATCTGTTGTGGTAAATGTAGGAAATATGGAAGTACATGTACAAGTACATCTGTCAATCTGTTGTGGTAAATGTATCAATCCTATGGAGAGTACAGTGTAAGCATCAGTCAATCTGTGTGGTAAATGTATCAATCCTTATATGGAGAGTACATGTAGAAGTACATCTGTCAATCTGTTGTGGTAAATGTATCAATCCTTATATGGAGAGTACATGTAGAAGTACATCTGTCAATCTGTTGTGGTAAATGTATCAATCCTTATATGGAGAGTACATGTAACACATGTAGAAATTGCATGACTGTTGTGGTAAAATGTATCAATCCTTATATGGAGAGGAAGTGTAGAAGTACATCTGTCAATCTGTTGTGGAAAATGTATCATATATCGATCCTTATATGGAGGAAAGTGTAAGTACATCTGTCAATCTGTTGACATGTGTCAATGCATATGGAGGCAAGTATAAATACGTGTGTCAGTCACTGTGGTACATGTGTCGATCCATACATGGAGAGAAGTGTAAGCACATGTGTCACTCCATTGTGTTACATATGCCAATCCTCATAACAAAAGCAGTGAAAGCACATGTTAAAATACAAACATGAATATATATGTTCCTCAGATGGAAAAAAGTGTAAGCACATGTGACGCTCTTTATATGGAGGGAAGTGTAAGCACACGTGACTCTCCTTATATGGAAGGAAGTGTAAACATATTCGACCCTCATTTTATGGAGGGAAGTGTAAGCACACATGTGACGCTCCTTATATGGAGGAAAGTGTAAGCACATGTGACACTCCTTATATGGAGGAAGTGGAAGCACACATGTGACGCTCCTTATATGGAGGGAAGTGTAAGCACACGTGACTCTCCTTATATGGAAGGAAGTGTAAACATATTCGACCCTCATTTTATGGAGGGAAGTGTAAGCACACATGTGACGCTCCTTATATGGAGGAAAGTGTAAGCAAACGTGACAGTACTTACATGGAGGGAAGTGTAAGCACATGTGACACTCCTTATATGGAGGTAAGTGTAAGCAAATGTGACACTCCTTATATGGAAGGAAGTGTAAGCACACGTGACAGTACTTACATGGAGGGGAAGTGTAAGCACATGTGACGCTCCTTATATGGAGGGAAGTGTAGGCACATGTGGCACTCCTTGTAAGCATGGAGGGAAGTGTAAGCACATGTGACACTCCTTATATGGAGGGAAGTGTAAGCACACGTGACGCTGGGAAGACGCTCCTTATATGGAAGGAAGTGTAAGCACACGTGACAGTACTTACATGGAGGGAAGTGTAAGCACATTATGACACTCCTTATATGGAGGGAAGTGTAAGCACACATGTGACACTCCTTATATGGAGGGAAGTGTAAGCACACGTGACGCTCCTTATATGGAGGAACAAGCACTCTCCTGTGACACTCACTTTGTTAGCATGGAGGGAAGTGTAAGCACATGGATGTGACGCTCCTTATATGGAGGAAGTGTAAGCACACTCTCCTTATGTGACGCTCCTTATATGGAAGGTAAGCACATGTAAGCACAGTGACGCTCCTTATATGGAGGAACGTGTAAGCACATGTGACAGTACTTACATGGAGGGAAGTGTAAGCACACATGTGACGCTCCTTATATGGAAGGAAGTGTAAGCAAACGTGACGCTCCTTATATGGAGGGAAGTGTAAGCACGCGTGACTCTCCTATATGGAGGGAAGTGTAAGCACACTCCTTATATGGAAGTGACACTCCTTATATGGAAGGAAGTGTAAGCACACTCTCCTTTATATGGAGGGAAGTGTAAGCACACGTGACGCTCCTTATATGGAAGGAAGTGTAAGCACATGTGACACTCCTTATATGGAAGGAAGTGTAAGCACATGTGACACTCCTTATATGGAGGGAAGTGTAAGCACATATGACCATACTGATATGGAAACAAATGTTAGTACACGTGGCAGTGCTTATATGGAGAGAAGCCTTGGTACATACGTCAAACCTCATATGAAAAGTATATTTGTCAATTCTTCTATGGACGAAGTGTACGAACATTTGTGTATGTACATTTGTCAGTCTGTTTATGTACAAAAGGGTATGTAAACGACAGTCCTTGTATGAGAGAGGCATTGAAGAGACCTGTAGGAGAGACCTGTAGAAATACTGCAGTAAGGACCATTTAGGCGTGGCAGATTAAATGTTGTAATTACTCCTTTGAGTGCACTGACTATGCCATCACCAATTCACGTGACGTGGCTGTGAATAAGATGTTTTTTTCTTTCACGTGATGTGGCTATGAATAAGATGTTTTTTTCTTTCACGTGAAGTGGCTATGAACAAGAATGTCAATGAACATCAATGTTTCCTGCAAAGTAACGGTTTGCACAATCTCTATTTCAACAAGGAACATCAAGTTGTAATACAACTTCAAATTCTTTAGAAGTAACCTGTCCATAAACATTAATATTAATAGCAATAATGATATGAAATGGATGCTCTTCCCTTCAGGCACACTGGGAACCTCGAAGACCAGGTCAGTGAGCGGTTCCCTGGGTTCTTCAGGACGGTGGAGCAGCAATTTGACTTCGAACAGACATTTTTCAACATCTCCTCCCAGTACCATGAAGTGAACTCCAGCGTGGAGGACGAGGCTTCTTGCCAAGTCTCATGCCACGCGACGCACACACCGAAGTACCACAGGGACCGGAGGATGGCCCCGGGCCTCGTTACATTCCACGCCTGTTGTCAAACGTACGTCACCATGCTCATGATTGGAGGTAGCTAGTGGTTGAGTGAGTGAGTTTGATTTTACGTCGCTTTTAGCAATATTTCAGCAATATCACGACGGGTGACACCAGATATTGGCTTCACAGATTGTACCCATGTGGGAAATCGAACCCGGGTCTTAAGCCTGACGAACGGGCGCTTTAACCACAAGGCTACCCCACCGCCCCAGGTAGCGAGTGAATGATGTTGAAACCATTAATGTAGCTATATCATGGTGATCTGCCTGCAATCGAGCCTATACCAACATAGACAAACTTTATAGATAACATCTATTCTATTTCGTGAGAGCGACGTTTCGATACAGATTCTTGTACCGTTCTCCGTACTTCCCAACTTCTACAATGACACTCAAAGAAGTGACTCTTTCGACCCGCATACCACCTCTACACTGTAATCCTATTCCTTTACATGCCCCAAAGAAGCTGACAGATTCTTGTACCGCTGTCAAGCACGGACAACGGTACAATAATCTGTATCGAAAGTGTCGCTCTCACGAAATAAAGAAGCTGTTATCCATAAAGTGTGTCTGTGTTTTACTTCCAAGCTTCTACAGTGCCACTCAAAGAAGACCAGACCAGACAAACCGATTGAAAGTGTTTTCTGACACAAGGCTTGGTGCTACACTATCAGCCATGTGCACCTTTTGATCATGTGATCGGACTCTTTGCGACAAGCATACCGCTTCTACACAACAATCCTATTCCTTTACATGCCACAAAGCAGTTGCCTTCATGCCTCTTAGGCATCATAAGACGTCAAGTATCAAGAGCCCTTGATCCTACTGAGCTGCAACACTGAGATTTCATGATTTCTTCATAAAAATATAAGGGGTGGGGGTAGCCTAGTAGTTAAAGCGTCCGCTCATCACGCCGAAAACCCGGGTTCGATTCCCCTCATGGGTACAATGTGTGAAGCCCATTTCTGGTGTCCCCAGCCGTGACATTGCTGGAATAATGCTTAAAGCAGAGGAAAACAATACTCACTCGTATAAATATGAAAGAAATTGAAATATTAATATCCGGCAATTTGACCGATATTGTATCCAATACAGTTGATCTTGGTCGATAATATGTGGTATTATTTGGTGAATGTTTTTGGTAATGCCGCAATGTCGTACTGCTTAGCACGACACCACTGATCTTGGGTTTTTATGTATTTCTTATCACGAAACATGCAGTATATGCACTTTCAGCTGGGAAGGCCTAACTCACTTGATTTATTAATTATACTTTGATACCGAGAACACACGATGTTATTTTGAAAACATATGACAGGCAAACTGTCAAATATTTCATTTACAAATGAATACTTCATATTGAGCTCATTGCCCATTTTCATTTTTGTTTGCAGGATAACGTATTTTAAGTCTAAAAGTCACCTTCTCAACGTGTACGGCGAGAAGAAGAAGATAGCCCAATTTCATACCGTCAAGCAGTTTTTCAAGTTTGAGCAATGTCAGTGAGTATAACAATTCGAACCTATCAGTAAATTTACAGTGACAGGGCAATAGTTGGAATTGCGAACATCAAATTGACAAAACTGTTGGCACAGGCGCAGTCAATAACGGGTGCAACTGCTCAGAGCGGACATAGCGACAACAGAACGTCTCCTCGTGGAGAACCTGTACGTACAGTATATTGTGATCGGAGGGCTAGCCCAAGTTCTTGCAAGGTCAGGGGTTTATTCATCTGCTGTCTTCCCAGCTCATCCGACATGTGTTCGTTCGAGTTCAAGTCTTGGAAGTGAGAAGGCCATGACATACAGCACAAGAATCGAAGCAATACTTTGGGAGCTTCGATTTTTGTGCTGTATGTCTCATTTTGTAGGTAAATCTATTGGCTTGAAATGTGTGCATACTTTAAATGGGATAAATACAGTGAGCATTGTTGAATTCGCCCTGAAACGAACTTGGTGCGTTGACCTCGTTACATCCCTTTCCCTTTATATAATACTGAGGCCCCGTCAGTGACAGTATTACTATCTACCTTGATGGCAGTTTTTAGCGTTACAGGCCCCTGTGTTGAAAATGCTGTGTGTTAGCTGGGCATGTACATAATATACATGTACATAATATACTTGCATTTAAAACATATATAAATTACCTTTAGTTTGCAAACAATCGTCAAAATATGTAACAAAAGTGTTGATAACGTGATTTTACACAATTGCACAAGTAAAAAATCGTCTGTACCTGAAAATGTTCATTTTGGTGAGATTTCTTACAAGGATTAAAAACGCACCGCCACAACGCAAAAAAATCACCTTCCAGTTGAAATTGTGCAACAAAAAAGCATGCACTGTCTGGCTATAAAAATCCAGATTACTTACGGAAATCGGCATTCGTTTTGAAGGAGTTTCCAGGTCAAATCACTACGCCACGTCTTGATGCTGCGACACGAACCATCGCCATTGAAAGAATGCACGCTGGAGATTACCAGGCGTCTGAATGTTAGTCTGAGCACAATATCACGGCTTGCAGCTCGTTACAACCAAACAGGTATAACAAATTACCGTCGCCTTACAGGCAGACCTCGAGTCACCACTGTAGCCCAAGATCGGTACATCTGGGTACTACATTTGCGTGATGGTACTGCCAGGGGTGAGTGCACAGCCGCCCGGGTGCCTTGACTTCGGAGGATATCCGGTCAAACGGTACGGAACAGGTTGAGCGAGATTGGACTGAGAGCCAGGAGACTGGACGTCGGGACCGTGCTACGTCGTCACCATCACGCTCACGTTATCAAAAATTATCCACTTGGTTGTACAGACATTTCCTTCTTCTAAACTGATGTTTTCGCAGTGGCATATGCGTTTCTTTTTTGGGATAGTATATTTGTGACTTGTTAGTCCAACTGTGAAAGAAATACTTTTTACAGAGGTATTAAGCTTAGTCTACACTCATCCTTGTCATACTTGGCAAACCATTCATCGTGATGATCAGTCCTGTTTCTCTCGTTGCAGACATGTGACGAACTTCCAGTATGGAAAGTGCATACAAAGGTATGAGTCGGCAACCGCTGTCACTGAAGACCCTCAACGTGGTACCCATGACAATCGGAAGTACAACATAGAATGGGTACAGGTACCCGGATGCTGCAAGTGTATCAACACTTAAAGGACAATTTTCAGAAAATGTAATTAAAAAACAACAGGCATTAAACCTTGTCTTTTACATTCACCTTTTACTTGCTTTTGTGAAACCCACGAAGACGTTGGCTGAAAAACCATGGAGGAATCTTGGAATAAAACACGATTATTGGTTTCTTGCAGGCAAAAGGGACGCTACTCTGAAAAGGAAATACAGCATCTTAACAAGTGTACAATTAGTAGCATAACCCCAAGATAAGACTATGTGCATTTAACAGATTTGAAATATTGAAAGGGATAACGAAAATCGCAATTATTTCATTTCTATATTTATTCCTACTGAACAACTGAATAATTGAAATCACAGATTATGGAATAATAGACGATGGGTAGTGTTTATCACAAATTCATTCTTAAGTGACAATACCCTGGAAGTATTCGCCATCACAGCTTTGTTTTGGAGGCACGTCGCCATCTTCATTTCTCTCATCACACCATCATAATTTAAAGTTTTGCACTGCTGTTTTTAGCACCATGTCGTTCAAATTGGGCGCACACCGATTTGTATCGAATTTTGTCACATATTAAGATGGAGCGAATGAGTTTGGTTTTACGCCGCACAAGCAATAATCGAGTCTGGACCAGACAATCCAATGATCAACAGCATGATCATCTATCTACACAATTTGAGATACGATGGCATTTGTCAATCAAGTCAGCGAGCCTGACCACCCGATCCCGTTAGTCGCCTCTTACGACAAGCATGGGTTACTGAAGATCAATTCTAACTCGGATCTTCACGGGTCAATTAAGGTGGAGATATAATACACTGTTATCGAGGATGGCTAGTGTGGACAAGAGAAATAATGAGTAAATCGAAGTTATCACCAGAAGAATTCGATTATTTCAAAGGTTCCTTTTACGCTTCAAGAGCGAACGAAACGCATTCCAGTCTCCGCAAAAGTGAAAGTGTCCCAGTCTGTTGGAGCGAGTGTGTTTATTTTTACGCCGCTTTTAGCAACATTCCACCAGGAATAGGCTTCACACATATGTGCTACTATGTGAGGAATCGAACCAGCGTCTTCGGTGTCAATCTGTTGGTAGACTGGATGTTGTGACCCAGATGCCACGATTCCTCCCTCCTCTTTTCGGCGGGAGGTTGGGTACCCAAGTGGTTTTACGCCGCACTCAGCATTATTCCAGTTATATGGCTGCGGTCTATAAATAATCGAGTCAGACAATCCAGTGATCAACAACATTAGCATCGATCTACACAATTGAAATAGAATGACATGTGTTAACCAGGTCAGCGAGACTGACCACCCGATCCGGATAGTCGCCTCTTTTGACAAGGATGTGTTACTGAAGACAAATTCTAACCCGGATCTTTGATAAAGTAAACTTCCCATTAGTGTTGTTATACAGTGTAAGTGGAACCACATGGACTCCACAGATACTTGATACTTGTTGATAATCAACTGCCAATGTCAAACTGCCAGCAGTGTTTCATCAGTAACACTTACATAAGAAGATGGGACAGCACCAACAGTAAGTACATGTATACGTTCGTGACAGAGTTAAGCCGATTAACTTGGTATCAGTAACAATTATGTTCAATAATTCGACTACAAATGCAAGGATGATAAACCTGATGTAAGGATATAGTGTAGAAAGCATATAGGCCCTTGTACTGTGGCTTACTTTGATTGTATCCTAGCTATAACACAGGATATACTTGCTATAAGTACATAGCTTTTAAATTTCTCGGATCCTATATAATAGATCAAAATATTTGCTTTTGGACCACAGTTTTCCCACAAATTATCTTCAAATTAGTTCAAATTCATGGATGTATATTTACACCTATCGGAATTGAAACCAGTTTTTAAAAGCCTCTCGTACAGTTGTGAAAAAACAAATATAACTCTCGTGCTTTGTGTTTGCTTTGATGACAATATTCAGGGTGATGTTGCAGCTGGGGGAATGTCATGGCGGGGCATGTAAACAAGTGATTCTCGTGCAGGACCTGAGGTCACGCTTACAATGTGTGTCATGTCAGTTTGACATGTAAAGGGAGCGTCTCAAAAGTGAAGAAGCTCTTACTTTCAACACTCATCTTGAGACAACTGTTCCTCAATAGCATTTAAGTGAGTGAGTGAGTTTAGTTTTACGCCGCACTCAGCAATATTCCAGCTATATGGCGGCGGTCTGTAAATAATCGAGTCTGGACCAGACAATCCCGTGATCAACAGCATGAACATCAATCTACGCAATTGGGATACTGATCAACAGCATGAACATCAATCTAAGTCAGTGATCCTGACCATCGGTCCCGTTAGTCGCCTATTACGACAAGCATGGGCTACAGAAGATCAATTCTAACCTGGATCTTCACGGGTTATATTTACTGTGTCGTCATCCTGGGCTGGGCTGACTACATGTTGGCTGACACGTGTTCTATGTAGATCACCTTTGAACCAATATTGCTTTCTACGTTAACTACAGGATCTCTGCAATGATAACTCAGATGCGGTATAACAACTGATAGTTCTTCTTTTACAATGATTTTTAACATCTTGCAGTTCGAGTGAAATATTTTTTGGTACTGATCTTTCAAATTACCCTGGATGAGTTCTATCGGGTTCAGGGCCTCCTTTCACAAAGCACTAAGGTGATCGTAAGTCACTGCGGTAACCTTAGTGCAATGTAAAAGAATGGGAGTTAAGGTTAACCTTAGTAAACACTGCTTCGTGAAAAGAACCCCAGGTCATAATGGTATGGGAGCAGACCCAAGACTGCTTGTCCATGATTCTTCAAAATTGTGTCTATTAAGTACATTTCAGGATGTTTGTTGTATGATTTCAAAGAGTTCTAGTGCCCCTTCTTGAGTACACTACACCTTGCCTTGACAACCATGAGGTCATTTTGGCTTTTTTCAAAGCCAAGGCTGGACCTATCTTCATGTGGGTCCCAAACATATGGTGTCCATTACAACCGAACTCTGGGGAAGCCATCCTCGATTATCTCCAGGTATACTTTCCGAGATTTATCGGAACGTATACCCTGGAGATTATCAAGGATGTGGGGAAGCAGGAGAAAGCTGTACCTTTGCAAATTCTGCAAATACCTTATAGTTCATTTCAGTCTGGTTGTGTTAATTTACGAAGAAAGAAAACAATTTGCAATGTCGTAAGAAATTCCAGTTTGAACCGCATTACAATAATAAGTCTCATTTCCCTTGTGGTTACAGACCCGTGAAGATCCGGGTATTTGGTTATGCAGAAATTTCTGACTTGGCGACCCAGGTTAGAACTGATCTTCAGTAACCCATGCTTGTCGTAAGAGGCGACTAACGGGATTGGGTGGTCAGGCTCGGTGACGTGGTTGACACAACTGAGTAGATCGATGGTCATGCTGTTGAGCACCGGATTGTCTGGTCCAGGCTTGATTATTTACAGACCGCAGCCATACAGCTGGAATATTGCTGAGTGCGGCGTAAAACTTCACTCACTTCCTTGAGGTATCTTACGAGTTTTGACTAATGTCGTGTCACTGATAAGATGGCGTTTGATTTGCATTTATCCACGTTCCATCAAGATAAATAGGATAAATAATTTCTTCTCGTTTCCCCGAATTGGTGCATAAAAAGTATGCACGCCTATTTAGCAAATTCAGTGTTTCACACAGAGCTAGTTTGGTGCTCGAGTCCAAAGATATCCAAACTTTTGTTTATCATATTTTAAGTTCTCATGATGAAAACTGGTGAAATCTTCGAATAGAGCATCTGTCTAAATCTGCTGCGCATGTTGGCTTAAAGATGGATTAGGAATAATTCTATACAACATTGAACAATGCTGTCAAGTTTTTCTCTTTAACCCTAAAAACTGCACAACAGACACTTTATGAAGAACAAAAGCAAATTTCTGATTCCTATGACCCCCTTGATCAGACTCTGAGCGATAACAGTGTTGCAGTCCTCCGATGTAAGTCATCTTAAACATTTAGCAACTTACATTAAACATGCCACAAACTGACACTGTAAAATTTTAAAATACTTCATTATATTAGCTGTACCTTGGCCTTGGGCCTTAATGACCCGTTAGACATTCCACCATTTGCTACTGCCTCGTGGATGCTGGCATCAAAACAAATACGAAATATGAATGGCAGTGGCACTGGTAACATTTTCAGAACTTGTCTGCATTGAGGCACAAGCAAACATGTTCTTTTGGGTGCAATTACGATTATATCAACATGGGTTATCTTGAAGATGATTAAGAAAAACGATGTCACAAAGTCAGTTTGACGGACGTGATTGTTTTGATGTTAGTTCCACATATATGTAAGTATTTATTTCGCCGTCCTCAAAAATATTAAAGGCATATTTGTATAGCCTGAATGAAACCAAAATGAATTTCAATTTTGTTGTGAATCTATACCTATGCACATGTTCATATGGGAATTTGGTTTGGATGTGCCCATTCAAGGTACTCTTACAGTACGTAATTATAGTAATAAGAACATGCTTTATAACATGCATAAATATGTTTCACTCTGGCCCTATCTTTCAGAGCTTGAGACTGCGAAGGGCAACATGTATTTACGTTATCTTCTACTTCTGTTTGGTAAGTATAATGATGAAGTTGTTCATTTGTAATCCTACTAACTCCACTTCAATGTCTGAGGTAAATGGCGACATTGAAGAGGGACAATGTTAAACTGCGGCTCATGGATGTCCCAGTGGAATGAATAAATCCTGAGTCTTTTACATCTAAGATTAGCCACCGTTCTGATTGGTCGTCAGTACGAAACCAGGGTTGTTTATTAACACCCTTCGTCTCACATACTGTTAATCTGAAACAGTTTTCAAAGCAGTCTTAACGCCGCTTTTAGCAATATTCCAGCGGGGACACCAGCAATGGGCTTCACCCACTGTATACATGTGGGGGTTCGAACCCGGGCCTTCGGCGTGATGAGCGAACGCACAAATCACTTTGGTTACCCCACCTCCCCTCACAGCTGTGTTACACTCAAACCAAACCAAACCAAACCAACCGACGTGTATACACCAGTCGACACTCTAGAGTTGCTTGGTTGTGTTGTTGTTTTAAGCCGCACTATTCCAGTTATATGACGGCGGTCTGTAAATAATCGAGTCTGGACCAGACAATCCAGTGATCAACAGCATGAGCATCGATCTACACAATTGGGATTCGATGATATGTGTCAACAAAATCAGCAAACCTGACTACCCAATTCCCCTAGTCGCTTTTTAAACAAGCATGGGTTACTGAAGACCAATTCTAACCCGGATCTTCACGGGTTCGACACCCGAGAGGCCGGTCAGCGTATCAGTGTAATTATCACAGGCTTGCATGTTACTGCAGCACACATATGACATAATAATACAATCGTTTTGTCAGCTTAACTATCTCCATGTTTCATATCTTTCTTTCAGCATTATCTGATTCCTGCTGGGGCTGCCAAAAGAATCACAGATCAGATGTAGATGTAGAAGGTATGTCTACATTGTGAGAAGTCTACCCTCGCATCCTTACCGATTGATATAGCATGGAAAGCGGACACAGCGAAGTTCGCGACAGGGCCTAAAATAGTAAAAATACGTCCCCTGACACCTATCTCACGGAGCTGTGTTTCAGTTAAAATGGCCTGGAAGGTGTCGCAACAGAAATTTCTTAGCTCAGTCTATTCGTCTCACGAGGTCCTTCATTTTACTGAATAACTGCCCTGGACTTAAACCAAGCCTGCACATCGATTGACACCTTGATTACACTGCAGTTTCTTGTCACCAGTGTGCAAGAGTTCATTTTAATTATCTTGAAAATAATCTTGAATGCTTTCATAGCGAAGTTTGAGGTTCATGATTGACATACCACTTACTTGATGAATTTCTGTATTACTTGTTTAATCAGATATATTCAAGACTGCAGACAAAAGGGAAATCACCGAGACGCCCTCTTACATTCATACCAAACGAAATGAAAACGACAGTTATATCGTCAAAAAAATATAGCTACCTCATCAGGTCTAGCAAACTTGGATGGCTGCCAAAGAGTTGATCACGTGACACCTTTGAATACTGACTTCAGATGAATTGACTCACTTCTGGTGCCGTTTCCGATGTGATAGAAATGCTTGTTATAAATTCATAGTGTATACAGTGACTATATGTTACATTGGCACCCTACCCGTAAAGATGCGGAATAAAATTGGTCTTCAGCAACCGGTGCTTGTCGTAAGAGGCGGTTAACGGGATCGGATGGATCTGGCTCGTTGACTTGGGTTACACATATCATCGTATCCAAGTTGCATAGATCGATACTCATGCTGTTGATCACTAGATTATCTGGTCCAGGCTCGATTATTTAGACCGCCGCCATATAGCTGGGATATTGCAAATATTATACTTACAATATTCTGAATTATTTTATTCCCGTACAGAGATGTTTTAGTATGAAAGTCAGTTCCTCAACAGCTGGTATGCTCTGGGGGCAATTTGTGTCCTAGTTTTAAGTACTTTGACCTACAAAATCAACATTTAAAGTAAGCAGTCTTCATTATTCATCGTATCCAAGTTGCATAGATCGATACTCATGCTGTTGATCACTAGATTATCTGGTCCAGGCTCGATTATTTAGACCGCCGCCATATAGCTGGGATATTGCAAATATTATACTTACAATATTCTGAATTATTTTATTCCCGTACAGAGATGTTTTAGTATGAAAGTCAGTTCCTCAACAGCTGGTATGCTCTGGGGGCAATTTGTGTCCTAGTTTTAAATACTTTGACCTACAAAATCAACATTTAAAGTAAGCAGTCTTCATTATTCATCGTATCCCTATTGCATAGATCGATGTTTATGCTGTTGATCACTTGATTGTCTGGTCCAGACTCGATTATTTACAAACCGCCGCCATATAGCTGGAATATTGCTGAGTGACGGCGTTAAACAACAAACCAACCAACCAACCCAGTTGGAAACATCCGCTTTCAGCCCTCAGTTCCTACAGTTCATTCGTATTTCTGGACATTTTGGGATGGCCTCATCATTTTCTCCCCATTTTCTAAAAAAGAACAGACATTAATTTATTGCTTTCCTTACAAGCTGATAGGACAAGGCCATCATCGAAGACGTCATGCTAAAGCAAGTGACGACTCTTTCAACCTTTGTTGTCAAACTTATGTTTGCTGTATGAAGCCGTATCATGTATTCCCAGGCTTACCACACATATCGTACTAAGCGTAACTCTACATTTGTAACAAATAAACATGCTGCAACCGTCAAATAAGCTGTTTCAATCAGAGTTTGTTATTGGGATTTGATACCTCTGCTAGAATCGGCATTGTGTAAATGTCCGGCTATCTATTTCAGAACCAAGAGAGCCCATTGACATTACCTTGAAGCTCGACTGTCCTTTTCGTTCTGACACATGGCGCACTTTAGCCGACATAAAGTATGACACTCCAACAGTAAGCTTGTTGGAGTCGAAATATAAAAGGTGAGTACAACCATGTTTCTGTAACTTGAATCCTATACACTGAATACACACTATAGGCTATGAACTAGTGAACAGGCTGGAGGGGGTATCAGGTGTTGAAAACAGTTCGAAATACAAACTTTCTATGGAAAACAGTTCTGCTGTCAATCCATATAAACTTGTTCCTCTACAGCTTACCAGATGAGTGAGTGAGTGAGTGAGTTTACCTTTAGGCCACTTTTAGCAATATTCCAGCAATATCACGACGGGGGACACTAGAAATGGGCTTCACACACTGTACCCATGTGGGGAATCGAACCCGGGAATCAAACGCCTTTACCACAAGGTTACCCCACCGCTCCGATTTTCAGGTGAAGATCTGGATATCTTTAATCGCAGTTCATCATGCATACTAACGACTTCAAAATGCCAAATATCACTTACATATTATACTAACGGCCATTACAAACTTTACAAATATCCATCAGCCCTGAACAAGGCGAACCTGCTCGCGTCACTGAAGACGACCCTCTGCCAGTCACGTCACTGCCAACGACGTACAGTTCGGACCCATGTCAGTCTCCGACGAAGATGTTCAGCGGTCAGTAACTGTCCTCGTAGTGGTCGTAATGCTCTAATACCTCGAGCCCGGAGTCGCCTGCTGACAGTCTGCCAACTGACTTGATGACCTAAGGCATTCGTCGCTGATGACGTCACTGTGAGGAATCGGTTTCGGAGGTGAAGATGCGCAGATACCGGTCTTCGTATGTTGGTCTGTATGAGGTCTGCTCAGTCTGTCGGAAACGTTGCATCAAGTTGGTTACAGCAACACGTGAGCAACCGAAGATTTGTGCAATGAGGGCGTGGGTGGCCCCGATCTGGACCATTCCGATAGCTCGTTCCCGCTCTGCAGCTGTAAGACGCTGCAAATTAGAGAGGTCATATGCACATTTTTAGGGACTTCTTTCACAGTGTAAGCAAACATGGCGTCACGCCCATCTATCGGCGATCGTGTCCGGATTGATGGCCGTGGTTACGGTACTGTCAGTGCTTTGATAAAGAAAATTCATGTGTGGTAATCATGATTGGAGTGAATTACGAAGCGAAGATAGAAATTCATGGGCTTACGAAGATACCAACACCAGATCCCCGACTGAATGTCAGTGTTAGCGAGCAGGAATCCAGGTGCAGAATGTCACTCGAACATTCTGCATCTGTTCAAAAAGTTAATTGAAGGTTTCTTAAGTTCCACACACCTTTGTTGTTCATTTTCAAACGGAAGCTAGGATCTGTAGACACGTGTTTTAACATAAAATCTTACTGGGAACTAGATGACCTACCGCAGTCAATTGAGTGATCAGTAGAAAATTGTGTCACCGAGCCTGTGACGTAACGTATGCCTATTACTACGCATACATTTGTGACGTCATGGATATCACATTCCAAGTTTAGTTTCATAACTTGTGGCAATTGAAATCGCATTCAGTAAATTAAAATTATAAAGTGAGAATGATCACACTCGTGTGTTTTTGGATTGTTAACATCCTGCTTTAGGCATAAACAAGGCTTGCCAAGGGACCGTTCATAATTTATGGCAAGGGGGGTGATGATGACTTTTATGCAGAAGCATGTACAATGTGAATGACCCCCCTCTAAAATTTACGTACAACGTAAGTGACCCCCCTTGCGTACCATGTGCAAAATCAATTAGCCCCCCCCCCTCCCCCTTCCCATAATTTCTAAGCATAATCTTAAAATACTTTTACACACAAAATTGCTGAACCCCTCTTAGTACATGTGTACGAAACTGATGACCCCAACCCCCTCTCCCCAGAACAAAATGGGTGACCCCCCTTAAAATCATCATCACCCCCTCCAGCCATAAATTATGAACAGTCCCTAAATACAATGATTAATCCTAATGCCGGATATTAACCATCCCAAAACACACTCGCGTGATAACCTATATTACTTCGTCTTCTCATCCACAATCGCAGCAATTACTGACACAGTGGTTCATTGGGTGAATTAATATCGCAGTATTTCGTTAGACAGATATAACTGCCATTGTAGATGACGAATACTTTACACATCATCTGTACTTATTAAATGATTTTGCACATGATTTTCAACGATTTTCACTACCTTCCATGGAGGTCAACCCATATCACTATATCCATTTGGTATACTTTATGAATAATGTGTAATGGGTTTACACCGTAACCTAACCTTGTTTATATCCAAGGTATATCAAGAAAGATGATCCGAACAAATGTTGTGATGTAACATGTTCCCTGAATACATCTCCCGAAACACTAGAACAGTCGAATGCAACTCAGGAAGGTGTCGAAAATGCATCGACAACAGCAACCGCAAATGTGAGTATAAAGTTTCTTTCAACACCAATGATCATGTGTTTCAATCAGAAATAGAAACAGCCTCACGTCCACAATATCCAACACTTTCCCACCAGACTTGCGTGTCAAGAACCGTTTTGACATTACCAAATCTGGTGACCTTACCGGCGTGTATCGTTTCTAAAAGCTGAGCCATATTACCGTCAGATGAAGCATTTACTTATAACAGGTACAGGGATTTCCGCACAACTGGTATCACTTCCGGTTGCACCTAGTTACTTTCTACACTCTCATATGCATTTCCATTTTAACGACATTACTCCCGGGTTCAAAAACATATGCCCCGTGCAGTGACCCTTTAAAAAAACAACACCTCCCTAGTGCTGCCAACCCAGGCTGGTCATGTAATACTTTGAATAACTGACAACGTTTTGTATAACATTTTACTTCATTTTCTCTTTCATGTCATCACTTCCGGTTTGGGCAAACATGGTAAAAGCAGCACAGTTTGAAACAGAAATCGCTGTACTTCTAGTCACTCGCGTAACACATTAGTAAAGACGTTCTTCTAGTTTGGGAAGGCGTATTGTATTCATGATCAGTGGTGTGTACATCAACAATAGAAGTTCCAATAGCTACCTTAGTTACACAGTGGTGGTTTTTAAAATACATAGTTACTGAAGCACAGTGTAACTTCATTACCGATCATACTGTGTCTAACAGTATCTGTGGTGATTACTACACCATATGTAATGACATCATCTGCAATATGTACCATGGAATGCATTCTCCGAGTTGGGAAGTTTTGCTAACACCATTTGACATGTGATTAAAATAGTTATATCAACTCTGAGCTAACCAACACAGCAAGTGAGATACTTCGAATTAACACATTTGTGTACATGTATGTAACAAAGGATGAATTCCCATTGGTAAATTCTTCCACTGGAATGATATACCTATGTTATTGCTTCCTTCCAGGAAATGTAATCTGTGTATGGGAATCGAAAAACCTGCTATATATTTTTCGAATCCGTAAACCTTTAGAGGGTTAATGAATTGTTCTTTAAATGTACACATTTCCATGCACTGTATTCAGGGAGACATAAATGGTTGTTTGTTTGTTGGTTACGTCGCACTCAGCAGTATTCCAGCTATATGGCGACAGTCTGTAAATAATTGAGTCTGGACCAGGAAATCCAGTAACCAACAGCATGAGCATTGATCTATGCAACAGGGAACCAATGACATGTGTCAACCAAGTCAGCGAGCCTGACCACCCGATCCCGTTAGTCGCCTCTTACATCATGTGTTGCCTAAGACCGACTCCAACCCGGATCTTCACGGGTGGGAGACATAAATGAAAGGACTATATGTTACCGACTTTGTAAAACAATCGATGGTAACCAATGTTGAACTGGAACGCAACTCTGTGACTTTAGGCGCTTTACATCACTGAGCGACATCCACATGTCAAATGTTCAACCACGTAAATACACTGAAGCGAACTTGAAATATTGTACTCTTGGAAAGTATGCTGTTATTTTGACCATCAAAAGCAAAATGAGGATGGTTTCATTTGTACTCATTTACTTCAAAAACGTTTCTAATCACTTACTATTTCATGTGTGTTTTATAATATACTCTTCAAAAACAGTATGGGGAACTTCATTTTATAATTTATTATTGAAAAGATTGGGAGATATGTCGGAGTCAATCAATGTTGATATAATAATGAATGTTTTGAGAGTGCATCACCACTTGCACTTCCTTATGACCATAGTTGTTTGTACAGTAATCGCTCTTGAAAGATGATTGGTGTATGAAGTGAATTTTCATTTTCAAACCAAAACAGTCCGGCTAGAAACAAACACTAACTACTGTGTGATGCAAGATGGTTGTCAAAATTAATGGTCTACAGTGATATATCGACCTTCTTGAAAACCGTCAAAATCAAGAATGACACCCCATGCACGTGTAAGGGCTACTGCGTTGTGCACGTGCATCGTTGTGTTTAGGGGTGGTGCTAAAGAGAAATGGTAGTGCGGTCATAAGATGCCTCTCTTTGAAACGTTTCAGCTTTGTTAATGCTTATACTTCCTATCCAAATTGAAAGTTCAGGTTCCCCTACGTTTTTGGAAGAGTATATTTCAACAGAAATACAATAACCGGATATGACCAGCTACCTGTCTGTCATTACGTATTCCCTTATAATCAGTTATACTTGTTTTCAGTTGTGAATGTGCACGCCGATTCGTGTTCAATGACGTTTCTGAAGAAAGGTAAGCAATATGTTGTAGCTTCGTTTCCATAGTTTCAAGACATACTCATACATGCATCTTATCAGGAATCTGAATGTTCTCAGGATCGGTTGTAATCATAAATAACATGCTTTCAATTCTTACCTGCACTTTTCAAAGGAAATTTGAAAACGAAGTATGGAAGATTTGAATTTGACCATACTGACGACATACATTATAACACAGTGACCAAAACCCCGATTTTAAAGGCACCCAACAATATTTGTCAAAAGTTAGACTAGACTTGCATCTAATGGACCATAGTTACATTTCAGAGGTATTTTGCAAAGTGCCACCGGGGCTTCCCAATGGTTTCCGTACTTGTTCTGATGGCCACAGGTCTGGGAGTACATGTCATTACACATGTTCTGACCGTTTCATTCGTAAAGGAGGTAGCAGCGTAACCTGCAACGAAGATGGCAATTGGAAGGGCACACCTCCAACTTGTACTGGTATATACGTTTTGATTGTCTTTTTACATAGGATAAGCACACACACAAACAAATGTGTGCAGTATTTATGAATTATGTACATAATCCATTATAATAATCATAATTTCTGTGTAACGTGTATCTGTTATTTGTTTGCATAAATTTCTGATTTGTGATTGCTTGTTAAACTAATGGACCAGATCTCAAAATGGATTCCATCCATGTCGATTCAGGTGATCTGCATGAACTGCAAAATGTGATATGTAACATTCTGTGTACCCGTGAAGATCCGGGTTAGAACTGATCTTCAGTAATCCATGCTTATTTCAATGCGTGGTTATGCGTCAACTGGGGAATTAGCTCACGATTAAGATGACGTGTACGTACAACACGTTGACAAGACGAGGGAAGACGTTGAGTTCAAACTTCTTTAGTTACATGACAAACAAATACACAAGACATAAATGAGGTGAGCGGAGTTCCTGCTCAACCCCAGGGCGTCTCCTACGAGCGGCATTATCCTGCTCGCGGTCGACCCTAAACAGACCGTCGGAAAACCGGAATCGTTGTTTTCCTTCAGAGTATAGATGTAAGCATACTAAGTATATATACAGTTTATGACAACAATGGACAGGCGAAGACTCAACAATGGACAGATAGAAAAAACAACAGCACTTCCTTGACCAGTTGATGCGATGGCAGACACGGCCAATGGGAATGACCAATTAGGTTATAAATGTCATATACAGTAATAAATTGCCTGACAAGTCAATGTACAATGCGGAAGTGATAAGGATTACATAGAATACAGATTAGCGTCATATAAATAATTACAATAAAGTCTCGCATGTCTTGAGTACATAGGTTTTAGTTTTTAAATATTTGGACGACTCGGCTATCCAGAATTAGTCCCCCTATAACACTTATAGTAAGAGACGACTAACGGGATCGGGTGGTCAGGCTCCTGACTTGGTTGACACATGTCATCGTATCCCTGTTGCATAGATTGATGCTTATGCTGTTGATCACTGGATTGCCTGGTCCAAACTCGATTATTTACAGACCGCCGCCATATAGCTGGAATATTGCGGCGTAAAAGTAAACTCACTCACTCCAAAGCTATGGTTTACTTCTGTTTATAGCCAAACGATGTGCCAAGTCCCTAAATCCCGACAGGGGAGAATTCAAATACCCGGATGGCACAGATATCGGTTCGTTAAGATTTCTACAGTGCGCACGGGAGGGCTACACGCCAAACCCTCAAGGTCCCTCTGTATGTAGTATTAGCCAACGGTGGCTGCCGTCCCATGCAAAGTGTGAAGGTAAGTTAATTTATCATGTTTAAAATGTTTACGTATTGTAATTTTAAATTAACGATTTCTCTTGAAACATACTTAACTCACATTACTGTATCCAAATATAGATCTTGTTTATCACGATTTAGGTTAAGTTCCCATAGTGTAGACATTGAAAGAGGTCGTTACTATAACATTCCCCGGGAACAAAGAACATGCAAAATGTGTAACTTAAACGTAATTGAAAATAAATATCACTTCTTACTTATCTGTCCAGCCTACATTGAATTAAGACGTAAATATCTTTTGTTGCAATTCTATGTCTTCCCCAATATACAAAAATTCAATTCGTTGTTATCATCCAAAAATGAAGACATTTCCTTGAATACTGCTAAATATCTGTTTTGTGCATTCGAAAAAAGGAAATCAATTTTGTCATATAAAGATTGTATATCTTATACATGCTTTCATTGTTATCATTATATTTCATGTCTGCACCGATGAGGTGTTTTTGTACTAGAAATAAAGATTTGATATGATTATCATGTAATGGAGGGTGTTATCGGTGCAATAAAGTAATCTGATAAACTTGGTATCCAAAGCGGATAAATATGCAAATTGGGTCAATACACGAACTACCTTCCCAAAACTCCATGGCCGACATGGGAATCCTAAAATGTTTAATATTTCATTGATGATGTCGAAGCGAGTTTACAGGGGATTTTCCATTGCGTGGGCGAGTTTGTAAACAAACATGGCTGCCCCATTATCAAAATTGGTGATTCTGTAAGAGTTGATGACAGCGGTTCTGGAGTCGTTACTGCAAAAGTTGACATTGGAAAACATGAAACGGAGTCTCCCTCTAGTGCCAGGGGATAGTGGAGATAGAGAGAAGGCGACGCAGCTGATGAACTATGTGGCGACGACTTGGATTGAGGGCTCGAGGCTCCGAGGCATCAGTCAATATGGAATCACTTTCAGAATAACAGCCTCGACACTAGACTAACGCTTAGTCTCTGAATATATATAATTTTGATAGTAACAAACAACCCATATAAACTGAAAAGGAGCCCCAGGGAGTCTAGAGATTCAGAACTTGAGGAAATCTTGACTTGCTTCATTTAGGGCTTTAGCATTGCAGAGGGGGCTTGGCAGTAGGGAAACTAATGCGCTTCAGGGACTGTGAGACAGACTACCACCGCACCAATAACCACATGGAAGGGTGGCATCACAAGGTAAACAAACTCGCGAAGAAAAGCCACCCAAACATCTACGAAGGTTCACGACTGTTGCAGAAAGAACGTGAACCAACCAGAAAGAGGCGGATGCGGAGGTCCCTGGAGGACGATTTGATTGAAAACCGTTTAGGTGACCAACAGTACACCGACCATGTTTCTGAACTTTTACAACATGGGTAGTTTTGTGTGAAATGAACTGCAGTCGAATGTATCTGAATGTAAATGTATTATGAATAGTATGATCTATGTTCAGTTAGTTTTACTTTATATAATGATGCATAAACGAAGAAGCGACCTTATTATACAATGCTGAAGTTTATTGAAAAGTTATATTCAAACCAAACCTTGTTATTTCACTGTATTCTTATCACAAGTTATTTAGCCATCGATGTCTCAAGTATTCTTAGAAACGTCAGTTAATTATTCTCTTCAGCACTTAATGTTCTTGTTCATTATTACGTACGACTATAATCTTAGTGACACAGCTGTTCTTATGCACACCTGTTCTGTGAGAGCATGGATGTTTTGATTTTGACGATGTCAAAATTTTGACCCTGTCTAAAATCGAAAAATGAAAGTGATGGGTATCATCTTAACATGCTCAGATGAATGCTTTGCTCATCTGGTAAGCGAACGAAAAACAGACAGGTTGCTTGGTCTTAAACGCACGTTTCTAAAGGTCAAGTAATGTTACATTGTGGTGGTCCGTTGTACGTCCTCACTTTCATCATCACTATGAAACAGATGAAGTTGTAACGGCACATGCGTATTTCCACGATACACCTCGAGCTTGTATAATAGGTCCTGGTCATGATTGCAATATGTCCGTCATGGCGGCCATTTTGAAAAAAACAACCGAAAACATTAGTTGCCGCTTCCCAGCAATGCAAAAATTTGGTTTATGTGGAAGCAGTAGTAAATCCTGTAATACCAATGATGCATGCAAGCAGAAGCCTCGTGCATTGATGGTTTCTATGTTTAATTGTTTTAATCGAATATCATTAGGCTCTTTCTGTTACCGACACTCAATGCCCGTAAAGTAATATATACTAATAATGTATTAATGCACTTTCCTTTGAAGATACGAAAGCACCGCAGATTAACAACTGCCCCAACGAGATAATCATCAGAGCATCAAGCGGTGAAAACGTGACGAAAGTGGAGTGGCCAGCGATTACCGTATCGGATAATTCAAATGAGAAAATCAAACTAACGAACATGGCGAAAGCAATGCCGGGCGAGGGTATGTTTGAACTTGGATCTACCTTGGTCAAATTCACAGCCAAAGATTCCAGCCAGAACCAAGCGGAACCATGTGTTTTCATCGTGGTTGTGCAAAGTAAGTCTTAAATGCGTCCGTTTTGATCACATTGATGGTTAGTTATTATGTCATGAGTGAGTGAGTTTAGTTTTACAACGCTTTTAGCAATATTCCAGCAATATTACGGCGAACTGTTTGAACTGTCTGTTGTAAGTAATAGGAAGACAATAGTCCATACACATCATTCTGGATCTGTAATCTCAAACCATATTGGTCTAGAAACAATTATGTTTATTATTGGTTGTTTTCATGCTGAATCCAAATGTAGTTACGCATAAAGATTCAAGTTTAAAAGTGCTAGAGTGTTCTTCATATCAATGTCCTGCACAAAGACATTCAGAAGAAGCTATTCATCGATCGTTGTGCGTAAAAAAAGTCCTCGGACAAAAAAGTACCGGAAAAAAAGTCCTAAATTTACCTACGAAAAAAAGTCTTCCGGAAAAAGTCCTATTTTGAAAAAGGAGATTTTTGACAAAAGAATAAAAAGTATTTGATAGTTTTTCATAGCGTTCATTGACATATTCATACAACAAATGTAAAGCAGACAAATCCTATATTAGTGTATACTCACGAATATGTAAGTACTTCGTGTAAATGTAAGACACTTTGAAACTTACAACTCATGCCTTTGAAAAGACAAAAAATGTAAGTACTTTATGTTTCTAAATGTCATTTAAAAGATCAAAGACCTATCTAAATATCTAATACGTCTTTTTAATCACCCTTTGTATGTGAGTTCATCATGTTTATATAAGTGTCATTAAAAAGATAAAAGATCATTTAATCTATTCAATAACCCTTTGTGTGAGTTATCAATGTTTTTCTAAAATATTTGAGCTCAAAGTTGATGAATAAGTAATCCTTTTTTCCGGTACTTTTTTACCGAGGACGTTTTTCCCTACAATCTATTCATCAGGGGGTATACTCCGCGTGTCCTCTTTGCACGAGGACATATAGCGCACCAATGTTAACATTACATTTTTCGTTTCACAGGTGTTATCTGCAGGAATCCGTATTTCAAAGTCAAATACCTAACTTCGCGTTGTGATGAAGGCATGTCAGTTAGGAAATCTTGTGTTCTGACTTGTGAACTGTCCCTCGAGCTGATTGGCGAACAGTACATCACGTGCACATTGAAAGGAAATACCATGGAAGGCTATTGGGCTTGGGATAATGGGACAGATGTGGATACATACAAACCGTCTTGTCGTGGTGAGTATCTTATTTTCCCGTTAGTGTTTTCGTTGTATATTACCACAAATATTTGTTCCTAGTGGGGAAAAATGATTGTACACTGTGACTTTGGTTCAAATCTACAGTAATTTGGTTCATTTGTTGACTTTCTTGTTTAAAGCCGCACTCAGCAGTATCCCTGCTATATGGCGGCGGTCTGTAAATAATCGAGTCTTGACAAGACAAACTAGTGATCAACAGAATGAGCATCGATTGGGAAACAATGGCATCTGTAAACAAAGTCAGCGAACCTGACCACACGATCCCGTTAGCCCTATTTTCCGATAAGCATGGGGTGCCTAAGACCAATTCTTCACGGGTGTTATCTGGTTCAAATCTATAGTAACATACATGTATACTCATAGAAACGAATAAGGGAACACATGCAAGTACAAGTGTTCCTTTATTTATTTCAGAACTCCACTCACAGTGCAATACATACCCTGTGAAGAAATCTGGAAAAGAATACAGGAACACTTGTACTTTCATGTGTTCTTTATTCGTTTCTATGAGTATATATCTGCCAGATTGTTGATATTGCTTTTACATAACCGAGCATTTCTAAACCTATGTTTCAGTACACAACTGTACATCCCTTCGTGCTCCAAACAATGGCGGAATGGTGTGTGACACTTGGGTAAAGGGCGCTCTGTGCCAGCTGCAGTGTGAGGAAGGGTATGACATTCCGTATACTGCCACGTTCGAACGCAAGTATATTTGTGGCATGGACTCGGGAGTCTGGTATCCAGATACCGTTCCTGACTGCAGTTGTAAGTTATTATTCATATGCCTCTTCACTTGCATCTTCATTTGCATCTTAATCTACAACTTCATTTGCATCTTAATCTACATCTTCATTTGCGTTTGTCTTAAAGGGACACTGATCCAGATCTATAGGGCTTGTAAGTCTCGCCTCAGAGGCGTGACTTCCGGCACTAAGCTTGTTCCCGGCTCCCTTTGCGGGCGCCAACTAGCGATATGCTAGACAGAGCCCAGCTTACCGGTACCAGATTCCCTAACCTCCAAGAATTGTGAAAATGGACGTGTATCACACTGCTTTCATCGGACTGTGGCATGATTGTATTGATTAAAAAAGTCTTGACCCTGAGCACGCCCCAAGCAACTGGTTCATCAAGCTTCCAAAACATGTTTGTCGTTCTAATACACCGTTTCACCTTTCCAAAGTCAAATTAGATCATATGAGTGTACGGTTAAACATATGCTACCCGTCAAAAGTTTAGACTCACTGGTGTAAATGTAGCCACTTACGTCAGTCACCTGTTTTATACTAGATTTTGCAAAATATTCCATTCTGTTTAAAGGCACTGTTTACACATGAACCGATGTATTGTAAAAGAAATTGGTAACGTTGAAAAGATTATTGTCATGAGTTTAGTAAATGATGAAGTTCAGTGAAAATTGGCAAATTCTTAACAAAACTTTACATCAAAACGCAGCTGTTCACATGCACGATATTTGCACATGCTTTTAGCAATGTGTTGCATGATCCTCCTGCAATTCATCAGCATAAAGTTTGCAGTTGGTTTCCCAAAGTTAGTTGAGAAATTCATTTTCGATGTAACCATATATATATAATTTCGTGCTTTGAAGTTTACACAGATTCCTGAACGTTGGTTGGTTGAGAGAGCGGTCATGTGATCTAAAATTCAAGGTTCATATCTCTTGAACCCTTCAAATCGTTCATACGTGTGTGAACGTTTTCCAGCTGATCTAGGTCATGTGCACTTTTGCCGGAACTACTTTCCGGGTTTTCCCAGGATACTCTCTGTCCAGCTTCACGTAAACAAAATAACAATTATTTGTATTCACACTCCTTTTAATTTCTACATATCACTTAGTTGTTCTTGTATATAACAAAGTTCATAAATCAAATAAAATGATATTTTTAATATTTCTTTATTAAAAAACAATGTTTTTCGCTCGTTTGTCGTCTGCTACTGCAAAGTCATGGCTGACAACATCGGCGTCGACTACGGCAATTTTTCTATTGGCACCGCAAATATTGTGGATATGGATTTTTTGCAAGATGTGAATCTTGAGCAACTATTTTCGAGATGACTGATGCGGGGACCTGTCCACACATCTGCGGATTCGATATTAAATGACCAGATCATAAAAATGGAAACGCCCGTGACCACTGATGACAAAATCGGTCCTCAAAAGGCCACATCCACATCAAGATTTGTAATTTCTTCGGAAGAAAAACTTCAAAGCCTTGAACAACAACTCCACAGCCAGTCGACAATGAAAAATACAAGATGGGGACTAAAAATGTTCAATGGTAAGTTGTTTTGTAGCCTTAAAAATCTAACCTCAGAGGTATAAACATACGGTATAAGGCCTATACACAGTAGACCTACATTGTGACTAAGTACAATAAACCCTTGTAACCCTACATCAATTGATTAGGCCTAAATTATAGATTAATTCTAAAATTTTGCAATGCTTACGTCAAACCTAAACTGAAAATACAACAATGAGAAAGTATACATCATACCTATATTTAAGAATTGAATGTCAGTTTGTGTGTTTGCACTGAAAAATGAACGATGTCAAAGCGTTGTTCAAACTCGTGTGAACGAGCGAGTTCAAACCTTGAATTTTAGATCACATGACCGCTCTCTCAACCAACCAACGTTCAGGAATCTGTGTAAACTTCAAAGCACGAAATTATAAGAATATAAATGATTACCTATCCTTTGAACATTAACCTATTTATGGGGGAATTAGAATGCCTTTATTGCAGTTTCCATTATCAAACCATCCAGTTGAAATTGGCGGTGTATAGAACTTTGCCCACAGGGAACTTTGCCCCCAGAACTTTATCTACAGGAACTCTGCCCACCACATGTTTTACAGGGAGGAATTTTGCCCACAACATCAATATTTTTCTCAACATGATAATATTAATTTATTGCATAACACAGATACAACATATTATATAGCACACTGATAGAGTAAATAATCAATACCGTATATTGAACTACACAGAAGAAGCATATAATATAGCACATTGTTATAGTAAAAAATGAATAACGTTTACTGAACTACACAGAAACAGCTAATAATATAGCTCACTGAGAGAGTAAATAACGAGCAGCGTATAATATAACACATTGTTAGAGTCAAAGATAAAAAGCGTTTATTGAACTACACAGAAACAGCATACAATATAGAACATTGATAGAGTAAAAAATGAATAGCGTTTATTGAACTACACAGAAACAGCTCATAATATAGCTCACTGAGAGAGTAAATAACGAGCAGCGTAAAATATAACACATTGTTAGAGTCAAAGATAAAAAGCGTTTATTGAACTACACAGAAACAGCATACAATATAGAACATTGATAGAGTAAATAATGAATAGCGTTTATTGAACTACACAGAAACAGCTCATAATATAGCTCACTGAGAGAGTAAATAATGAATAGCGTTTATCCAATAGACTACACAGAAACAGCTCATAATATAGCTCACTGAGAGAGTAAATAATGAATAGCGTTTATCCAATAGACTACACAGAAACAGCTCATAATATAGCTCACTGAGAGAGTAAATAATGAATAGCGTTTATCAATAGACTACACAGAAACAGCTCATAATATAGCTCACTGAGAGAGTAAATAATGAATAGCGTTTATTCAACTACACAGAAACAGCTCATAATATAGCTCACTGAGAGAGTAAATAATGAATAGCGTTTATCCAATAGACTGCACAGAAACAGCATATCACATAGCACACTGAATAGCACTTTAACAGTTTTAGTTCATTCTAATAAATCTAACCATTTTAGTTCAGTCTAATAGTGGCACCAACAGACTTCAGAAATTCTTCCATTGTTTTTTCTTTGCTGATGTAGTCAATACATAGTTGTTACAGTCTGTTTTGAAGAGTCACAGTTGGAATTCACATTCTCTTTCGTGGTGGCAGGCCTTGGGTCATCCGGAGTAACGCTGTAGATACCAAAGCTTGGTCCTTTTGAATTGATTCAACTGCCACCCAAAGAGATGGTTAATCATGACTAATCATTTCACGAACCCCATGGTTCCATGCCTCACAGCTGTTGTTCGTACAATGACGATCTTCAACGGTGACTATGAACATTCCAAACTTCTGGTGGAAACATGTGCTACCCTTCGTAATCACAATGATAGATGTTCCTCTCCTATGGTACCTGGAATTTGAATGGTTCGAAAGCTTCCAGATACATATGTGGAAGTGAAGTAAGCTACCAAGTCTTGCAGTTCATCAGGGCACTGAGACTGCAAGACACTCATCCCATCTTTGGCATCTTCACAAGGCAGAGATGCTAAAGCTAAGGGCACATTAACTACATTGTCAGCAATGATCTGGGATAGTTTACCTCTGGTAGCTGTATCATGATCCTTCATGGTAGTTTTGAGTTTTGCTGCTTGCACTTTGTTTTCATCACTAATGTGGTTATGTTCACTTTTACTTATCACAGTTCAATAGAAACATCCGTGGTTAATGAAACAACCAAACCCTCTTGTTTGGGAACATTTCAAATGAATGTAGAACTTTCTTGAAACATTTTTAGTATACATATATCCATCATAGCAATCCATCACAGTTTTTGACCACCTCTGTTATTGTTTAAAAGTTCCATCTTGTAATGCTATGTAACTCTGTAAAACACTGAAGTTAATGCTAACGAGATCAACCTTATATATACTTATCTAGTTTTGTTTGGTGATGTGCAAAACTATATTCATACGTCCTGAGCAGAGTATTAAGGTGTGGCTTATATTGTTGGCAAAGCAGAATCAGATACTTGTCAGCATATTTTACCCATCATCCAATGTACTCTATATCCGTTCATTCTAAGAAGTTAGCATACATAAAAATCTTAGTAATTTTTTGCAGTTGTATTTAAAACAATTTAAGCTCTCCCATTAAGTTTTCTGTATTTCTGCAACTGTGTCTACTTCATCCGCAATCTCATATATCTGGTATATATACAAATTATACCACTGTTTTGTAATCCTCGTAATCCGTGGCCCGTGGAGTGCAATTACAGTTTGGTTCTGCAGACGGGTCCTCAGACTGTATCTGACGGCTACAGCCGATGGCTCTTGCAACTCCTGTATCAGTGTGTGTCCTTATGTATCACTTTTCCATTTATTCAGGTCTTTTCTTCTGTTGGCAGGGCGTGAGCATGGCGAAAAATTGAGTATGCCAGAGTACTATTATTTCCAGGGTCCATGTGAAGATGCTCATGCTGAAATAAAGGATAACTTCCTGAAAGTAGTATTCAGCGATGGCCTCTGTCCTAACATAGACCACTGTACAGTAGAGAACGTTAAGGTCAAATGTGGAGACCAAATTGATGACGTAGAATGGCTGAGGCTTCGCAAGCGTGAAGCCCGGTATGGTCGAAGAAAGTATAGAGGAAGGTACAGAAAGCGACCTAGTAGGAACAGAAAGCGACCTAGCTACATCATGTTTGATGTAGTAGTACTAAATGCCAACGTCCATAACCGTGACTTTGCTGCAAACATGAGATCCTCGACGTTTAAACTTAAAACCATTGCTAGACGAATAGCTAAAACAGCCTTCCGAGCTGGTGGCAGACTGATCCGGGCAACGAGAGCACGAGTGAGAGACGCAATACCTATCTGTGGACCTGGATACAAGGTCGGATACTTCCATAAAGATTCGTGTGGTATGCAGTCCTGATTTATGTTCTGATATTTTCAGGTCTCATTACAACAAAGTACCGACAGTAACCTGTTTGAACCATTGTTGCCTGATCAAAATGTTCGATCAAGCTCGATCGATAGTAACGTGATATGTTTCTCATGCTTATTCTAATCACATAATTATTCCAATGGGGCGATTTGGATAAACACTTATTATCTGATATTTAATGATAGCGTTGGGATACAGTGAATGAAATATTATCACACGGGTGTTTTAAGTAAAAGTGTTTTCAATAAAGAAATGCAGAGTAATCTGATTTATCAGTGAGTTTGTTTTAAAGCCATTAAGCAATATTACAGGTATATCACAAGGGGGCGGTGCGGTAGTTTTGTGGTTAAAGTGTTCGCTCGTCACACCGAAGACCAGGGTTCGATTCCCCACATGGGCACAATGTGTGAAGACTATTTCTGGTGTCCCCCGCCGTGGTATTGCTGGAATATTGCTAAAAGCGGCGTTTAAACTAAAACTCACTCACTCACTCACATCACTCATTGTACCATATGATGAATCGGACCTGTGGCGAAATCTTTAACACGTTTCTACCATATCGAACACCATAGACATTGGGTAATACCATAAAACTATTCTGCCAAGTCACCCGTTCCGCAAAGCAATACTGGCGCTGAGGTGACCCTAACCCCCATACTTCAGCATTAGCTTGCGATAGTGATGGAGTTTTGAAAAGGGACCATCGATTCAGCCGTATGTTATGTCAAGATTTTGAATTAGAATTAGTCTTCAGTAAATCATACTTGTCGTAACTGGCGATTAAGGGGATCGGGTGGTCAGACTCTCTGACTTGGTTGACACGTCATCGCATCCCAGTTGTGTAGGTCGTTGCTCATGCTGTTGATCCCTGGATTATCTGGTCCAAACTCGATTAATTACAGACCATATAGCTGGAATATTGCTGGGTGCAGCGTACAAGAAACAAAAAAAATGAACCAAATTATTGTAGATTTTAACCAAAGTTTACTTATCCGCACAAGAATAGCTGTAAAAATTGCTGTGTGCGGCGTTAAACAACAAACCAACCTACCAAGACTTTGAGTGGTCCAACCTATTCTAATCTGGATCCTCACAGCCGTACGTGCCTTTAAAACATACCTCATGTACTTTGTAGCGCCATGTCCATCCGGGTCCTATCACAATTCCACGAGGGATGAATGCATGGCGTGTGGGTACGGGCAGTATCAGAGCCAGGAGGGACAGACCAGCTGTTCGAAATGTCCTGATGGCAACACCACGGTCACACTTGCTAATGTAAACGTTTCGTCCTGTGAAGGTATGTATCCTTCATCAAACATCAGGGTAATATCTAGGTCCTAGTTCCTCAACATCACCCTCACCCTCTACATAATCAAACAGTTTCATGTTAAGTGACCAAAATATCAAGTCCTGATGTGATGCATTCACCGGGAAATATGGCCGTATTAGAACAGAGGTACGTGAGAAGATATGACTTAAGTAACCTCTGTGGGAAGAGAATGGATGTGATGATGAAGGTGAGGTGAGGTGAAATTGGGTTTAGAGAGAATATTTCGCTCATATGACGACGTGCATGCGTGTGTATGTGCATGTGCGGCTGCTTGTACTAACCCAGACTGAAGCTGGTTTTATAGTGCTAGCCCACTGAGATACCTTGCCGCAGTGAAGCATGAATACCCCACTCAGACACATTATACTGACTCCGAGCCGACCAGTCCTTGTTGTACCCATTAATGCCGAGCGCCAGGCAGGGACCAACAAGTATCATATTTTAACGTCTTTTGGTGTGACGCGGTCGGGGATCGAACCCGCTACCTTCTGCTCTCCGGGCGGATGCAGTAACCACTACACCACGGATAGGCGGAAGACCGTTACATTCTATATACGTGGATCCCAATATTTGATTGTTATTCTTTGAACATACTTCTTTATGCTCTCAATTGTTTCACCAAAGAAACCCAGTTCATATTCCATTTACATACAGGTGCTAAATGAAAGCTTATAATCATCGTATTTAAAAAAACCCAAATATAATACTTTTAATTAGCTCATCAGCCACCTAAACAAGACACGTCTCGCTTGGTCCCAACAAGGAGTGTCTACGAAGTGCTCAGATGTTTGTGACTAAGATACATATATTTAAATAAAAGTGAGGTTGATTGTTTCAGAAATGTGTGATCCCGGAACATATTCCAACAACGGCGTGGTTCCATGTTTCAAATGCCCATTAAAGTCTTACCAACATGAAGGTAACAAGATGGAGTGTATTCCATGTCCGGTTGGTACAACCACAGAGGAGGAAGGTGCAAACTCAGCTAAACAATGTGTTGGTAAGAATGCATGTATTTCTGTCTTCCATACACGTCTAATCGTGTTAGAGGAACTCCGCTAAGTGAGTGAGTGAGTGAGTGATTGTGTGAGTATAGTTTCACGCCGCTATCAGCAACATTCCAGCAACATCACGGCGGGGACACCAGAAATGGGCTTTACACATTGTACACATGTGGGGAATCGAACCCGGGTGACGACGAGACGACCAAACACTTTAACCACTAGGCTACCCGACCTCCCCCACAGTTAAGTGCTGGTGTTTAATAATTTCAACTTCGGCATCGAGGAGTGCCACAATACTTAGCTGAAATACAGTCAACCAGTTTCAATGTGAAATGTGATTGACCAACCAGTATAACGTTGGATGGCTAAACGGAACGTAATCGATTATTTCATTCACAGGCAAACGTTGCTGTATTATGGCCGTTTTACTGAATCGCACAATATCATGTTTTGTGTGTCGGTTCCAGCATTCGACTTCTTGTTGCGAGGACCAATTACAGTCCCCTTGGAAGGCATGAAACCTTCTCGAATTTGCGACTTCACGTTTTCTGTCTGGATCAAGCTCGTAGACACAGATTACGGTGGAATCAAGTTCCAGGTGTACAGCCCTACTATTGGGACGGCCTTAGATATTTATGTTTCTTCCGACATTCGAGTGATCCTAAGAGAGAGGTAACAGTGGATATTTCTTTCGAACAAATATTGTTTGTGAAGACGTTCACTTTTAAACCTAAATGACAATACCTTCAAAAATAAGCTTATAATCATCTTATGTGATGATACCTTACAATGTTGTCATATTGAATCAATGTGCTCCGCTCAGGTAAACCATCTCCTTAATGCAAGGTTCGGGAGTACATAGAGTGCATTGCACCACGCGACCAACTGACTGTACTACAAAAGCGCCACAAAACTCAAACTGATAAATTATCCTTCTGGTTATTGTTTAGTAATCTTGGTACAAATAAATATCATGTGTAAAACTCGTCTCAAGTAACCGATCAGGAATTAGCTGAGATCCACTTGGCTGTGTGGCTAACCTGTATAATGTGATGTCGTTTTTCTCATTTGTTTAGATACTACGAGTATATAACTCACGTAAAGAAACATCTTTAAGATGCGTTTATAGTGGTAAATGTTAAAATCTTCTCTTACACCCTGGACTTTTCTTTTTGAAAAAGGAAACCAAGAGAAGGTTTGCTTTCTTGAAGAATTTTTTTTGTACCCAATGAAAACAGGAAATATTACACATCAAGTGACAAGACTTATTTCAAAAGGAATACGTTTTTTCCTTTTGTCTTAGGGATGAATTGCATGTTGAGAACGCTGTGGAAAACAAGTGGCTTCATGTGGCAGTTACATGGTCTCACCCAACGCTCACGATGTACGTCGGAGGGACAGCCATTGCAGAAGAGGTATTTCAAGAAGCCCAAGACTGTCCCTCCTCGACACCATCTGTGATGGAGATTACAATAAGAGGACATGCTTGTGAGTTGTTTTGTTTTTGTGTGTTTGTTGTTCAACGCCTCATTGCGCAATGTTCCAGCTATATGACGGCGGTCTGTAAATAATCGAGTCCGGGCTACAGAATACTGTGATTGCCATCATTGGGATTGTTTAAAATGGTTGTTGCTGACAAATCTGAGAGATCTCATTTGATTAGTGAAGTGTCATATGGCGGTGGGGTAGCCTAATCGTTAAAGCGTCCTCTCGTCACGCTGAAGAGCCAGGTTCGATTTCCCACATGGGTACAATATGTGAAGCCCATTTCTGGTGTCCCCGCCATGATATTGCAGGTTTATTGTTAAATGCAATGCTTACTCACCCGCTCATTAATGAAGTGACACTCGTGAAGGTCCGGGTTAGAATTGATCTTCAGTAACCCATGCTTGTGGTAAGAGGCGACTAACAGGATCAGGTGGTCAGACTCGCTGACTTGGTTGACACATGTCGTCGTATCCCAATCCCAGATCGATGCTCATGCTGTTGCTCACTGGATTGTCTGGTCCAGACTCGATTATTTACAGACTGCTGCCATATAGCTGGAATATTGCTGAGTACGGCGTAAAACTAAGCTCACTCACTCACTAATGAAGTGTCTTATGGCTTCCGATTGCAATGCTCTTTCAGACATGTATCTACGAGACCTTAACTTCCTGCCGTCAGCCAATTCGGAGGTCGTGAGGAACATGTCTACAACGTGTAGTTCGTACAGCCAAGACTCTCTCTTCTCCCTGGTGCAGAAGGACATGGCTGCTTTAGACAAGGTGTTGGAAGTTGTACCCAGCACTTGCATGAGTAGGTACAAGTATGAAAAATCTCGCAACTCCAATCTTGCTAATATTTCCAGAATGCCTTGGGCGAAATATTACCACATGCCGGCAATAGGTTTCATGCAATGAGGAATTATTTCATCACGACCCCGGTGTAGACTTTGGAACAAGGTTATAACAATAAGGTTCTGCTTGGTGCCTTAGGTTTGGTACCTCAGAATATACATTGATACTTACATTGACAGAGTACCCGGGTTTGGCACCAGCAACACGAAACCCTTCTGAAACTCTACAGTCTTCCTGTTCTTCGAAAAGGTTTTCGTGGGATTTGGAAGGTTCAACTATGCATCGTTTCCTGGAAGTCCCATTCGTTGACGCTGTGCTGGAAGACGTGATATTCGCTGTCTGGGCTGAGTGTGGATGGGTTGCCGTAGGTCCGCGGCATTGTATTCTACACTGTCAAACCTAAAACAACAACACACGATACAAAAAAACAAGGACCACAATAATATAAACACAAAATAATAATCATAGCTGCGGGAAGCGATATCGGTCTCAAATAACCTGTTTTACTACAGTATCAACAAGGTTCCTTACTTCATAGAACTAGTGTTGAACATTCCTTGTTTTGATTCTTGTTCAATGGAGGTTTCTGATGCTGACTACCTTAAAACTTCAGATGAGGAATGTATTATGTTACTTCCTTTTAAACTTGTGATAAGAATTCATGTAATCGCTTTTCTGATATAAATGCTGCAAGAAAGACAATAAAATATTTGTAAATTCAAAAATATTAGTCAAGAATAAATATGCAGAACCATGACCTTCAACCCAAGTCTCCTTCAGCCCAAGTCATAGGCATTTGATAACACTATAAACTGTAATTTGTAATTGGATGAGAACAGTCGACACTTCCAGTCACAGTTTCTGAGATACTGGTGGTCACAAGCTGAGATATTTGTGACCTAGAAACTATTTGCGAAACTAGATCAGATGACAAAATCTCTAGAAGTCGACACGTGAAGATCCGGGTTAGAATTGGTCTTCAACAACCTATCCTTGCCGTAAGAGTTGACACATGCCTAGATCCATGTTGATGATGTTGACCACTGGATTGCCTGGTCCAGACTCGATTATGTATAGACCACCGCCATTTGGCTGGAATATTGCTGAGTACGGAGTAAAACAGCAAGCAATCAACCAACTTTCGTATGTTGACCGGTATGTATACACAGCGATTTGGTTCGTTGTGAGTGTAACGCAGTAGTGTGGCGTTAAGCAACAGACCCACCAACCAATCAACCAATCTCCAGAAGTCTTTCTTGGCCCTAGATTGGCTGTGAGGTCTGGGGCTCATGTACTCTCATGCAGTTATATTGTAAAAAAAATCCCTTTTTATTAGGCGATAACTCCTTTGCCCCCTGGCTCTCCTGTTGGAACTGTGAGTGTTCCTTTGCCTGAAGCACGGCTGTCTGACGCACATGCCATTTCGCGTCAATACGAAATTGATGGTCACCAGATAACGCTCCATGTACCAAATGAGGAAAACATTAGCCTCTTGTAACATATGTTATAAATGACACCTTTAAACTCTCTATTCATTGGCAGAACCCGATGTCTGCATCAGTCAACCATGCGGAGACAACGTCTGTATCCCTACCGGAAGTGCGTTCAGATGCGTATGCAGGGGAGGTTACTCTGGTGACAAATGTGACGTGCCTCCTGATTTGTGTAAAGATAACATATGCAGCAACAATTCCACGTGTCTAGTGACCTCATACGGGTATCGGTGTGAGTGTCATCCGGGATACAGAGGAAATCTGTGCAGAGACAAGATAGGTAGGTCACTTAGATGCAATTGGTTACTGTAGTAATAAGATGCCATGTTTTTCGCGCTTCATAACAGACTGTTGCTATGAGCTTATGTCATTTATTGCACGTAGCATGGCTTCCATCTTGTTCAATGTAGACATTCAGTCCAGTGAAATGTAACTTGCTGTACTAACCCAGGTATGTAAGCTGGCATTAGGTGCAGTGTTGGATTTCCAGCAATAGAACCATTTCCATTGTGATGCAAGAGGTCCTCTCAAAACACTACCTTCTTCAAAATAGTATTTTCTCTGAATCATTTCCTTTCTGAAAACAGACGTCCATGTTACCATCAAATCGATAGGTAAATCATACTACTGTGGCAACAACGATGACTTTGCCCCACTGCTTTTAATGTTGAGATAAGAACTGGGATTATTTGTCTAAAGGAACGAGTATGGTTTAAATAACGTATTTTTAAACATGCTTCAACAATATCGCAACAATGTTGCCAAATATGTTTACCTTTTCATGAAAACATTTTATAAACTGTTGCTGATCTACAGAGACGAGAATATCTGCAACAAGGACAATATGACCAGCAAGGAATGCCTACAAGGTTCCGTACTACCGCATGGTAGTATTCTTTTCGTTATTGCAACTGATTGGGTTGGTTCGGTAGCCTAGTGGTTAAAGCTCCCGCTCCTCACGCTGAAGACCCGGGTTCTATTCCCCACATTGGTACCATGTGTGAAGCCCATTTCTGGTGTTTCCCGTCGTGATATTGCTGGAATATTGCTAAAAGCGGTTTAAAACCATACTCACTCACTCATTAATGAAGTTTTTTATGACCACCGATTGCAATACTCTTTCAGACATGTATCTGCGAGACCTTAACTTCTTGCCTAAAAGCGTCGTAAAACTATACTCACTCACTCACTCATTGCAGCTGATGGCGGCTGGGGTGGATGGATGGACTGGGGACCATGTTCAGTAAGCTGTGGTAAAGGCACGAGGACAAGGCACCGTTACTGTGACAGTCCTTTCCCCGACATAGGTGGAAAGCCATGTGATGGCAATGCACTAGAAACGACACCCTGCCAAAGGCAGATGTGTCCAGGTACCTCTTAAAGAAGTCTTTGCTCCTATTTTCTTGTTAATGCTTGTCACTATGCCTGGAGTCAAATCATACAGATTTCGAAATTACCTTGTCAACAGTTAAACAGTGATTAAAAGACACACCAAAAATCATGTTATTATCTTTTTGCTTTAAAAATGGCAAAATATCAAATAATGCACAGTAACTTTATTCCAGTAGTATATGTAAGTGTGTGTGTTTGTGTGAGACTAACACGAGTTTCTATCTCATTGAATCTATATATGTTCCTTCAAATATTAGCACCATTACATATCTGACAGTTATGGATCAATTTAATCTCAGTCTATTCTTTTAAGGTGTTGGCATAAAAGATTTGAAATGAAAGGAGCACTCGTTTTCCCACTTTTACAGAATGTCTTGCACAAGACCTTATCGTCGGAAAGGGTATCATAAAAACCTGCGATAAAGAACACGGATCGATTACCTGCAACGTGGAATGTGAAATAGGTTTAGTGTTTCCAGAAAAGCCATTTGTCTACACCTGCAAGGAGGGTACATGGAGGCCAACAAAACGCACTGTGTCATGTACAGGTTGGTTGGATTCTATAAATTTCCCTCTATGTTGTAGCCTCGTTGGGGTATATGGCTGCCTACAAAACGCACTGTACCAAGTCCAAGTTTTATTGCCTTCTCTGGGACCAGGGTATTTTGGTGCGTGACGTTTGAGTACACAAATTCGGTTAGTTAGTCATACAAATTCTGAGCAGGGAATTTGGCTCGGAATCCTGTAATAGGATATTTACAGCTTTGATACATCTATGTCTCATTCTGTAGCTAGATCATTTTCTTGAAATGCGTGCATTGTTTCATAGGGGTACAGTGAGCAAGGTTAAATTCGTCGCAATACATACCCAGCACGCGTTTGTTGTTTGGATCTGATCACATTAGTGGGATAGTAATATCACTGGTTTGTGATCACAAACTCGGCTGCAGCTTTACTTTCACTCACTGACAGTCACGGGACAATGGGGTCCGAGACCCGGGTTCGATTCCAGACATGGGAAGCCCATTTCAGGTGTCCCCTGCCGTGATGTTGCTGGAATATTGCTAAACGCAGCGTTAAACTGAACTTACTCACTCACTGACAGTCACGGGACAATGGGGTCGGAGACCATTTCAGGTGTCCCCTGCCGTGATGTTGCTGGAATATTTCTAAAGGCTGCGTTAAACAAAACTCACTCACTCACTGACCAATTACTGAGGTGTCCTGTTGCTCATTCAGAACCAGTCACCCCCATTACAGTTGGAATCAACTATACTGTGGTGTTTGGGAACTCCGTCGACAGCCATGTCATCAGCACAGCACTGAGCAAAGTGGGAAGCAATTTCAGTTGTGCTCAAGATGAAACCTGTTCTACTGCCGTTGGTACCTCCATCTGCAGCGACTACGTTAGACTCTGTAGGAAATATGGTGGAGTATATTATGGCTCTCTAACGGTTCAGAGGACCATACAACAAGACACAATTGATGTCTATAAACTGCAAAAGAACAAACAAGGTATATTACTAGTTTCAACTTTCAACTTGAGAAGTTTTACTTATATTTTCAAGATTATGATTACCCAACAGCAGCGATTTTCCTTTTATTATACGACATTAGAATGCCAATGTTTTCTACGTGCTGTTGATACTTGATGCTAATTGTTTATATTTTTCTGGCATATTGAGTTCACAGATGTCATCCTATTTCTTCAAATCCCATTTATATAAATGATGATGTGATTCGAAAGACATAGAACTGATTCAACCAACTGTCTTGATAGCATTACATTTTGATGGTCAGTCACGATGTGGCTGAAATATTGCCGATTTGACTTAAAATCTTAACTCACTCACTCACATTTTGATGACTGTTATATGGTTGGTTGTTTCCAATCCGTCGGATATTCTGGTTTTGGCATCTTCTGTATTTCTCAAAGAATTACCTTCAATAAAGTTATATACTTTTATACTACGTTAAATGTATTATACACAATGCCATTTAAAGTTTTGTTATATTGTTTCTTTGTCAATATGTATTATACTGATTTCATAAGAATTATCAAACGCATTCAGAAGGAATCCTATGCACACATTTTTTTCCGGCATTATCAGCAGAAAATGGATTGTCTGCATTGTTGTATAAAAGATTCACATATAGTTCATATAATAATTATCAAACATCTGCAGTGATGACGTACCTGTCCCCACTGTTCGCAACCTGGAATGTGTTCACCTACTTCAGCGATGAGGCAACAACGGTGGATCACAGGGAGTTGGAAATGTCTGTTTCTAACGACACTCTTATGGTATATCCATATGAAAGACCATCAATGGCGGTTGAAGGTGAGAAAAAGTCCTAAAACGGGATTAGATTTAATCACCTTCTTTATAAAATGGCTTTCAATTGAAAAGTCAGGACTAAATATTGTGCCCTCTAAAACAATCAACCCTGTAAGACGTGGACACAGATCTTGAGGACGCTGCATGTCTCTGTGGTGACGTAGTGTCTGTGCATCTTTCTCGAGTCAGGTCGGAAAGTATCAACCAGTAATTCCAGTAGGCAGGTAATGTTGATGGTTACAGTCCTCCATCACAAGATGACCTACTCGTCTAGGACACACAGTTCGTTGTGTTACTACAAGATTCGTGCTGACTGCTTCTAGCTTTGTCAGCCCAATATCCCCACCCCTTCCCTCGTTTCACCAAAGAGGCAAGACCTGTCTCTCCCCAAACCTTCATTCCCACATCGAGCCGACACGTCGTAATAGATATGAATACCCTTTATAGATAGCCACGTTAAGCTGCTCACAATGGAAAAGGAACATTTCTGTTTCAATTTCTGAATTAAAGTATTGGACAGTTCCATTGATGACAGTTTAGTTTTACATATTGAACTTCCGGTAGCTGCAATTGCGTGTAAGCATCAATATCATTACTTTCCGTAGAATGTATTTCAGGAACGGAATCACAGATCACACATCTGTGTCGCGGGTTTTGTTTAGTTTACATGAACCTAGATTATCATTACATGGCATGACCATATGGTCTAATCATTAGGGACCGCATGTTGCCGCGAATGGTGTCGAAAAGGATTCGTACCCTGGATTAACCCTGATCGTGATTCTACCGAATGGTATTGTTGCAGTTGGATCATACGTCAGCTCTTCCTGTAAACGCAATGAGTCCAAGATACATATTTCGTCAAATAAGATGAGTGAGTGAGTGAGTTTGGTTTTACGCCGCTTTTAGCAATATTCAAGCAATATCACGGCGGGGGACACCACAAATGGGCTTCACACATTGTGCCCATGTGGGGAATCGAACCCGGGTTTTTCGGCGTGACGAGCGAACGCTTTAACCACTAGGCTACCCCACCGCCCGCAAATAAGATGAACAAATTTGTGAAGTGTTTATCTGTTGGCAGTATGGTCGACACGAGACCGAACAGATTAGAATAAACGTCGAAACCTATTGAGAAAATAGAAATTTAAACAGGTGATGAAGACACATCCAGCGGAACTGTTAGTCGTGGAACGATCAGTATGTTTACTTGCCATGCCAATGACACTAATTCGTCCTTTTCTCAATGACCACGTGCTCAGTTCCTGGACAGTTTGGCACCATCATGAAGACTTGGAAGCTCCTTGACAACTCCAACTGGGAGGTGAGGGGCAACGGTTACTCTGACTTCCAAATTACTCTTGCGAATCAGAGTCAATCACAGGAACCGAAAATCTTGGCAGCCTTTCAGACCATGACCTGTCCTCGTGGAGCCGTTCAAGGAGGCGTTTTTTGTAGTAAGTAGTAATGTATTGAGTGCAGCATTGCTGTTAAACCGTAAGACGATGCCATGTAGGTGACCCTCTTGCCCAGGTGTAAAGGATGGACTAATTTTGTCAGAGTTTGATACAATATATAATGAGAATGCATTGTCGGTTATCCAATGTATTATATAGAAAATGTATAATTGATACATTTGACCAACTCGCTACCTCGGTTTGGTAAGTTAAAAGGAATCGCATCGACCCTGTGGGTATTTTATTCAGGTAACACAAATATTTTGGCTTTATCATTGGTCTTGGACGTATGATATCCTTAGCTGACGTAGCGATTCTGTTACAATGCTTGAGTGTTAAAATGTTTCGTTTTCTGTCGGTGATAGAGTCCATGTATACGTAAACAAGCCTATACATCACACAATATTGGTTGTATTAATATTCATTAATACGTTTTTAAATTGTAATGGAACTGTGTCGTAGTTAGCACATTTAACTTTTTATTCATTTCCAACTTATTTATCATCACGGGTTGGTCTGTCGATTATAAGACAAACTGGGTCAAATTTGGTTTTGTTGCAATTATTAGATTTTGTGTTCGTGATCAATTCATCGGTCTCAAATGAAGTCAAACGGACCGTTCGGGATCTGTGAACACATGCACGTGTACTTCCAGTCAAGTGTCCACCAGGGAAAAGGCACGACAATCACAACTGCAAACGTTGTCGTCACGGATTCTACCAAGATGTTCCGGGAATGTCTGCTTGTGTACCTTGTCCTGGCTTCCAGACCACAGAGCTTCTGGGAAGTGCGGACATCGCGCAGTGTAAAGGTGACCCACACAAACCCATTATCACACTGCACATAGTTTGCATCACCTATGTTAATCAGATAATGATTTGACGGTTGGAAACCTTCCAACGTCTGAATGGCATTTTAGGGCGGTGGGTTAGCCCTAGTGGTTCAGGCGTTAGCTCGTCACGCCGAATACCCGGGTTCGATTCCCCTCATGGACACAATGTGTGAAGCCCATTTCTGGTGTCCCCGCCGTGACATTGCTGGAATATTGCTAAAAGCGGCGTAAAACCAAACTCACTAACTCACTAAATGGCATAGGCTTTCCAGAGGAGTGTTTCCAGTGGTGCGCACCCCTTTGTCTAAAAGTATTACAATAGTGCACATGTAATCCATTGAAATGGGTGATGGCTCCATGCAAGGTGTGCATTAATAGCTTTCAATAACTGTATCCGCCCCTAATGACACTTTCAGAAGTGTTTCCATGGGAGTGAATTTAGTCTCAATAGTGCACCGCGTTTATTGCAATGGGTCCAGCTCCAAAGCAAGGAACACCAATAATTTCAATAACTTCACATAATGATAAATCCCATATGTGGGTGAATCGAGTCCGCCTCTTTTAGCGTGATTCCAGCAATATCACGGCGGGGACACCAGAACCATGGGCTTCACACATCGTGCCCATGTGGGGAATCATCTTTATTGAAGGTAGCGAACGTATTAACCAGTAGGCTACAACACCGCCACTGGTGGTCTTTAGTGGTGGTGGTAGTAGTAGTAGTAGTAGTAGTAGTAGTAGTAGTAGTGGTGGTAGTAACCGAAACGTTCGTAATATGTATAAGTTACTTTGCACACTATTTCAAGTTCATTTCGCCTATGAAACGTACAAAATCCAGCTTGGTTAAGACAACTAGTGATATTATTAGCAACAATTCGATGACACGTAATAGACCGAACGTGACTGCCCATCTGTTCTTCCTCTTCTGGACTTCAACGGGGCTCCTCTGAAGTAAACACTCTCACCACAACACGTGTGTACAGCTGTTATCAAACATCGGCCCAAACTGTTCTCAATAGGGGATAAAAAGATATTCGACGCATGGCTACTTTCCCACAGTTTAGAGCCAACATTATAATGTCAATAATTGTTAACTCAATTAATCCAGGCGCGTTTCAAAACTACAGTCATAGCTGAATAAAATGGTCAAGCCTTGACCAGCTAGCAAGGTGGACAACATGGCATGCCAACAACCATAGCACCCAGCAAACGACCCATTCAGTCGCTTCTTGCTAGTGCTTGTAGCTTTCTCTGCACCTATATTCTTGAACCGTGTAGATCCGGTTATTAGAAGTGATCTATGCTTGTCGTATCCAGGCGACTAACGGTAGGGTGGTCAGGCACATGTCACCGTATCCCAATTGCGTAGATCGGTGTTCATACTGTTGATCACTGGATTGGCTGATCCAGACTCGATTATTTACAGACCGCCGCCATACAGCTGGAATATTGCTGAGTGCGGCGTTAAACAACAAACCAACCAACCAACCTATAGTCTTTCTCGTAATTCTCACGGGAGGTAGATGTAGCTGACTGATCTTGATGTCATACTCATACACCTCTGTTGACATCTTGCAGATACTGATGTGTTAGACTTGACCCTCGTCCTCGGGATGCGTGACACCAAAATAGGCATCCTTCGCCTTCACAAAATGCAGTTTGATAGGGTGACCTTGAACAGAACTGATGGATTTGTTGATCTCCTCGCCTTTGACCCGACAGATGAGTTTATATACTTCACTACTCAAGAGCCCACCACTATAGGGAGAATAACAATGGGAGGTCTGAACGAAGAAACGCTAATTAAAAGCCCACAAGGTAAATATCAGTTACTCATCATTGTTAGAACCAGCCCAGCGCTAGCTTCATTGATGTACTCTGGATATCATGCAGTGTGACGCGACGCGTTGCGGTACATTGCGATACGATGCAGTGACGGTACGATGCGATGCGATGCGGTGCGGTGCGGTGCGATGCGATGCAATGCGATGCAGTGCGGTGCGGTGCGGTGCGGTGCGACGCGATGCGTTTACGTGCGGTGCGATGCGATGCGATGCGATGTGCGGTGCTGTGCGATGCATGCGGTGGGGTACAATGTTAGGCCGTGCGGTACAATGCGACGCGATGCGTTTACGTGCGGTGCGGTGCATCTGTAGTACTGTAGCAAAAGATGATGGGGAAGAGACGCGGCAGAAATCGACTCAGAATGTGTTACTTTTAGGGGCAGAGCTGTAACGACAAAGAGCGATCCATCTTCAGGACTGTTAATCTAGACGTAACCTAGACCTATGCTGACAATAATTGTATGATATCCTATCAGATAATGCCGTTAATAAACCTTTGTATGTTATGCAATTACGCTGAAAGGTTTCTGTTTCTTTGGGGTTTATTTAATTTCAAGAGCTCGTATTTTGTCTTTGTTACAGACACCATTATAACTGGATTAGACATAGATATTGCCAGTGGTCTTTTGTTCTACACAACATTTCACGGGGTGCTGGCTGCTCTTCACGTCAGCTCTCGTGCAGAGCACATTCTCCTGTCCAATCTAACCAAACCTCGAGGCCTTGTCCTTGACCAAAAAATTGTAAGTAATCCCACTTTGTTCAAGTATTTTGCAGTCCTTGAATCATATAATGCAGATTGTGCACATTAAAATACATGTAGATAACGGGAAGAATGCAATGCATACGAACACTATTAACTAGATTACCAACACTGATGGTCCCAATTTGCAGAAATCGCTGTTCACGTGACCTACGTGTTTATCCCTTTTTAAATTTGTCTCTTATGGAAAAACACCATTTAAACAAACAAACATAATTATTCGTGTCATGAAACGTGCAGTTTAAAGTTCTGACGTATTCGCCAATAATGTTTCATTGAAGCTTAATGTTTTGACTGTACGACAGCGGAGCCTACTGGGTCGAGAGCGACACCATCTACTACCTCCACTACAGCAGTAAGATGGCTAAAGCAGTTCTCGTGGACACCAACGCAGTGTGGAACCCGACCTTACACAAACATGGTGCGTAACAAACATTAGGTTGTTCCCTGTGGTGTGGGTGACACGCAGTTTATAATAAATTAGTCAGCTTTGACGTTAACTCTGTGTGTGTGAGTGAGTGAGTTTGGTTTTACGCCGCATTCAGCAATATTCAAGCTATATGGCGGCGGTCTGTAAATAATCGAGTCTGCACGAGACTATCCAGTGATCAACAGCATGAGCATCAATATACGTAATTGGGATACGATGATATATTTATATGCATTTATATTGAGCTAAATCCACACTGACAGCATGCTCCTAGCAGGGCTATGATTACCCCGGACAACCCAAGCTGCCTGTGAGGCGCTACAGAAGGTTAATAGTCACATGATCAGAGGCAAATGTGATCAAACTCACTTGTCTAAGGTGAGACCACATGTATCACATGTGTTTCTTTGACAATCTTTATGATAACAACTTCTTTTATATCGCGAGTGCGACGTTTCCATACAGATTCTTATTGTACATTGCTCTTGCCAACATATAAAGTGTCACTTAAAGATGTTATTATTACCCACTCGTTCGAAGATGCTACGCTCTGCTCACGGAGTTATGTATGGTTCGTGTTTGATATTTGTTACTTACTTCCCCTGGTTTAGGAAATAAGATCACGTGGAACGCCTACACAAGACTCCGTGAAGCGTACATCAATGGCTCCAATTTACAGACAATTGCTTCAAACTTCACATCCAGATTCGGATACACGGAAGAGTATTTCTTTTACCTCGACAAAAACTCAGTGTGCGTATGACTTAAGACTTCAGTGAACCGTGTTACTTAATTGATGAATATTGGTCAGGTGGAAATAGAATCATTTTAGTATGTATGAATTTCATTCTGTTAAAGTGCCTTTTATGTTATTATTATTATATGCAGTATACACGGTATTTCAAGCTGTAACCAAATATCATTATATCACAGACACCATCCTTGCAAACATGGAAACGTTTGAGATAAATATTAACTTGTAAATAAATATAAAAAGATTCTTTATAAGCTGTATTCGAGATGAAACTAATGTGATCGGTATAATGCGTTTTTTCTTTGTGGACGAATTACATGATAATGAGATACTGCCAACTCTATTACCAAGACAATGTCTATGACTTTCTGTTTAAATATTGTGCTGGGGCATTCATAGACGGAACAGTATGAACACGAACTTATGTATGTGGTCTATATCGGCACAGTCCCCATAAGCCAATAATCCCTTCAATATGTACAATCGTTTAAATGGACGTATTGGGTTATACACAGCGATATACCACATGGGCAACACCTGTTAATACGGACATGTGTTATATCAGGGGCGTTGGGGTAGCCTAGTGGTTAAAGTGTTCGCTCGTCACTCCGAAGACCCGGGTTTGATTCCCCACATGGGTACAATGTGGGAACCCAATTCTGGAGTCCCCGTCGTGATATTGCTGGAATATTGCTGAAAGCGGCGTAAAACAAAACTCACATATGTGTTACATCATTGTAGTGTAATTTATCAATATAGCTAGTTATTGAAAGCTAATAGTATTGTATGAGTCTGTTGTCCGTATCACCTGCTGTACCACTGGGATGTTGATGAAGGGATGCAATGAAACTTCCTACACACCATCTGATTTCAAATTCAGTTAAAAGGTCAACGACAAATTCTAATAGTATACAACATTAATCATAGTTGACATATAGGTTATCACGCGAGTGTGTTTTGGGATGGTTAATATCTACATTAGGAATAATCATTGTATTTAGCGAGCCTTGGCGAGCTAAATATACATAGTGTTTATTCCTAATGCAGGATATTAACCATCCCAAAACACACGAGTGTGATAACCTATTTATCATACAATGTAATTTTTGCTTTATAATTTCAAAAAATACGATTTCAAATGCCACAAATCATGAAACTAAACTTCGTGGAATGTCTATGACGTCACAAATATGTGCGGAGTAATACGTTATGACACAAGCCCGGTGACATAATTTTCTCCTGATCACTCAGCTGACTGCGTTAGGTCATCTAGTTCCCAGTAAGCTTTTATGCTAAAGCACGTATTGTTGTCAACAAATCTTATCTTACGTCTAAGAAACTTTCAATTAGCCTTTTGAACAACAAACTACGCTTTAATGTTCGCGTGACATTGTGCACCTGGATTCCTATGCCGTTCTCTCGCAAACACTGACAGTCGGTCGGGGAACTGATGTTGGTATCTTCGTAAGCCTATGAATTTCTATCTTCGCTTTGTAATCTACTACATCTATCATAACCAGGCATGAATTTTCTTGGATCAAAGCACTGACAGTACCGTAACCACGGCTGTCAATCCGGACACGACCGCCGACCCTTGACGCCATGTTTGTTTACACTTGTTTCGTTGTGTCTTTGTTGAATAAGAACGAGATACTTGAGCATGGATCTTTAATCTTCGAGCGGTTACATCCCGAGTAGCGTCCCCTGACGGGAGCCTTCGTTATTGACATTTAGGGGAGAATTAATTGTTTATCAGTAACGTCACATCCTTCCCCTTAAAGATATGCTCTTTACAGTAAACATTTGAATAAAGGCATTAAGGCAGTTGTACAACATTAACTTTAAAGTCTCTCAAAAGACACACTACCTTAACACAACTGAACATCTTTTCAGCTTTAGGTAACTGAAATATTACCACTTAGAGTCTTCCAGGAAATATGAAGAATACACAACTTAACTTTCAACTTTTAAAACTGAACAAAGTCTTTGAATCTTGATGGAACTGCAACTTGTCTTCCACTTGAGGTTCTTGCAGCACTCTGTCCTCTAACATCGACTACTGGTCGGTCTTCTCCTCCACTCGACAGTGTCGTGCCTGAGCTACGCCTCGTTTCTCCCTGTTCTGGAGCAACTTTTGCTGAATGATCTGCCACCTCTGGTTCAGTGTGTCTCGGGTAAAAGTCAACTAGTGGACTCTTATCTTCGTCTGGCTCAGGTGCTGGTTCTCTCGACTGTCTCAAGTGTTTTCTGTTTCTCCTCATAATTCTTCCATCAGGCATTTTCACTTGGTAAGATCTTTCACCAACCTGTTCATTCACTACTGCCTTTTGCCACTGTAGGTTTCTGTTATAAGGTTTGATCCGTACGACATCACCTTCTTTCAGCAAAGGCAATGAATGAGCTGACCTATTGTAGTACTTGGCCTGTTTTGTCTGTCTGGCAGCGAGCTTGTCAGTGATGTCATCAGCTGTACTCGGTCTGAGCAAACTCTCAGCCGTTGGTAGGCGAGTTTTCGTTCTCCTGTTGAATATTCTTTGTACTGGTGATGTACCAATGCCTTCTGTTGGTACATTTCTCCAGTCCAGCAATGCAAGGTATGGGTCTGATTGAGCAAGTTTTGACTTTTTCATGAGTCTCTTAACAGTCTTTACCGCACTCTCAACCTTGCCATTCGATTGAGGGTATCTAGGTGAAGAGGTTTGATGCTGAAATTCATAACTGGAGGCAAATCTGGCGAATGCATCCGAGTTAAAAGGGGGGCCATTATCTGTAATTATTTGGCTTGGTATGCCATGTCTTGCACAATGAGCCTTGAGTTTCTCAATAACCTCTGTTGCGTTCTTACCACTCAGGCGGTCTACTTCGAAATAGTCGGAGAAGTAGTCCACGGTAATAAGATAATCATGCTCATTAAACTCGAAGAGATCACTTGCAATCTTATCCCATGCTCGGGACGGTAAATCATGGTTTAGAAATGGTTCTCTCCCCTGATCTTGTTGAACACTATTGCAGATTTCACATTTTCTGATATGATCAGTTAAATCTCTTGTCATGTTTGGCCAATACACGAGTTCACGTGCTCTTCGGATAGATCCTTGAATTCCAATGTGGCTGGAATGTATCCGTTCTGTGATTTCAGTCCGCATACTTCTGGGAATGACCACTCTTTCCCCTTTAAAGATCACATCGTTCTGAATTGATAGTTCTTCACGGAAAGTGAAATAATCTCTAGCAGCATGTGGCAGGTCATCTTTCTCTTCAGGCCAGCCTTGAGTGATAATCTTTTTCAGGGTTCTCATTTCATTGTCAGACTGTGACTCATGTTGAATCTTGCTGAAAGTTTTGTCCGAGACAGAAACATATTGTTTCATGTCAATAGACTCTGTTTCAATTTCTGTTGGTGATCTCACATCCATTTCAAAGATGTCATCCATTTCAACATTTCTTGTGCCCCTTGTGCAAGGCAAGTGTGCTCGACTGAGCGTGTCTGCAAGATACATTTGACAACCTTTCTTGTAGACAACAAGCAAGTCAAACTTTTGTAGCCTGAGCATCATTCTTTGGAGACGTTTGGGTGCACTGTGCAAACTCTTGTTCATAATTGACTCTAACGGCTTGTGGTCCGACTCAACTTTCACCTTTCTTCCATATGTGTAATGTTCAAACCTCTCAACTCCAAATACAATGGCCAACATCTCTTTTTCAATCTGGGCATAGTTTCTTTCGGAGGTGGTCAGGGCCCTTGAAGCATATGCAATAGGTTGACCTTCCTGCATCAAACACACACCCAATCCATTCTGTGAGGCATCACATTGAATTACAGTCTCAGCTGTATCATCAAAGTACTTCAAGAGTGGCGGTTCGGATAGAATATGCTTGATCCTCTCCAGAGACTTTCCTTGCACATGTTCATCCCAGCGAAACTCAACGTTGTCCTGTAACAAGGATCTCAAAGGTGCGGTTACTTCAGATAGTTTTGGTGCAAACTTTTGGACATAATTGACCATTCCAAGAAGTCTCTGTACACCTTGTTTGTCTGTAGGAGTAGGCATCTGTGCAATCGCTTCAACTTTCATGGGATCTACTTTCAATCCATCTCTTGTAAGAATATGTCCAAGGTAAGGGACTTCAGGTTGTTTCAGTTTTAGCTTTGATTTGTTCAGTTTGATACCCTTTTCTCTACAACGATCCAGGAATGCAACCAGTTTCTTGTCATGATCTCTCTCTGCTTCAGTATCTGTCAGACCAACACCAAATATGACCACATCATCATGAATAGCTTTTACACCTTCAAGCCCTTCAACAGCATTATCCATTCTTCTTTGGAACTCTTCAGGCGCAGGAGATATTCCAAATGGCATGCGTAGCCATCTATATCTACCCCAAGGCGTCTCAAATGTGGTGAGTAGACTGCTTTCCTCATCCAGAGCGATGTGCCAGAACCCATTCTTGGCGTCGGCTAGAGTAAATTATCTGGCATGTGATAGTTCGGGAAAGATATCATCCATGGTGGGTGTCGGGTAATGATTTCGTTTCAAGGCTTTATTCAGCGGTTTTGGATCTATACAAAGACGAATCTTTCCATTAGGCTTTGCAACAACAACCATGGCCGATATCCAGTCTGTTGGCTCTGTTACAGACGTAATCATTTCCATCTTCACAAGCCTTTCAAGTTCATCTTTTAGTTTGGGTTTCATGGCTACAGGAACTTTCCTGCAAGGTAGTTGAACTGGGGTTAGTGATTCATCAAGTTCCAAATGAAGTTCCCCATCCAATTTTCCTTCGCCCTCAAACAAATCTTTGTATTCCGTAGTTATATCTGTCATCTCAATTCTGGACAATTCTCGACCTGTGGCGTTTGTGTCCTGAGCTGGATTGATGGACATGATGTTCTCCTGGTTCAGGGTGATAAGCTGCATGTGTTGGACAACTCTTGATCCAAGAAGTGGTCTTCTGTCACCTTTTTACAATCAACATTTCCACACTATACTTCCTCCCATTTTTGGGGTTTGTAATTTTGACCCGTCTCTTACCTATTGGTACAGTCTCTGTGTCATTGTACATGACCAAGGTTGTTGCAGTTTCATCCAACATTTTCAGCTGTGGATCCCTAAAGACCTCAGAGTATACTGCTTCAGGTAGAAGATTAACTGTTGCTCCACAGTCCAGCTGAAACATCACATCTTCATCATTAACTTTCATCCAGGCAAACAACTTTTTCTTGTATTTCTCTTCTTCAACACTTGCAATCTGTTCTCTGCTGTCCATAGCCAGAATATATTCTTCCTCGACCTCAGAGTCGTCAATATCTCCATAGTCTTCAACAGCATGGACTTTATCCCTGTACTGTTTCTTCTTTGTACCTTCTGTCATCGAACACTTTCTTTCAAAGTGGTTCTTTCCTTTGCAGTTCTTGCATGTATGGCCAAATGCTGGGCACCTATCCCGTCCAAATATATGTTTCTGTCCGCAGAACTTGCACTCCCACAAATTTCTATCCTGATATCTGTCTCTTTTGTCCCTGCGTTCGGAACCTTTCCTATCATAGGCTGTTTCATTCTGTTTTCGTAGATGATCCCTTCTACTTCTAATAGCTTTCACTTCTTCTGATTCTGATGTACTGATAGATTTCAGCTGTTGTGTTGCCGTCTCATGTGCCTACATATGGAGACACACGTTTGCAAAGTGAGCTTAGATTCCTGTAGAAGTCTCTTTCTAGTGTTCTGATCCCTGATCCCCATAACTATTCTGTCACGGATTAAGCTGTCTTCTTTATCCCCATAACTGCAAGTTCTAGCCAGTGTACGAAGTACAGTGGTGTATGTGTCAATGTTCTCTGAGGATTCCTGATCCCTTTTATTGAAGCAATACCTTTCAAATGTTTCATTTGTTTCGCCAATGCAGAATTTTTCTAACTCATTCAACACCTTTTCATCATCTTCCTTGTCTTTTTCATTGGCAAACACTAACCCTTCAATGACGTCAAGAACATCTGACCCAATACATGTCTTCAAAGTGGCACACTTGAATTCTTTGGGTTCATGTGACAGTCTAGCTGCTATAAGATAATTGTGCCAGCTTCTTTTGAACTTCTTAAAGTTAGTGGCTAAGTTCCCTTTCAAATCTAGTTTCTGGGGCAAGGGAATATTTACAGGCATATGCAGAATTTGTGGGGTAATAGGTGCTTGTTGCTCCTCTTGGTCTGACATGTTTTGTGATTCAGGGTCGATATAACGTTACTGGGCAGATTTGAACATGCAGCGGTAAGATACTTGCGCTGATGATACGGAGGGGTCAGCTATACCACGTGCTCCGATTTGATTTCCGTCGTGCATAGATTTGTGCACTCGTGCATACATTAGATTAAACAACCAGTGTCTGGCGAGTATCAATAAACAGTGATTTCATTATCAGAATGGTTACCGCTTCTGACACCATGTTTCGTTGTGTCTTTGTTGAATAAGAACGAGATATTTGAGCATGGATCTTTAATCTTCGAGCGGTTACATCCCGAGTAGCGTCCCCTGACGGGAGCCTTCGTTATTGACATTTAGGGGAGAATTAATTGTTTATCAGTAACGTCACAACACTGTGAAATTAGACCCTGAAATTTGCATATGACCTCTCTAATTTGCATCGATATCCGTATATGACCCCAACGGATACCGAAAATATCCGTTGGCTTTATCCTGCCGAGAACACTATCCATTGTATGATAAATAGATGTATTTTCTTTTGCCAACACCGTTTTAACATGTTATTTATGTACAGGTTCACAAGCATCACGTGTGTGATGAGGTTATCGCGAATTGACGTTCTAAACACTAGTTTTAAAGAATCATATATATCACAAGTTTCTTGAGATATCAGTGAGATTTGGAAAAGGATATGTGACGCTCCCTTGGCGACAAGCGGTAACGTTTATTTATAACCCACGTTTATTTATATGTCCACAGACAAGTAGACTGCTAATAGCAGTAGAGATCTACTAACCGAATATACTTGGACACATGGGAACTAGAATACTTGTATTAATGTGAATTGTCATCTTCAGGCTGATGCGAGTAAATCGAGATCAGAGTGCGAGGGCATCTGTGTTCTCTCTACCAGAATCTGTGGTCCGGATGCGGGTGATCAACACAACCCAAACCACCAGCTGTGAGTTGGCGGCACTGTTTATATCAATTATATTTGTCTTAGTATGTGGGCAATGGGGTAGTCTAGTGGTTAAAGCGTTCGCTCGTCACGCCGAAGACCCTGGTTCCATTCCCCACCATTCGTTACTGCTCGTGTCATTCCGGCAAGCCGGATGGCGTCTCGTACCCCCTTCTCGTGGCCATGTTTACGACTAGACCCTGTCTAAGCGCAAACGGGCACGGAGATGAAAATAGTCTAGTACTAGTACCAAGGAAAGATAACTCTAAATTTCCAAACATGGCTACTCCAAGAATATCCTATAGCTATATGCCTTGGACAAAACAACTATACAGTCATACCCTTTGTAAGTATGTTTCTGTGTTGAAAGTTGCTGATCCTTTAGCTCAAAGTTTATGTTTAAAGTGTGCTTTGCATAGTTAGCGAAGTTTCAAAGTTCTACGGTGCCGCCATTTTCATGCTTCGAAATGCGTTTTACTACGCGCGGTTGATTGGTTTGCCACGATTCTTGGCAATAATGGCGTACGATTCGTCTTGTAGGTCACGGAAAGAGGCGAGTAGTTACGAATGATTCCCCACATGGGTGCTGAAATATTTAGCGGCGTAAAACTAAACTCACACACTCAGTTATATCATTATGTGGCAGTGTTATTCGTTCTGTGACGATGTTTCATCAGTATTACGTTGTTTCTGTTCAGCAGCGGTACGGGTAGTGTTATGCTATATTTAGACGTGTGCTATAATTAGACTGGGAGTTCTTGAAGGCACTACAACTGCATCGGTCTTTCCAGAATATTCTGACCAAAAGAGTTAGGAGAACTTGTAAATAAGGGGATTTTTTGTAAATAAGGGGAGCGAACTCTTGCCTCACATCAGCAGTTGTGTGGAGAAATTGTTTTATTGGTCTGTCTACTCAGCCGGGGCCTATTTAAAAGACTTCAGCACTGTTGTAGTAAGGTGAATGTTACCATCATTGTCTTAATTGTTGTATATAGTCACTGCTTTCATTTTGCCTTTGAATTTGTGCGGCCACTCTATTTTGTACCGCCATTGTAATACCTTTTGTAGTGCTTTGTATTGTTTTGTTAAAGTAGTTAACTTAATGCAGGTGTTAATTATGCAGATTGATTTGGGTTTTTTTCTTGGTTCTACACCATGTTCTTTTACGGACTGATTTCCGGTTAACTACTAGCCTAGTGGTTAAAGCGTTCGCCCTTCACGCCGAAAAGCGGGTTCGATTCCCCACGTGGGTACAATGTGTGACGCCCATTTCTGGTGTACCCCGCCGTGATATTGCTGGAATATTGCTAAAGGCAAGGTAAAACTAAACTCACTCACTCAGACTCTGATATGTTAGCTATATTGATAAATCAATAATTATTGCATTGACTTATTTTCAGGTTAGATACATTTCGAACTGTGTGATGTTTCTTTCAGCTGAGAGTGTATGTAGTCGATCTGAGAGTGACTGCGACCACGGCTGCTTTCCTCTTAATGCAACCACCAGGATCTGTTTCTGCGCCCTGGATTACACTTTGCAGAGCAACTATAGAACCTGTAGAAGAGGTAAGACAGTGAGTGAGTGAGTTTAGTTTTACGCCGCACTCAGCAATATTCCAGCTATATGGCGGCGGTCTGTAAATAATCGAATTTGGACCAGACAATCCAGTGATCAACAGCATGACAATCGATCAGCGCAATTGGGAACCGATGACATGAGTCAACCAGGCCAGCGAGCCTGACCACCCGATCCTGTTAGTCGCCAGAAGAGGTAAGACAGCCCATTGGTGGTTGGTTTGTTGTTTAACGCCGCACCCAGCAATATTCCAGCTATATTGCGGCGATCTGTAAATCATCAGCATGAGCATCGATCTACGCAACTGTGATGCGAGGACCTGTGTCAACCAAGTCAGCGAGCCTGACCACCCGATCCCGTTAGTCTCCTTTCACGACAAGCATGGGTTACTGAGGATCAATGCTAACCTGGATCTTCACGAGTCCAGCTGATGGTTATTGGGCGTCAATGAAAACTGTTAATGCTATAAAAGTACATTATATTTAAAGCTATTGATCAATTACATTCACCGTGTTTAGATCAGATATACAAAATCACAGGCTATTGTCCAAAGTGATTTTATGCTCTTCAGATTCTCTTATGTTTTTATCTAAGGCGAATGAATAAAATAATTCTGCAATAATAACTAGAGTAAGTTCTCCTTAAACACAGACTGTTTCTTGCAAATATATAGATATTTTAACGAATGAAAACCTTCACCATTAATGGTGTTCTATGGCACTTTTTTGTCATCCTGGTCCCTATTGGCATTTACGTTTCAGCCATTGCTCTGGTAACTTGAGGTAGAGCAGCCATAAAGCACATGATAACTTTGTTCTGTGATTCAGATTTCTCAGGAGAACTAGAAACCAAATCCAAATCCTGGTTGAAGCCCTTGTCCTCAGACTACTCCGTGCCACCAAGCATGTCCTTAAAGATCAAGGTAAAGGCATGCCACTCAGCTCGCGTGGCTTTGGCAGAGACTGGCAAACGGTTGTACCTTTTCGAACTTGACAGAAGTCGTGGCAACGAGACTGAAATGGCGATCAAGAAGGTATGGCCAGGCGCTCCTCCTGTGGTGTTGGTTCATAAAACCTTCAGCAGACTTGACTGCGATACCTTCCGTCTGTTCTGGATCACATGGAATGAGAAAGTCTTGCGGATTGGTAGAGGCAAAACATTGTATTCCCGTCAGATCCTCGTAGCGAAAGATTCACGTCCGTTCACTGTTAATTTCGTCATGTTTGGTTCTGGCTTCAATGCCACGGCTGTGTGGCAGTTCTAGTGGTTCTGTTTATATGTGCGTCCAACTGGCATGAACTACATTTCAATGTTGAATTGGGGACATTGACGAACAGCTTGTACACCTCCCAACATGTTTCATTGACTTGTTACCACCCCAGGGTCCCGATCCACAAAGCGTTCGTAGCGCTACGACATTCGTAAGCCAATGCTTAACTAAAGAGTTACGACAGGTCGTAACGTTACGAACGCTTTGTGGATCGGGGCCCAGGGGACCGATCCACAAAACGTTCGTAAAGCACTCTGCATATTTCATTCGTAAGCCAATGATAAATTATAGAGATACGATAGGTCGTAACTTTACGAACGCTTTATGTCATTTCTTCTATAACTGGTTCATATTTGTAAATAAAGTGGAGCGTGGAGTTAGCGTGTTGATGATGGTGCTGGAGAAGAGGCGCTTCAGAAGACAACAACTTGTTTCGTATCTTATCTGATTTCGGAACCACTCTGTCAGTACTGCAGATGTACCTTAAGTCCCCGTTGACGTCGTCATGTTCTATTTACCCAAGAGGGGCGACCGTCTCGGTGATGTAGTGGATAGAGCGTCTGAGAGGTCGGTTGTCCGAGACATAAGTGATTTGGTAGATGATATTTCTTGTTACACTGGCGTTCGGTATCATTGGGAGGAAACATGGCAGCACGGAGTCAGACCAATGAGTTTAAAATGTTTAAGTGCGGTACCTCATGGACTAGCACTATGGCACCGCCAGAATTCCTCCTGGAACAAGCAATATGTGTGTGCAATCATATTAAACCGACCCCATCTCATTCCACGTCATCACGGAGCGGTGGGGTACCCTAGTGGTTAAAGCGTTCGCTCGTCACACCGAAGATCCGGCTTCGATACCCCACACGGGTACAATGTGAAGCCCATTTCTGGTGCCCCCCGCCGTTATATTGCTGGAATATTGCTAAATGCGGCGTAAAACCATACTCACTCCACGTCATCATGCGAGTGTAACCTTATGACAATTCCACACCGATTCTCAACCGGCACATGTGCCTCCCGTGAAACATGCATATGGAAGGGAACCAACTTAAGTTAAAATTGAAGTATAAAGGAAGCAAAATTTAATTTTCAGACGAAACATATTAAAATTCATGTTGACATGTTCCTGTCCAGATATGTTTTTGTAGGTGATATGACCATAGTTGTAAAATCTATCTCACTGCTTGTTTTCATGAAATGGGAAATGGTGCTGTGATTGTAAAGGTTGTGTGATTTGACATGACCGTCTGAAGAACTATTCCCTAGAACTCATTTAAGAGTTGTTTGAGTAGCATTCTAGAAGTTTGTGGTATGGAGATGACAAATCTTTATGGATGATCTACTTCTATATTTTGCCAATAGCGACGTTTCGGTATAGATTCAATACCTTAAGCATATCCTTGAAAACGGTATAGCTATACCGAAACGTCGCTATTGTGAAAATAATGAAGTTGACAATCCATAAAGCTTTGCCATCCCTTATTTATGAGGTTTGGCGGTGCCTTGTTTTTGGACTTTTGGGTTTTTGAACTTAATAAAAGGTGGCCTGGGCCTCTTTGTTTCAGTTTTGTTTTTGGTCGAGACGCTGGGTATTTAATTAAATGTAGTAGGTTATATTATGGAAGGTATATTTTATGGAGAGGGTTCTATTTATTGCCGTATCCCCTGTAGACGCCAGCACGGTACCAGGAGTGATCATGCAAAATTGACCTTGAACTGAGGCATTTCAGAGAGGACAAAGTAGTGTCAACGTCACAGGTCTTTCGCATAAACTCTCAGCACTACTGTCAATATACTCTCGGGACAACACACTCCAAAGAAAACATGATGGCACGGTGCCATATATTTTGTTCTTTTGAGGTATTGAGCAAGTCGACTGCCTCACGGTAACAGTGCTAGCTGATCTGCTTCTGCACCAACCGTTCTTTCACTTATGATGAAGTGTGCAAGAACCATTAACCATAACAAAGAAACTATTGGTCTGTGTTCAGGACCGGGCGGATACAATGGACTAGAACATAGCAGCCTCAGATCCTCCTGGTCCTTTACAATGACACCAACTCATCAGAGCGAGTGAACGTACTTGCTACAGAATATGCCTTACGCCATTGTGGCAGTCCGAATCAGAAAGCACTAGAATCTGTACTTTACCAAGAAAAGGAAACCCAAACATAAGTTACATTTCACCTATTTTCAGATGGGTACACAATGTACGTGGTGTAGGCTACCGATCTAAAGACTTCCAGTTTTGTGGAGGTTGCCGTGGGTTAGATGGGTCACTGTGCTGTCGCCATACAGCTGGGATAGAGCTGAAGGCGGCGTTAAACAACAAACAATCAAACAATCAAACCTTGTGTGCTGGCGATTAGGTGCCTCACTGAGTGTAGGTTCGAATCCCGGTATTGACTTAACCAACCCTACAACCCTGCACTCAGCAATATTCCAGCTATATGGCGGCGGTCTGTAAATAATCGAGTCTGGACCAGACAATCCAGTGATCAACAGCATGAACATCGATCGAAGCAAATGGAATACGATGACATGTGTCAACCAAGTCAGCGAGCCTGACTACCCGATCCCGTTAGTCGCCTCTTACGACAAGCATGGGTTACTGAAGACCAATTCTAACCCAGATCTTCACGGGTCCTGCTGCACGGAAGTAGTACTAAAGTTTCCAGTCACATAGAGGCGAACGTGTCCAGAAGCATCAAGAGTAAGGTCCACCTAAATTTCATAGAACTCATCTAACAATCTGTTAAATATTGCTGTAATAACATCTAAAAGTTGATGAAAACGATTAAATCATCTATGCTGATTGCAGTACGGTTCACAGTTGTGTTTGCTGAAATGTAATTTGCGAAAGGGGATACTTCGCAGCGATTAGAGTAAACCTTGTCATTATTTACATTGCACAAGATTAGGCATGGGTGTTACCTGTCATATTTGACTATGTGATTGTTTTCCAACTAAGCTGAAATGTAAATATTGTTTTGTCCTCGGAATTTAAACCTCCAGAACTTGTTGCATTTCGTTCGTGTTTAATACTAAAAGTAACACAGAAAATAGGCCTTCTTTTTTTCAGACAATGACCCAGTGTAATGACTAGCACCGTGAAACGGGTAATATTATAACAAGTAGTGATGGATGGTTAAACGTATGAAATCACAATCACTCTGTTGCCGCCATTTTGGGTGGAGCCGAATCAGACAATGGCTCATGATCTATATTATTTAATGTTCCAAAAATTCTGTTATAGTGATATAACTCATTAAACTTGGCATGTTAACTTTGTATTTGTCCAAAATAACTTAGCATGTGGCGGGCAAGGTCATAGCACATGTATTTTTGCAAATTTACTGTGAATGCAGCGATTACGTGTGTGTGTGTGTGTGTGTGTGTGTGTCCGTGTGTGTGTCCGTGTGTGTGTCTCTCTCTGTGTGTGTCTCTCTCTGTCTGTCTGTCTCTCTCTCTGTCTGTGTGTGTGTGTGTGTGTGTGTGTGTGTGTGTGTGTGTGTGTGCTCTGCCGTTGTGGGGTATTAAAAAACCCGAAAATCAGTGCCAAAAATGACGACGAAGCAGAGACATTATACAAGTTTGGGCAAATTGGAGATATCCATTGCGCAACAATTTATCCAGGACACGACCATACCCAAGCGGTATCGGCTGTCATATATGTGCTTGTAGACTTCTGCGCCGTGTGTGATTATCCCCACAACCTACTTGATCAGAACATGTCTGAATTGTACAGCTGACCCATCGCTATTACCAGGTGACGACAGGCCAGCCAGACTTCGAACAAACGCGAAGGCTCATACACAATGGTTAGAGTAGCTTCCCTTGATGCAAAAGACAATAACTCTACTGGGCGGACCGGATTGTCGTAAAAGTACACAAGCTAAAATGCTTAGGCATTTGTTATTTTGTTTGGGGTAAATGTAGTTACGCCACTGTTTGAGAAACCGGTTTCATTTGGATCTGTATTGACAGTTCTTAATGGCCGATTGAAACATCGCTGACCTGACAGTTCTGTAATTCAAGCCATTACTTCCGTAGTTTGGTTGTTTATCGGATTCCGACGAATTATATTTAAATTTTCCCTGCACGGTGCCTCCTAAGAATAATAGGGGCGGTAGGGTAGGCTTATGGCTAAAGCGTTCGTTCGTCACACCGAAGTCCGGGGATCGATTCCCCACATGGGTACAATGTGTTAAGCCTATTTCTTGTGGACCCCGCCGTGATATTGCTGGAATATTTCTAAAAGCGGCGTAAAACTAAACTCACTCTGTCACACCTGAGAATAATAGCTACAGGTCCTGGAATGCTCATTGGCAAGGTCGTCGCGTTGATAATTGTACAATCTTGTTTACATTTCCTTTGAGATCTGGTTCACTTGGCTTTTGATTTTCGTATGATACAGCTTTATGCCAAAGGCTTTTGCACTACACGTGTGTACCATCAAAGTGATGACATAATGGTTAAGCTGATATGTTTCTGTCAAACATACATTCAAAGTTAGTTATTCATATCGACGTCAGCTAAACATACTCAAACCGGCGGGACAAAAAGCTTGATCACAAATCCAAACATACCCGTATCACACAAACCGGATCGGTCAGATGTAACCGGTTTGATAAACAAGATTAAGACCCACACTGAAGATCACAGAGAACCGGTTGATCACAGCTTTACGTTACAAACCGGTTTTTTATGCACTCTACGATACCCCAGAATGATTTCACAGGAGGCGTGACAATGCGTCACGATTTTGACTAGCCTACTTCGGGTAGAAAATGATCATCGTGCGCCTGTGTATGTAAACGAGACTTATTCAGGGTGGGGTCGATTGTATACCCTGACAAGGCATATTTGGCCTCTCCGTGCCTGTTGGTTAAGTGGTTTATGTTTACCAGAGAGCGACTGCGGATTTTGTACAACGCATGGGCCCAGAGATTCATGATGTAAAGGCGACAGCATAAATCAATGAAGGATTATTGTAGAGTACATTTTAGTGGATTATCACCCGGAATCCGGATTATCGTCGGCATAACTTTACTTCATCATGTAGTGCTATATACCCAAGGTTTGTACATGTTTTTCAATTTCTTAAAATATGTTTGTCTAATGACGTGTTTAGACATTGCGACGATGTTCGGTTCAAGTGTACGAATCGCCACATATCTCTGGACGAAGAAAGTACAGACGAGGACACACATGATTTAGCACAGTAACACACCTTTCATATGTGTCTTCATCTCAAGGTTGGTATGGTGCGAGAAAACATTACCCAGTTAAATTAACATTTGAAACTGGTCGTATTGGACTAAACAAGGATTGGTAAGTGGACAATCACCATCATAGCAATTACCTTTTCATAATTAAATTGATTTTATGGACAAATTTACAAATTGTCAAACTGTCCCAAATTGAGAATTATCAATGGTCACTTAAAAACAAAACTTAAATAAGAGTTTTCGCAAGTGTTAAGATGTTTGTACAAACTATTTTGACAGTTGTATACATATTCACAAATTCTTTGTTTTCAGTCTTTATATCTGCATACAGCCCATGTCCTCGGTTGATCATTTATCCCTTCCATGTCCCCAGTCGTTGATTCATGCACACAGTCTGTGATGTTATAATATTCACACAGCTTCTCACTCGCATAACTAAATATCACATCTACCTACAGCCCCCAACCCTCTACCCACATGTACAACTACATGTCTACAACCTAGCTCCCAACTTTCTACCCACATATATACCTACGTATCTATACTCTAGCTCCCAACCTTCTACCTACATGTATACCTACATATCTATACCCTAGCTCCCAACCTTCTACCTACCTGTATACCTACATCTATACCTTCCACCTATATACTATATCTATACCCTAGCTCCCAACCTTCTACCTACATGTATACCTACATATCTATACCCTAGCTCCCAACCTTCTACCTACACGTATACCTACATATCTATACCCTAGCTCCCAACCTTCTACCTACACGTATACCTACGTATCTATACCCTAGCTCCCAACCTTCTACCTACACGTATACCTACATATCTATACCCTAGCTCCCAACCTTCTACCCACATGTATACCTACGTATCTATACCCTAGATCCCAACCTTCTACCTACATGTATACCTACATACCTATACCGTAGCTCCCAACCTTCTACCTACATGTATACCTACGTATCTACACCCTAGCTCCCAACCTTCTACCCAGATGTATACCTACATATCTATACCGTAGCTCCCAACCTTCTACCTACATGTATACCTACGTGTCTATACCCTAGCTCCCAACCTTCTACCTACATGTATACCTGCGTGTCTATACCCTAGCTCCCAACCTTCTACCTACATGTATACCTACGTATCTATACCGTAGCTCCAAACATTCTACCTACTTGTATACCTACTTATCTATACCCTTGCTTCCAAACTTCTACCCACTGTATACACCTACATATGTTTAACCTAACATCAACCTTCTATCCACATGTATACCTACATAGCCCCCCATTCAACCCAAACGAATACCAACAGTTATCAACCCGTCTGTATTTACATGCCTTTTAGCCACGTACGTACCTACATATCTACCAATACACCTGTACATTTTACTAGCCGTATACATACAAATATATTTGTTTGTATATGCCAGCCTACGTGCTTCCTTTCGTGTCTAAACATCCTCTACCTACGGGGTGACTATTCTTATCTCCACGTAACCAACAAACAAACAAATAAGGTCATACTTTATGGATGAGCAACTTCTTTCTCCTTAAGGACCGTTAATAATTTAAGGCTAGTGGGGGTGATGATGATTTTAATTGAGAAGCATGTACACTGTGAATGAATGACCTAACAATGCGTACCTGTACAGGACCGGGTTAGAATTGATATTCAGTAACCCATTCTTGTCGTAAAAGGCGACTAACGGGATTAGGTGGTCAGGCTCGCCGACTTGGTTGACACATATCATCGTATCCCGATTGCGTATTACCTATGTAGAATTGTGTCCCTTAGTCGAGCCAAGAAAGTATAACCGTCGGGTCGAATCCTGGTTCTCTAGGATTATGTTTCTGCATTTGTCAGCACCAAACCCGTGATCCTAGCTTCCACTGAAATGGCAAACACCTGCATCATGTGGGGCTGATATAACTATTACTGGAAACTACGGTTATATCGAACTAAAATTGAACATTAATTTTAGTTCGTTATACCCGTGGTTCGTTGTACACATTTCGACTACAATATGCACAAGGACTCAAATGGAACACTACTTTTAGTTCGTTATAACCGTGGTTCGTTGTACACATTTCGACTACAATATGCACAAGGACTCAAATGGAACACTACTTTTAGTTCGTTATAACCGTGGTTCGTTGTATGCATTTCGACTACAATATGCACAAGGACTCAAATGGAACACTACTTTTAGTTCGTTATAACCGTGGTTCGTTGTATGTATTTCGACTAAAGTATACAGCATGTGGATGGGACATAAAGCCAGTTCGTTACATCCGTCGATTCGTTATAAACGAGTTCGTTATAAAGGTAGTTAACTGTACAATGAAAGGGGGACTCAAATACAAGAAATAAGAATGATCTGCGTGTATCTGCACGAGGTCATTGCATTACCCGATTGTGATGTGTAAACAGTGTTTGTGCCAGGTACGTCTCATCGAAGGGTATTATCTGCCATTCGTCAATATTAGCATTGTCGCTTCGGGGATATATTCCATATTTAATTTGCTCTTGTGAAGATTTACATGGCAACTTTATTACAGACTGATCAATATAGTATTACATAATTATCTGCCAAAATACACTGTACAAGAATTCCTACAATAGAAGGTAAATACATGTCGTGTTCGATCAAACTGCAAGGAATCCTTGAACAATGGTCAATTTGCATAATTAAGCTTTTTGGTGCGGCCTAAGTACTTCCACCGCATCGAAATACATGGACAAATTCTACTGTAGATCATATAGTGGATCAATTTACATAGTTGAATGCATATGTCGTAAATTAAGGATCCACGCCCACTTTACTGAGAGAATTAGTTATTTCTGAAGGTACTAAAACAGCATTTATAATGAAAATAGTACTCAGTGTTTCAATTTGTGTGCATTCAAATTATGACTTTTCGCATAGGTCAGTAAGATATCTATAATTTAGTAATTCTTTCTGGAACAACGCATTTTACTGTTAATTATGAAATCAATCTCAGCATGAGCTAAATGCGAAATATGCGTGAATGTATAAGGTAACGAATTATGAGTGGGTGAGTGAGTGAGTGAGGTTAGGTTTTGCTTTTAGCAATAGTCCAGCAATATCACGGCAGGGGACACCAGAAATAGGCTTCATACATAGTAACCATGTGGGGAATCGAACCTGGGTCTTTGGCGTGACGAGCGAACGCTTTAACTATTAGGCTACCCCAACGCCCCATTACCGAATCATGAGCATGGGTAATTGTGTTTTATTGACACTTCAGGTTTACAAACACAGGCAATGAACAATCTGTGAATGACGTGTAATTACTAATCATTGATTTGTCAGTCGAGAATTACTGTTTAATGCCCCGTGCCTTCACCAATGACAGATAATCCGCAATACTGTTTCATATATCTATGTATATTGGAGCGGTCTTCATATAAGTTCTCTTGAGCTTGTTGACCAATCCAGTTCATGAAAATTCTGTCTTTGCTTTTTCATGAAATAAATATGTTTAAACCAATCCGCAATTACCCATTAACAGATTTATCTCAATATTACCCTGTCCTTATCTGTGAAAATGCAGAAAAATGTTTTTTTTAATTTCAAATGTAGACATCAGCTCAGTAAGTCTGATGTTGAAATGACATGATGATTCATAAACAATTGAAGTTTCATGACGTCTGGAACAAATGATCTCATCTTTCGGGTTACTTCGTTCATATGACGTCACGTTGATTTGGACAATTTCGCAAACAGTGTAACAATTCTTACGAAGCTCAGTGAGCAGTAATTGAATATGATTTTCCCATATCGGTTCTATTATAGATAATATTATTATGCCATACATCACAGAAAAAAGCTTCAATAAAGAATCTAATTGGTCACCAGATGGTTAGTGTGGTCGCTGTTATTGCCACCAACCGTGTTCGATTGCTGTTTTGGTTCTTGGCAAATCTATCACACAACCCTCGTCTATTGTCTTGCTGATATGTTTTGTTGATGACTGTTCAAAAACTTCAAATGTAGCATTCCTGGCATTAATTTCCTGACGCATTTTAAGCCGTTTGTCTGCATCGCATTTACAACATGACGCATTAATTTCATGACACATTTTAAGCCATTGGTCTGCATCGCATTAACAACGTGACGCATGAGTTTCATGACGCAATTTAAGCCGTTTATGTGCACTCGCATTAACAACGTGACACATTAATTTCATCACGCATTTTAAGCTTCATGACAACATGACACATTTTAAGCCGTTGGTCTGCATCGCATTAACAACGTGACGCATGAGTTTCATGACGCAATTTAAGCCGTTTATGTGCACTCGCATTAACAACGTGACACATTAATTTCATCACGCATTTTAAGCTGTTTGTCTGCATCGCATTAACAACGTGACACATTAATTTCATGAGTTACATTGCTTATTGACATAAATTGTCTTCAGCCGCTACCCCGTCCCCTTTCGACGGATGTGGGCCCGGTCGACAGAACATCCTCAGCATTGATGAGTTGGACATCGTTCTGAAATGGATGCCAGATACGTTCAAGAACCCGGATGACATATGTGTGACACAACTAGGCGAGGGATCATATCTGTGTCGAGTAAGTATTCATATACCGTTATAACTAGGCATATGTATGTGTAAGGTTGTTTAAAATAGGACATTGTCGTTTATAGACACCAATGGCCTGGAGCTGCTGGAATATTACTCGACGTGAAGGGAAAGGGGAAGTTATCTATCTTGTCAAAGAGTCTTGTGATGGTTTTTTTCTCACTTTTAATCTGAATTTCTAGCAATGGGCTAAACTAATAATAGGCAATGGATAGATTAGTGGAATGGAATTGTTTGGTTGTCTGTCATTGAACAATATCAAATCATTGATATACCTGATTTTAAAGCTTAATGTAATTTCCTGCCCTAATCCTTTTTTGGATTTACTTACAAGAAACACATGTAGAAATAATAATAAAAGCAAAATGTTGAAGCCTACTTACCTAAATGCCTTTAACATTAAGTACCTAATAAATACCGAACGCTCACTGTAAAGTTGTTGGCCCGAACCTCGTGTTTAAGGTTTGCCAATCAGAGCAGAAACTCCGAGTGATACTCACAAAGAATCGGATGAACCAAAAGGGGAGTACAACAGGCACCGATGTGGATGACTACTTATTGCCTAAATGTCTTTAACACATTGAATACTTAAGCACATGTAAGACAAGAAATACCGAGTCAGGGCCCAGTTTCACAAAGCTATCGTAGCGCTACGACTGTCGTAAGTGTATGCTACAGTATAGGAGGTTCGACAGTCGTCGAGCTACCATAGCTTTGCGAAACGGGACCCAGGAAATGTTAAACAGGGCCTCCTTTCACAAAGCACTAAGGTGATCGTAGGTCACTAAGGTAACCTTAGTGCAATGTTTAAGAATGGGAGTTAAGGTTAACCTCAGTAAAGGTTGCTTCGTGAAAGGAGCCCCAGGGTTAAAGGGCGTTTAACCAATCACACCCCTCTCGTTACAAGACAATCGTTCAACAAAATTTCTTTTCTCTTAAACAGTTGTCAGGTTTGTGGATTAGTAAAGCCTTTACAGGATGTACTTATAACAAATGTGGCTGGGACTGTACAGTTGGGAATGATAGGAGTAAACATGGAGGAAACAGTCATCTCAACTCGAAGAGATACTAGAAATCAATGACGGTAGCCAGTCGGTACCCATCTTGCCATGCTGTTGATGTTCGTTTAGAAGTATAACTCCGCGGTGTTAATGACAAATAACGAATACATCGCCGACACGTTTTGAGGCCTACTGACAGGAAATAATACGTAATGTAGAAGCCCGAGCATAGTTATGTTACTCCTATGATTATAGTCTTACTAATCAAGGCTATTGTTACATTGGACAGTTTAGAACTTAGTTTGATATTTTCAACACTATTTACATATATTTAACTTATCAGCACTATACAACTATTTGACAATGTTGATTTCTCACCATTCTTGCTTCAAAGATATCCAAATCGTATTATGTGGGTTCGAGCCCTAACGGTGGCGCATTTATGAACCATTTTTTAAACACTTTTAAACGGATGTCAGAGTTTGAATGTGTGTATTTAATTATTTGACTTTGACTGTAAATAACTGACATGAACAAATAATGAATAATTCACCGGAGAGACGTCACCTGTATGTTTTGTATCAGGATGCGTACAGCGGGGATTACAGCGGCATCTGTCGGGCGATGTGGTGCAGGGACCCTTCCAGCAGGGTGTGCACTCTCGTCGACGCCAATGACGGCGTACAGTGTGGGAACAGGAAGGTAGGGACGCCAGATGCAATACAATTTATCTCAAGATAATGCCACAGGATGTTTTATTGCGACCCGTCAAGATTCGGGTTAGGTTTGGTCTCCAATAACCCAAGCTTGTCGTAAAAGGCGATTAACGGGATCAGGTGGTCAGGAACCGCCAGGTGCAATATGCTCTCAAAATAATGGACATGGATTTACCTCCCTTGCATTTGCATGAAATGAGGAGACACCAGAGAGAAACATTGGAATTACAAATACTTTTGGTATACGGAAAGACCATTCTTTATGTGACGTAATGATCAGTGACGTGTACGATGAATGCTGTGATAAGGGTCTGGGAAAGCCAGACTGCTTTTCTCCATATGGTTGGGTTCAAAATCCAGAAGTGGACAAACCATCTGACTGGAGTGTACTGATTTGGAGTTGGATCCTCAACGGGTCATTTCAAGGATAATGTTAAACGATACATGAAGCGTCGGTCAGTTCGGCGTCAATATACACACTCTTTATCTATCTCTGTGTGTGAGAGAGAGTGTGTGTGAGTGTATGAGGGAGTGTGTGAGTGAGTGTATGGGAGAGGGGGTGGGGGTGGGGGTGGGGTGGTCCGGTGTTGGGCTGTGGCATGGTATCTCGTTGGAAATTGCTGAAAACGTCAGACCCGACTCACTCTCTCACCACACTTCACCTCACCCAGAACAAAATTTGCAATATGATCTCATTATCTTGCTATACGTTTCTTATATGTATGCTTTTGATCAACAGTGGTGTCTCAGAGGGGAATGTCGCTTTTCTGATCAAGCCGTCGCCACTCCAGGTAAGTTGAGAGTGTTTTCCGTTGGTGCTTAAAAGCTCATGCTCAATGATTTATTTGTTATTTATAAATATCAAAAATATATTTATCAGATTCAGTCGACATTTGATATAGATAGAAAACATAGTCACACAATTCAATAAGTTTTCTTGTAGGGAGCCGTCTCTCTATGAGTCTTTTAACCTTTAGAACTTCAGTAGACATCAATACTCGCGTGTTTCATTGATCGTTCAATTGATTCCGTTGAAGGCGTGTAAAGTGCCTTGATACGGAGTCCCACCATTTGTCAGGCACCCAAGTTTTGTATACAAAATTATATGGTTGAGAGAACACAAAAGCAAAGGCTGTTACCCATTACGCTAAAGGACTAGTCCAACTGATAGTCCTGTAGTCAGACACTTTGAAAGAATATGGTGAAATGTATAATGTGTCATAGGTATATGTATTTGCCGGTATATATTTACACAATAAAGCGCATATTTTAACGAGCAATACTCTGGTGCTTAGGTGTCTCAGGATTCTACGACTGGGTTCAAATCTAAGATATACTGGACAAAATAAGTTAGGGATATTGGTATTTTTATGATAAATATTTTATCAGTGTGTCAATGAATATATAGATCATTATTCATAATTTCAAACTTTACATATATCCCTAAGTATTTTGTCCAGTATATATTGCCCTGATTATCGTCCTTGGTCTGTTATTCCTGTTAACCTAGTTTTTTCCTTTAAAAGACTGCATTTTAGTCACTTAGACATACCACATGATAAAATTGCGTCATGAAAATATTCTTTTCATTTTTCTCTTTCAAAACATGGCATGTTTTCATAACAAGGTATAAAGAAGTATACCTGTATTTCAGATTCCTGTCCATTCGGCGACACTGCGATGACCAACGGCTTTGGAATGTCGTGTCCGGATATGATATCGCGTGACAAGAAGTTGTGCTATGACACCAGTATAGAACAAATGTGTTGTCAGTCTTGTCGAGCTGTGAGGACGTACTTGAAAGGTATTCGACACAAACGTTTTGTTTTGCATCGGTGTAATCATGTCTGATATCTCTGTAACGTAAGATGTTATATGAATAATCTGATAATTTGGGCAACTGAGTGTACTTATGCACAATGTAGACCTAATTAATTAACTTAAGATGTATCACTTATCAAACCTATATGTTCGCTTTGTTTAACGATGCACACGGCTATATTCCGTTTATGGCCGTGATCTGAAATTAATCGAATTTAGATCAGTCAATCCATTGGTTGACACCTTGAGAATAGATCAACCCATTTGGGAAACGATGACATGCATCATCCAAGACAGCGAGGCGGACTACCCGATCCTGCTAGTCTTCTGGAAACTAGATAAGACCAGTTCTAACCGGATCTTACTCAACAGAGAACACTTTACAAAGCTTTCAGTAACGCTTCTTAATTTTTTAGGATGCATATACGGTGACAGGACAGACGGGTGCAGCAGAGCTGAATGTCCACTGATGACCACCAATGGTCTGTTGAATTGCTGCCAGACATGTTCGTATCTTGTCCCGACGGAAGTACCTCCAACGACTTCAACAGTTCCAAGACCCAGCCAAGGTACAACTAGACCAGAGATAGAAACGTCCACACGAATGCCACGAACTGATCCGAGAACCACGGAGATGCCTGGAACAGCGACAACGACAACGACAACGGCCACGAACATCACTTCAACATCCCCGACATCAGCCACAAGGGGCTCGCCACCAACAACTAATAGGCCACAGTCTACCGTGAGTCTTCCATCAGCAAGCGCAACGCCTGTTCAAGCATCGGATACGACCAGTAGTCGGTCAGTCTCAGCAACGACCACAGCGGGACCCACTGGGACAACGGCTGGACAAGCATCTACTACAACAAGTGGTCAGCCAGGAACTACAGCAACTACAGAGGGACGGACTGGGACAACAGCTGGACAAACACCTACTACAACAAGTGGTCAGCCAGGAACTACAGCAACTACAGCGGAACGTACTGGGACAACATCTGCAGGACCATCCGACACTAGCCAGCCAGGAACGGGAATAACTGGGTCCCAACAGGATGGTCCCAACAGTAAGTTAAACATAAATACATGTAGATAGTAGTAATCCTTTTATATTCTCATCCATTTTCGTCATCAATTTGATTATAATATTGTTTAACTTGTATACGACTTCATGTGACTAAAATGAGCATCGAAAAGATGTCAGATTTATGGATTTGATTCAATCCATAGTTTAATATCCACCTCCAGTACGACATTGTTTGCTGATTCTTTTGTTAATTTACTTGTTGCAGTTGTTGCTATGGGAACAGGCATTGGGGTCGGAGCAGCTGTCTTGGTAGCTGTCATTGTGATAGTTGTCTATGTCGTAAGGAAGAGAATGTTGACGTCACAACCATTGCAGAACATGGCATCTGAAGATGATCATTCCATAGGCGGGGTACGTTTTCTGACAGACTCAAACATAGATAATAAGTAATGACGATGGTTAAAAAATATATATGCTCTCTCTATACATATACATAATTTATATTATGACATTTATGACGTATTCGAGTGCCAATAAATATGCCCCTTATATCAAAGTGGTGACGATAGCCAAAGAGATTTAATGGAATTATCGTTCCAGCCAATGGGTTTTGTAAATCTTTTACCGCTATTATACAATGTACATAGTTTCCTGTTTCAGAGAATAATGTTTAATTAATTTCTACACATTCCTCTTTTTTACAGGATTCATTTAGTCGTTTGACAGCAGATATGAACGTTACCAGTACTACCTGGTATCCAAGCTATCGAACATTCACCAATATGGACTGACCATGTCATAGGAAGTGACCAGACACCATATTCAAGTTCGATATCTCTGAAATATAACTTTTGATTGATTTCCATATTTGAAGGCAAAACTAACAAGCTTCAACTCACTACAGATAATTGTGTTGATTTCTGTTCTGATGTACCCATTGTGAGTTCTCTCCCTTTGAACTGATCATCGTTTCGTTGCTAAATGTTTCAACAGTATTCAAACATTTCGGTGTTATTTTCGTTGACGAAATCGAACTCACCACACCTTCACCATATGTGGATAGACAGACACATAAAATAATTCCATATTTTAAATAATAATTTTGAATAAATATTTAACATGAACCTCAACTCATTTGAGGTTTCTCAAAGACTTTCCAATACACATGAGGAATCGTTGTCATGGCAAAAGACGTCAGGCACTACTGGTGACGTCTTGCCACTCTAGTCTTCGACTTGTTACGAATTCCATGAACTGTAGGTATCATTTTTGTCTGGTGTTTCAATCTTACTTGATGGTTAAAGAGTCGCCACGTCAAAGGCCCAGGTTGGAAATCAGTTTTAGGGGTCCCCTGCCTTGATATTACTGGAATATTGCTCAAACGGCAAAAATCTCAATCTACTTTACAACGTACCGTTTGTAACGTCCTCTACAACATTCAGTATTGTTTTTCTTTCTCCCTCCATGGTTGATAGCTGTGAAACCTGTAAAACTGTAAAACCTAATGGTACGCTAGTATTGATTAGACATGTTTATATATGCAATATTTTGAGCAAATTGGTTCATCTGAAAGACGATATAAAATTTAGTTGATGAAACATATATGTTTATGTGTTTACTGTTATCTAATTAATCAGAAGTTGTTTATAGGAGCAAGGGGTGGTGGGATAGCCTAATGGTTTAAGCGTTCGCCCGTCACGCCGAAGACCCGGGTTCGATTACTCACATGGGCACAATGTGTGAAGCCCATTTCTGGAGTCCCCCGCCGTGATATTGCTGGAATATTGCTAAAAGCGGCGTAAAACTAAACTCAGTCAGTCAGTTCGTCACGCCGAAGGCCCGGGTACGATTCCCCACATGGGTATACAATGTGTTAAGCCCATATCTGATGTCCCCCGCGGTGATATTGCTGGAATATTGCTAAAAGCGTCGTAAAACCATACTCAGTCAGTCAGTCAGTTTATAGGACTTCAATACGAAATTCTTGTCAACGCACATAGGACTGCAATATATGCCATTTCCGTGTTATTAAATGTGAGTGTAATTGCCATTACGTTTTTTGTCAATGTTGTTTCTAGAACTATGTAACCTTTATTACCGATGATAATTAAAGAGTGATCCCTTAAATTCCAATTTGTTTTTACACTGATTCACACCCCTTGAAACCGCCTCGGTGGTGTGGTGGTTAGAGCGTCCGGCCGGATTGCGAAGTTCGCGAGTTCGATCGCCCGCCGCGTCATACCAAAAGACGTTTGAATATGGTACTTGTTGTTCCCTGCCTGGCGCTCGGCATTAATGGGTAATGGTCGGCTCGGAGATCTTTGTATCTGAGTGGGGTATTCATGTTTAACTGCAGCATGGTAAAACCAGCTAGTACAAGCAGCCACACAAACATGCACCCACGCATGCACGTCATCATATGAGCTGAACATTCTTAAGTACGACAATAAACCCCATTTCACCTCACCTCACCCCACAACCCTTCAGAAGGCATTTCTGCTATTCACGTTGCGATTCAAGCAAATCATTCATGTTTAACATCAGTGAAAACGACGGTAATTTGTTTGGTTTTAGCTTATTGTTTACTCATGCTTTTAATTGTTGGATTGTCTGGTCCAAATTTGATTATTTAAATATCGCCGTCATATAGCTGGAATATTGCTGAGTGCAGCGTTAAACAACATCTGTCTTCCCATGTAAAACATTTCACTAGCAGCAGTAAATGTTTAACACAGATTGTGTTTGTTGTTTGTGTCGCAATAACCGCTGCCTTGTTTACATTTCAAATGACTAAGACCTCCGTGATCTTTACAACTATTAAAGCCACCTAAACGATATCGCGGCGGGTGTTAATGGTGTGCCATATTGATGTGATTGTCATGTATATTTACATTGATTTGAGTGTGTAGGCGTCAAAGAATAATGCCATTTACATAAGCATTTTGACGTACATGCATCTGCTCATAGGCCTATCATTAAAAGCTTTGAATTGAGCACAACAAGCAAACGTATTAATAAATCTTGTCAAATAATATATTTCAAAAAGGAAATGCACATGCGGGAGAAAGAGTATTGTAGGTCTATTCGAGTATGGCGACCATCGTTCAGCTCATTACGTTGCATTGGTATCAGTAAGGTTTATGTACACATCAAAGGGACTAAATGATTCCTTCAGTTTCAGTGTGTAAACATTTATCATGTAAAATACAGAGTCCAACAATTGGTGCTGATCGAAGCTCAAGATGTACATATTATATATATTCATTCACCTATTACTCTGCTTTCAAACTATTTTCTCCTTGAGCAGGTTGAAGGCTTCCGGAAGGTCTTAGTGACATAACAGACTGATATTGCCATGAAAATATTGCGTGGTGGAATTAAAGGACTTATTACCTAAATGAATAACACCGTGCACATTTGAAGTTGAACAATGAATCTTTTAGGGAATATTATAATTAGTTCAATTTTAGTACATTCAAGGCATTTGGGGTGCTGATGACACATGGACACGAGTCTCTATTATCACTCACAAAAACTCCACAATGAATAGGTAAACATGCAGAAAACAATAGATGTACAGGGGATGTTAAAAATAATGTTAAAAACATATAGGTGGGCTGAGCCTGAAATCAAACATACAACGATATTACACAAGCATTCACTCAAATCAATCAACCACTAGCCATGGCTTAACTACAGATATACAGTTATACGATGTTTAGGTGCTAAGTACAGAGGTTATAGCAGAGGTTATAGCTGACTGCTGTAATTGTTTAGGTGCTAAGTACAGAGGTTATAGCTTACTGCTGTAATTGTTTAGGTGCTAAGTACAGAGGTTATAGCTTACTGCTGTAATTGTTTAGGTGCTAAGTACAGAGGTTATAGCTTACTGCTGTAATTGTTTAGGTGCTAAGTACATAGGTTATAGCTTACTGCTGTAATTGTTTAGGTGCTAAGTACAGAGGTTATAGCTTACTGCTGTAATTGTTTAGGTGCTAAGTTATAGAGCTTATTGTTTAGGTGCTAAGTACAGAGGTTATAGCTTACTGCTGTAATTGTTTAGGTGCTAAGTACAGAGGTTATAGCTTACTGCTGTAATTGTTTAGGTGCTAAGTACAGAGGTTATAGCTTACTGCTGTAATTGTTTAGGTGCTAAGTACATAGGTTATAGCTTACTGCTGTAATTGTTTAGGTGCTAAGTACAGAGGTTATAGCTTACTGCTGTAATTGTTTAGGTGCTAAGTACAGAGGTTATAGCTTACTGCTGTAATTGTTTAGGTGCTAAGTACAGAGGTTATAGCTTACTGCTGTAATTGTTTAGGTGCTAAGTACATAGGTTATAGCTTACTGCTGTAATTGTTTAGGTGCTAAGTACAGAGGTTATAGCTTACTGCTGTAATTGTTTAGGTGCTAAGTACAGAGGTTATAGCTTACTGCTGTAATTGTTTAGGTGCTAAGTACATAGGTTATAGCTTACTGCTGTAATTGTTTAGGTGCTAAGTACAGAGGTTATTATATAGCTTACTGCTGTAATTGTTTAGGTGCTAAGTACAGAGGTTATAGCTTACTGCTGTAATTGTTTAGGTGCTAAGTACAGAGGTTATAGCTTACTGCTGTAATTGTTTAGGTGCTAAGCAAGTACAGAGGTTATAGCTTACTGCTGTAATTGTTTAGGTGCTAAGTACAGAGGTTATAGCTTACTGCTGTAATTGTTTAGGTGCTGCAGAGGTTATAGCTTACTGCTGTAATTGTTTAGGTGCTAAGTACAGAGGTTATAGCTTACTGCTGTAATTGTTTAGGTGCTAAGTACAGAGGTTATAGCTTACTGCTGTAATTGTTTAGGTGCTAAGTACATAGGTTATTATATAGCTTACTGCTGTAATTGTTTAGGTGCTAAGTACAGAGGTTATAGCTTACTGCTGTAATTGTTTAGGTGCTAAGTACAGAGGTTATAGCTTACTGCTGTAATTGTTTAGGTGCTAAGTACAGAGGTTATATATAGCTTACTGCTGTAACATTGCTTACTGCTGTAATTGTACTGGTGCTACTTACTGCTACAGTACATAGGTTATAGCTTACTGCTGTAATTGTTTAGGTGCTAAGTACAGAGGTTATAGCTTACTGCTGTAATTGTTTAGGTGCTATACAGACATAGGTTATAGCTTACTGCTGTAATTGTTTAGGTGCTAAGTACAGAGGTTATAGCTTACTGCTGTAATGTAATTGTTTAGGTGCTAAGGTAAGTACAGGTTATAGCTTACTGCTGTAATTGTTTAGGTGCTAAGTACAGAGGTTATTATATAGCTGTAATTGTACTGGTGCTAGTACATGGGTTATATGCTGTAATTGTTTAGGTGCTAAGTACATAGGTTATAGCTTACTGCTGTAATTGTTTAGGTGCTAAGTACAGAGGTTATAGCTTACTGCTGTAATTGTTTAGGTGCTAAGTACAGAGGTTATAGCTAATTACTGCTGTAATTGTTTGGGTTTATAGCTAATTGTTTGGGTACTAGAGGTTAGGTGCTAAGCATTTACTGCTGTAATTGTTTAGGTGCTAAGTACATAGGTTATAGCTTACTGCTGTAATTGTTTAGGTGCTAAGTACATGGTTATAGCACTGCTGTAATTGTTTAGGTGCTAAGTACAGAGGTTATAGCTTACTGCTGTAATTGTTTAGGTGCTAAGTACAGAGGTTATAGCTTACTGCTGTAATTGTTTAGGTGCTAAGTACATAGGTTATAGCTTACTGCTGTAATTGTTTAGGTGCTAAGTACAGAGGTTATAGCTTACTGCTGTAATTGTTTAGGTGCTAAGTACATAGATTATAGCTTACTGCTGTAATTGTTTAGGTTATAGCTTTACTGCTAATTGTACTAAGTACAGGTTATAGCTTACTGCTGTAATTGTTTAGGTGCTAAGTACAGAGGTTATAGCTTACTGCTGTAATTGTTTAGGTGCTAAGTACAGAGGTTATAGCTTACTGCTGTAATTGTACAGGTGCTAAGTACAGAGGTTATAGCTTACTGCTGTAATTGTTTAGGTGCTAAGTACAGAGGTTATAGCTTACTGCTGTAATTGTACAGGTGCTAAGTACAGAGGTTATAGCTTACTGCTGTAATTGTTTAGGTGCTAAGTACAGAGGTTATAGCTTACTGCTGTAATTGTTTAGGTGCTAAGTACAGAGGTTATAGCTTACTGCTGTAATTGTTTAGGTGCTAAGTACAGAGGTTATAGCTTACTGCTGTAATTGTACAGGTGCTAAGTACAGAGGTTATAGCTTACTGCTGTAATTGTACAGGTGCTAAGTACAGAGGTTATAGCTTACTGCTGTAATTGTTTAGGTGCTAAGTACAGAGGTTATAGCTTACTGCTGTAATTGTTTAGGTGCTAAGTACAGAGGTTATAGCTTACTGCTGTAATTGTACAGGTGCTAAGTACAGAGGTTATAGCTTACTGCTGTAATTGTTTAGGTGCTAAGTACAGAGGTTATAATTTACTGCTGTAATTGTACAGGTGCTAAGTACAGAGGTTATAGCTTACTGCTGTAATTGTACAGGTGCTAAGTACAGAGGTTATAGCTTACTGCTGTAATTGTTTAGGTGCTAAGTACAGAGGTTATAGCTTACTGCTGTAATTGTTTAGGTGCTAAGTACATAGGTTATAGCTTACTGCTGTAATTGTACAGGTGCTAAGTACAGAGGTTATAGCTTACTGCTGTAATTGTTTAGGTGCTAAGTACAGAGGTTATAGCTTACTGCTGTAATTGTACAGGTGCTAAGTACATAGATTATATAGCTTACTGCTGTAATTGTTTAGGTGCTAAGTACATAGGTTATAGCTTACTGCTGTAATTGTACAGGTGCTAAGTACAGAGGTTATAGCTTACTGCTGTAATTGTTTAGGTGCTAAGTACAGAGGTTATAGCTTACTGCTGTAATTGTTTAGGTGCTAAGTACAGAGGTTATAGCTTACTGCTGTAATTGTACAGGTGCTAAGTACAGAGGTTATAGCTTACTGCTGTAATTGTACAGGTGCTAAGTACAGAGGTTATAGCTTACTGCTGTAATTGTTTAGGTGCTAAGTACAGAGGTTATAGCTTACTGCTGTAATTGTTTAGGTGCTAAGTACAGAGGTTATAGCTTACTGCTGTAATTGTTTAGGTGCTAAGTACAGAGGTTATAGCTTACTGCTGTAATTGTTTAGGTGCTAAGTACATAGATTATATATAGCTTACTGCTGTAATTGTTTAGGTGCTAAGTACATAGGTTATAGCTTACTGCTGTAATTGTACAGGTGCTAAGTACAGAGGTTATAGCTTACTGCTGTAATTGTTTAGGTGCTAAGTACAGAGGTTATAGCTTACTGCTGTAATTGTTTAGGTGCTAAGTACAGAGGTTATAGCTTACTGCTGTAATTGTACAGGTGCTAAGTACAGAGGTTATAGCTTACTGCTGTAATTGTACAGGTGCTAAGTACAGAGGTTATATATGCTTACTGCTGTAATTGTACAGGTGCTAAGTACAGAGGTTATAGCTTACTGCTGTAATTGTACAGGTGCTAAGTACAGAGGTTATAGCTGACTGCTGTAATTGTACAGGTGCTAAGTACAGAGGTTATAGCTTACTGCTGTAATTGTACAGGTGCTAAGTACAGAGGTTATAGCTTACTGCTGTAATTGTACAGGTGCTAAGTACAGAGGTTATAGCTGACTGCTGTAATTGTACAGGTGCTAAGTACAGAGGTTATAGCTTACTGCTGTAATTGTTTAGGTGCTAAGTACAGAGGTTATAGCTTACTGCTGTAATTGTACAGGTGCTAAGTACAGAGGTTATAGCTTACTGCTGTAATTGTACAGGTGCTAAGTACAGAGGTTATAGCTTACTGCTGTAATTGTTTAGGTGCTAAGTACAGAGGTTATAGCTTACTGCTGTAATTGTACAGGTGCTAAGTACAGAGGTTATAGCTTACTGCTGTAATTGTACAGGTGCTAAGTACAGAGGTTATAGCTTACTGCTGTAATTGTACAGGTGCTAAGTACAGAGGTTATAGCTTACTGCTGTAATTGTACAGGTGCTAAGTACAGAGGTTATAGCTTACTGCTGTAATTGTACAGGTGCTAAGTACAGAGGTTATAGCTTACTGCTGTAATTGTACAGGTGCTAAGTACAGAGGTTATAGCTTACTGCTGTAATTGTACAGGTGCTAAGTACAGAGGTTATAGCTTACTGCTGTAATTGTACAGGTGCTAAGTACAGAGGTTATAGTTTACTGCTGTAATTGTACAGGTGCTAAGTACAGAGGTTATAGCTTACTGCTGTAATTGTACAGGTGCTAAGTACATAGGTTATAGCTTACTGCTGTAATTGTTTAGGTGCTAAGTACAGAGGTTATAGTTTACTGCTGTAATTGTACAGGTGCTAAGTACAGAGGTTATAGCTTACTGCTGTAATTGTACAGGTGCTAAGTACAGAGGTTATAGCTTACTGCTGTAATTGTACAGGTAATCATAATAACTCACTGAACTGTGTTTTCATCTTCAACTACAATTATGTAAAGTATGTGATATATTTCAAGTACATCAAATCCGAACTGCATTATACAGTACATCATATTTCTAAATATAAACTAGAAACCATCCATATACACAACATTTGATACAATATGAATCAACCTCAAGTCCTCATATAATAAGAAAATATATTTCCAAAATATTTGAGAACAGTATGTGTTCTTCCTTCAGACGTGAGAGAGCAAGTGAGTTTATAATCTGAATACAGAAATTAAGGTGGGGCCAGCTTGCCCTATCAGTGGGACAATAGTACTGCCTGGATGCACTGCAGCCAAGACTGTTGTTAGCATGCAGTTTGACCATTAGTGGATGTTAAACTGAGTGTCTAGAGATGTGAGATGAATGTTTATATAATGTTCAAGTATAAAACATAACTAATATTCTACCATACCAATAATAAATTATATTCTAACTATAACTATATATTATTCTACGGAAGCGCTGGAGGGACATGAGTAGGAGCATTTTATTTTTTTATATCGTGCACACGAGATACTAAAATGTGCTCACGATGTAATATAGTGTGTGCACGATGTAACAAAGTGTGCGCACGATATAACATAGCGTGCGCACGATATGTTTCTCAGATACTGTACAGGATCACACCTGCTGCAGCCGCCGGATGTTATTCAGATATGTTTTGTTGGGCTGACTGGGATAGCAAGGCGTCCAGTTGCACGTACATGTGGCTGCATCCTCCAACTTCCCTCTCGTCACGAGAGCTACACGGTCTTCAGATCAGAGTTTAAAAGCGTTCTCACGAGTGGTGTTTGGGTGATGGACATAGCATAGGACGAGTTTCAGGTCTCTGGTTTCTGATGTGTGGTAGACACACTACAACGGGTTCCATGTTCTGTTGATATGTTTGTTTATTACGTTCGGTTACATTGGAAATGACAGCCCTTGTAAGTTTACATACGTTTGGCGCCCAGTATGTCGTCCTTTGTACTTTTAGGTTGTGCTCCTGCTATGGTAGATACCGCCATTACAACGAGTACTGATGTTACAGCTTGATAGGATGTCATAATCTGCATGTTAGACTTTCTCACGAAGGTCAGTTTCATTTTTGTTAATCGATGCGTTGATTTTGTGACAAGAGAATTTGTTATTTTAACTTTGGGTAACAGAAAAAGAAATAAAGTCTAAAATATTTCTTTGGGGATGACTTATGGTGTTACTAGATATTCTTGTCGCCATTGTTACCATTAGCCAAATCTAATATTATGACGTCGATAAATCAAATGACGAGAGGCAGTTACCACGAGATAGTGTGTGTGCCAGCTGTGTCAGTCATGACTAGGACTTGCATGGAACCTAAACTCTGCAAGTCATTTTATACTGAGGCAAACCGATAAGGAATCACGTGAAAGCACAAGTGTTTCTTTATTTTTTTCCAGGTTTCTTCACAAACCTTGTATCGCACAGCTTGTTAAGAAACCAGGAATAAAATAAAAGGAACACTTGTGTTTTCATGTGATCCCTTATTTTCCCCTCAGTATACTAGAACACCTTTAGCCAAGGTACTTTACTCCACTTGAACCTACCATGGTAATATGCATGACTGAAAGTTTCGACCTGGCACGTTTTGTGTTTCAGTTCAGGTTTGACAAAAATATAAAACTGTAGAAATACTCAAAGATTGTATTTTAATTCTTTTGGAAATCAGACTGACACCAAGAGGCCATATTCTTGAACAATGCGTACTGAACAGTAGGTTTCGACACATTATATAAAGTACAGAATTGTGTACAACGTTGCTGCTTTTTATGGATCGTCCTGAAGTTCATGCATGTACAGTATATCCTCGACAGCTCGTAGACGTCACCATCACATGGAACTTGATCATTAATAGTGCAGACATCTAAGCAGACATCTAAACGTTCAGGTTCGACCTGACATATATAATCTCTTGTGAAGTAGATTTCGGGAAGGGAGTACAGCATGTCTGGCCTTCCCCCAACACCATTCCTGGAAGAACGTATGCGATGCGCGTTCCATCCTCTCTGGACTTCCGTCAACGCAGCCTGCTCAAAAGTGACATTAAAGTGAAAGTAGCAAAGTAAGACTAGTAATTCAGGTTGTAATGCTTTTCTCAATACAACGAGACAATCCCGGCATGTATATAGTAATCTTTATAGATTTGTCACGTTACAATTATTATCAAATAAGTCATATAAAAGATACACATTTCCAATGTTTTATCGTGTATAGGGCGAATATCATATCACATTTATATTGAAACAAAAGAAACGCAAGTCTGGCTTTTTGTCACTTTACCATGAACGTTCCATACACACGAACGCTTACTTTTATGAGATTTCATATTTTCGAAACGTGGGTTTCTTTTGATGTTCAGTATATTTACTTTCAGGATATGAAGAGAGCAGAACTGGATCAAACTTTTGTCGAGCACGTCTCCTGTGAAATGCCCGTCAGCTTTCATCTCTTCAAACAGGTTCATCCAAAACTGTATGCTTCGTCTTCTCAGAATGCCCCACCAGCACTCAATTCTTTGATTATGCTTGTTCCAAAGAGATAGCTCACGTGACGATCACCTGTAGTTTCGCGCAGGAATGTCTGTAAAACGGCAACTGTTCGATTGTCAGTACCCATGCCACTGCGCATGAAAAGAGGAGCGCCATTAGCATCTATGATGGCCTTTATGTAATATCCGGCGATAACCTTTGGGTCACTATTTGTTTTAGCAACTTCAAGCCAGATGCTTTTGCGTGACAATCCATCGATACAGGCATTAATGCACAAACCATAAGGTGTTAGTTTGTCATAGGAATCCAAATGCCACATGAAGTTTGGGCCATTTGTTGAATATGTACGTCTCCGGAGTCTCCCTCTACGACGTATCTCCACACCCTCAGGATCCACCAGTCTTTGCAAGGTTCGCTCAGTTGCCTGTTTGACAACAAGTCCTGACTGGATGCATTTTTGATGCATCCAGCGATAGCAATGCATCTGTCCATCAGTCTTTGCAAGGTTCGCACAGTTGCCTGTTTGACAACTAGTCCTGACTGGATTCATTTTTGATGCATCCAGCGATAGCCATGCATCTGTCCACACAGCTGTAACTGGCTCAATATGAAGTCATATACATCCAGCGATAGCCATGCATCTGTCCACACAGCTGTAACTGGCTCCCTATGAAGTCATATACATCCAGCGATAGCCATGCATCTGTCCACACAGCTGTAACTGGCTCCCTATGAAGTCATATACATCCAGCGATAGCCATGCATCTGTCCACACAGCTGTAACTGGCTCAATATGAAGTCATATACATCCAGCGATAGCCATGCATCTGTCCACACAGCTGTAACTGGCTCAATATGAAGTCATATACATCCAGCGATAGCCATGCATCTGTCCATCCAGACAGCTGTAACTGGCTCCCTATGGAGTCATATACATCCAGCGATAGCCATGCATCTGTCCACTGTACAGCTGTAACTGGCTCCCTATGAAGTCATATACATCCAGCGATAGCCATGCATCTGTCCAGACAGCTGTAACTGGCTCCCTATGAAGTCATATACATCCAGCGATAGCCATGCATCTGTCCACACAGCTGTAACTGGCTCCCTATGAAGTCATATACATCCAGCGATAGCCATGCATCTGTCCAGACAGCTGTAACTGGCTCCCTATGATCATATACATCCAGCGATAGTCATATAACATCCAGCGATAGCCATGCATCTGTCCACACAGCTGTAACTGGCTCCCTATGAGTCATATACTATACATCCAGCGATAGCCATGCATCTATACATCCAGCGAGCCATGCACTGTCCAGCTGTAACTGGCTCCCTATGAAGTCATATACATATACATAGCCATGCATCTAGTCCCATGCATCTGTCCAACAGCTGTAACTGGCTCCTATGAAGTCATATACATCCAGCGATAGCCATGCATCTGTCCAGACAGCTGTAACTGGCTCCCTATGGAAGTCATATACATCCAGCGATAGCCATGCATCTGTCCAGACAGCTGTAACTGGCTCCCTATGAAGTCATATACATCCAGCGATAGCCATGCATCTCCAGCGATAGCCATGCATCTGTCCACACAGCTGTAACTGGCTCCCTATGGAGTCATATACATCCAGCGATAGCCATGCATCTGTCCACACAGTCCTGGCAGCTGTAACCCCCTATGGAGTCATATACATCCAGCGATAGCCATGCATCTGTCCACGGCTGTAACTGGCTCCCTATGAAGTCATATACATCCAGCGATAGCCATGCATCTGTCCACACAGCTGTAACTGGCTCCCTATGAAGTCATATACATCCAGCGATAGCCATGCATCTGTCCACACAGCTGTAACTGGCTCCCTATGAAGTCATATACATCCAGCGATAGCCATGCATGCATCTGTCCAGACATATACATCTGTAACTGGCTCCTCTATGAAGTCATATACATCCAGCGATAGCCATGCATCTGTCCACACAGCTGTAACTGGCTCCCTATGAAGTCATATACATCCAGCGATAGCCATGCATCTGTCCACACAGCTGTAACTGGCTCCCTATGAAGTCATATACATCCAGCGATAGCCATGCATCTGTCCACACAGCTGTAACTGGCTCCCCTATGGAGTCATATACATCCAGCGATAGCCATGCATCTGTCCACACAGCTGTAACTGGCTCCCTATGAAGTCATATACATCCAGCGATAGCCATGCATCTGTCCACACAGCTGTAACTGGCTCCCTATGCGATAGTCATATACATCCAGCGATAGCCATGCATCTGTCCACACAGCTGTAACTGGCTCCCTATGGAGTCATATACATCCAGCGATAGCCATGCATCTGTCCAGACAGCTGTACTGGCTCCCTATGCATATACATCCAGCGATAGCCATGCATCTGTCCACACAGCTAACTGGCTCCTATGAAGTCATATACATCCAGCGATAGCCATGCATCTGTCCACACGGCTGTAACTGGCTAACTGGCTCCCATCTGTCCATGGAGTGGAGTCATATACATCCAGCGATAGCCATGCATCTGTCCATGTAACTGTCCTGCGGTCATCCAGCGATAGCCATGCATCTGTCCATATTCTGTCCACAAAGCTGTAACTGGCTCCCTATGAAGTCATATACATCCAGCGATAGCCATGCATCTGTCCACACAGCTGTAACTGGCTCCCTATGCATATACATCCAGCGATAGCCATGCATCTGTCCACACAGCTGTAACTGGCTCCCTATGGAGTCATAGCGATACATCCAGCGATAGCCATGCATCTGTCCACACAGCTGTAACTGGCTCCCTATGGAGTCATATACATCCAGCGATAGCCATGCATCTGTCCACACAGCTGTAACTGGCTCCCTATGAAGTCATATACATCCAGCGATAGCCATGCATCTGTCCAGACAGCTGTAACTGGCTCCCTATGGAGTCATATACATCCAGCGATAGCCATGCATCTGTCCACACACAGCTGTAACTGGCTCCTCTATGAAGTCATATACATCCAGCGATAGCCATGCATCTGTCCACACAGCTGTAACTGGCTCCCTATGGAGTCATATACATCCAGCGATAGCCATGCATCTGTCCAGACAGCTGTAACTGGCTCCCTATGGAGTCATATACATCCAGCGATAGCCATGCATCTGTCCAGAAAACTGTAACTGGCTCCCTATGGAGTCATATACATCCAGCGATAGCCATGCATCTGTCCACACTGTAACTGGCTGTAACTGGCTCCTGTCCAGAAAGCGCTATGGAGTCATATACATCCAGCGATAGCCATGCATCTGTCCACACAGCTGTAACTGGCTCCCTATGAAGTCATATACATCCAGCGATAGCCATTCATCTGTCCAGAAAACTGTAACTGGCCGTCAATATGGCTCAATATGAGTCATATACATCCAGCGATAGCCATGCATCTGTCCAGAAAACTGTAACTGGCTCCCTATGAAGTCATATGCGAAGTCATATACATCCAGCGATAGCCATGCATCTGTCCACACAGCTGTAATACATGGCTCCCTATGATGAGTCATATACATCCAGCGATAGCCATGCATCTGTCCACACAGCTGTAACTGGCTCCCTATGAAGTCATATACATCCAGCGATAGCCATGCATCTGTCCACACAGCTGTAACTGGCTCCCTATGAAGTCATATACATCCAGCGATAGCCATGCATCTGTCCACACAGCTGTAACTGGCTCCCTATGAAGTCATATACATCCAGCGATAGCCATGCATCTGTCCACACAGCTGTAACTGGCTCCCTATGAAGTCATATACATCCAGCGATAGCCATGCATCTGTCCAGACAGCTGTAACTGGCTCCCTATGAAGTCATATACATCCAGCGATAGCCATGCATCTGTCCACACAGCTGTAACTGGCTCCCTATGAAGTCATATACATCCAGCGATAGCCATGCATCTGTCCACACAGCTGTAACTGGCTCCCTATGAAGTCATATACATCCAGCGATAGCCATGCATCTGTCCACACAGCTGTAACTGGCTCCCTATGAAGTCATATACATCCAGCGATAGCCATGCATCTGTCCAGACAGCTGTAACTGGCTCCCCCTATGATATACATCCAGTCATATACATCCAGCGATAGCCTGTCCAGACAGCTGTGGCACCCTATGAAGTCATATACATCCAGCGATAGCCATACATCTGTCCAGAAAACTGTAACTGGCTCCCTATGGAGTCATATACATCCAGGATGTCAGTATAGTTTTTCCGCCGAAATAATCCCTGTTGTGTCAGTAACCTTTTCAAATGCCGTTCAGAGGTGATTATCCTGTGCTTCTGGCCAAGAGAGATGCAATCTCCTGGTAGGTAAAGCCGAGATGAAAATACAGACGTGTTATATCAGACCTGACATCCTCCATGTCTCCCATACGTGTCCGCAGGTGTGTTCTTTGCAGTGCGCACTTTGGTGTCCTGTATCATGCCTTGAATGAATCATCCCGTGCGCACGATATCCTGTATATTCATTTCATGCACACGCTATTTAATATGCCGTGCGCACGATATAACATATCGTGCGCACACTATATTACATCGTGCGCATAATTTAGTATCTCGTGCGCACGATATATCATTTTAAAATCCTCTCTTTCATTTCGTGCGCACGATATAACATTATCGTGCGCACACTATAGTATATCGTGGGCACATTTTAGTATCTCGTGTGCACGATATAAAATTTATTTTTCTCCTGCTCATGTCCCTTCAGCGCTTCCGTATTATTCCATTCCTTGTGTAAGTGTACAAGAAATTAAAAGGTGACAAGGCCACACACCGTATTACCTAATAGGAACTCATTTTAATCTGCCTAATCTTAATTATAAAGCTATGTACATATACACATGTATACCGAAGTATCAGAGTCGGCCACAATTGTACAAATGCGCATACGTGAAGTATCGGAATTAGATCACTTGTGTTAAAATCGTTGTAGAAACCGGATGTTACGGATGCTGCAAATAGACGAGTAAACAACTCTTGTCTTTTTCAAAATATTAATACAGATATGGGATAAATTCCCCAGTTGCTGGGATCCTCCCTTCAGGTCTGGCTGTAAAAACGACTCCTACAATTATCGAAGTATTTGTCTCAAAGCCTGAACCTATAAAATATTCATTGCACTTTGAAAGTCGTTGTTACAGAACATTGTGGAAAACTCAAATGTACAGTAAATTGGTTTTAGGGATCACTACTCCACCTACAACAATATACTTTCGTTATGACAATATATTTTCATTAAAAGCCACAATAAATAGAACATATTGTGAGGGAAGGGGCAGATTGTACTGCCTCTTTACTGACAGCAACAAAGCCGTGTAGACTATACACTGGTTAACTGTGTACTGGATATATTTGTCGTGGGTAGTAACAGTAAATATACATCCCATCAAAAGTTTAGACTCACTTAAAACACTCACTATATGTTACATCGAAGATTGATTTCTCCACTAACGTGGGGAACCCCACTGCAAACCTTGTGTAGATGAATTGCACGAGGATCAGGCATCAAATTGCTGAAAAGCATGTGCACATATCGTGCATGTGAACAGCTGCGTTTTGGTGTAAAGTTTGTTAAGAATTTGCCAATTTTCACTGATTTTTATCATTTATTAAACTGATGACAATAATCTCTTCAACGTTACGAATTTGTTTTACAATACATCAGTTCATGTGTAAACAGTACCTTTAAACAGTATGGAATTTTTTGCAAAATTTAATTTAGAACAGCTGCCTGATGTAAGTGGCTATATTTACACTAGTTAGTCTTAACTTTTGATGGGGAGTATACATCTAATTCATCACGTCAGTGTTCAATAATATGTATGTTTTTTTGCGGAACCAACATAGGCATGTCCAGATGTTTTCCCGGTAGTTGCAGCACCCGTCAAGAATGTGTTTTAAGTGCATAAATATTTGTTATACGAAAGTTTCATACCCTCATGAAAAGTTGGTTGGTGTTTAACGCCGCACTCAGCAATATTCCACCTATATGGTGGTGGTCTGTCAGTGATCGAGTCTGGACCAGACAATCCAATGATCAACAGCATGAGCATCGATCCACGCAATTGGGAACCAATGACATGTGTCAACCAAGTCAACGAGCCTGACCACCCGATCCCGTTAGTCGCCTCTCACGACAAGCATGGTTGCTGAAGGCCAGTTCTAACCCGGATCTTCACGGGTCCCTCAGGAAAAGAGTAGGTCGTCTAGGTATTACTGTAATAATAGTTAATGATCCCCTGAGGTCACTTGGAACTGCTGATGACATTACACTTATTGAAATATTAATGATTTAAAATGAATGTAATGATGCAAAGGGGATGCAAACATATAGCGATGAAATGCAAACATATAGCATGGAGCGCAAAACTGCAGCATGATATATAAACTATAGCGGGAATGCAGAACTGTATCGAGAAACGCAAAACTACTGCAAATGAATGCACAACTGTAGCTAGTAACCCTGGGAGAAGCAAAAGGTCCACGAAATTAAACAATACATTTGTTTTCATTTATGGCAAACTGTGATGGTAAAGCAATATTATTAATAAAGTCAATAATGAAACGGATCAGGTACAAATTGTCCAACTTGAGAATATCCTTTCTAATATAGCAATTTGATTACACTACATGTATACTAAAAGGACAGAAAGTAGTAGAAGAGCTGAATAATTAGACATGTCAGTGACACCCTGTTGTACTCACATTGGACTCTAGTATAGCCTGGATAGTGACAGAGTGAGTGGTCTTGTCGAAGCACTCATTCAGACAATGACGTATCACCTGACAGCAGTCTTGTAGGTTACCGTGTTTCGCGTGAGTTATTACCTGGCAGACAGGTTCACTATAAATATCCATATGTCCCACACTGCCGTGAACTCTTCACTCATGCATTACGCCCTAACCATGACTGTTCAGTTGTTGAGTAACCTTAGAGCACTATACATAGGTTTCATGCACTTTTCATCATACAGTCGAAATCTCACAATCGACTCCGCTTGCAACAAATGTTTCTTTCAAGTGTTGAAAGGATTTTGTCACTTAATATATGTTTCAACCAAACACTGGTCAGACCAGCCAGTCCACTTCCTATCGACATTACATCTCATGAGAGGTATATCGTTTTTAAATCTTGAATGACGTTTTTCAAATCTTTTCTCAACTGAGAGTAGGAGTCACATACATAGAATATGTGCAGTTCATCTTCAAACGTAACAACAATTTGAATTGTTTTGCCTTAGCGGTGCATGACATATATTATATTTCATTTTATGTGGGGAATTCACCTGGCATGAATCAAAACATTTGGTAAAGATTAGCAATTAAACTGAGAAAAGAAGACAAGTCACACATGTTTAATCGTAAACACGATTACAACAGAGTTTAATCCCCACCAAACTGAAAATGTTACTATCGTTTCCAGTCCAAATGTGTTTTAAATCTGAAAATATATACCTAATGAAATGATGAGAGATTATTACTAAGGACAAATAACCAAGTTCTTCCAATATTTCATTGCAAAACATCAGAATATCCAGTATTCTGTGAGCTGCTCTGCTATAATGTAACAAGCCAGTAAACCAAGTGATGTATATTACAATACATACCCTACCACCTCATTCACACTGAAGGCTATAATGTTTTTCTTACCACGTACTTATCAGCCTAGTTTAATAGGATTGTTTTGTTTAAATAATGATTATTATGATGTATATGTATACTTATACGTGTCGGTGGCAAGGTTTTGAAGGAAACTTAAAGCAACGAGAAAATATGCAAAGCAACGAGAAAATACTCGCAACTACGAGAAAATACTCGAAGCAACGAGAAATTAACCGGTCCAACGAAAAAACACACGAAGAAAGGGGAAATAATCGAAGTAATGATAAATTAATTGAAATAACCAGAAAATGTTCCAAAGCACCGACAAAATAAACGAAGCAACGAGAAATTTCACTTAAAAAATGTTTTATGCAACAAAACTGAAAGCATCAGGCTTTCGTATGTTTATACATGGGTCATTGACATGTAGTCAGTAATTTGTGATGTTTAGATTTTTACGGTATACTTTCATTAGATAAACTTATTGCTTATCATTGTGAAATAGTTATTGTCATAGAATCCTAGTTTAAATCCAAATGTTTGAATATTATGCACAGTCCCTTTGGAAATTCAGTCGAGTTCACTCATACTTGCGTAATATTTAATTGAAAACTAAACGTCATATTCGTGGTGTTCTGTAATGAAATGTTAATTCAAATATTCGATTAATCTGTATTCGCAATTACAGACTGTTTGAACCTTGTGCTTAAGGATGATGATGTATTGTACGTCAAAGTGTGTTAGCACTATGACAAAATATATGTTCCAATATATCAGAGGACGAAGGATGATGGCGAGTGATGTAAGTGTACGTCTTAGTGATTAATCTGATGAGTACATGTAGGGTATATATTATTGACGTTATGTGTCAAACAAAAACGATTCATCGGGATTAAGAGGTTTACATTGTACTATAACATCATCATGATGAATATATTGTTTCAAAACCCAACAGGCATTCTAATTGCCTTTACAGCTTAATATCCTTTCAAATACGTTGTAGCCCTTACATTAACAGCTAAACGTGTCAAAATTAACCAAAGCGCGACATTGTGATAATGTTACCATTAAGTCTTTGTCATTGTCACGCTTTAAATAAAATGATTAGTTTTGAATTTTTGTCATTAGGCGACCATGTCGCACTTTTGGTTAATTATGAGACTTTATGCTTGCTGTCTCTTCTTGGTATTCATACATTATGATTATAAAATTGTATATGGTAGAGGAAGGGTTTTCAACAACATATCACTCGTTTCGAATCATGTCACAGTTACTGTTACCCAAAATTCGATGAAATGAATTCAGTGTTCTTACTGGGTGTCCATTCAAAAGTTTAAAACAAACTTGATGTTTAGTGGAAATAGATTTGGGTGTTATTGTACTTATATATTATGTTTCAAAGTAATACCTGTTTACGTGAAACAAGTGTTCGTGTCCTGACAATTGTGTTCCCGTATTAATAAGTTATAGTTATACAGTGAAAAAAATACATGTTAATTATCATTGGAATAAACCGATTATCTATGATGTAAGTCAAAGGAATAAGAACCTATCTGCATTGCCATAACGACAAGCATAATAATGAGACAATCGGAAACAATACGTATTTTCCTTGTGCACATAAACTGAATTTGAGAAGCAGAAGTGATGTTGGAGACATTTTAACAGATCAATGGTGGTGATTAATGGCCTCTCAGGTGATAACAGATTGATTGGACCATATTGCAGATAGACTCTGAAGATGGTATGGCTGAGTCAATTTATCTGAAAATGATGCTGTTTTACATCAGGCCACATTTTCGGTATGCCTCAACTTGCGACCGATAATTTCTACGAAATTGTATAGAGAAAATACACCTAACGCATCAATAAAAATCGCGTTCAAAAGAGATTCGTTCATCTGGAAAATTCAGTGGTCTAAGGACAACAATGTTCCACTTCGCCCATGTACATATTGGTCATTGGTTTAAGGACAACAATGTTCCACTTCGCCCATGTACAAATTGTTCATTGGTTTAAGGGCAACAATGTTCCACTTTGCCCATGTACAAATTGTTCAGTGGTTTAAGGACAACAATGTTTTAAGAACAACAATGTTCCACTTCGCCCATGTACACATTGTTCATTGGTTTAAGGACAACAATGTTCCACTTTGCCCATGTACAAATTGTTCAGTGGTTTAAGGACAACAATGTTTTAAGAACAACAATGTTCCACTTTGCCAATGTACAAATTGTTCATTGGTTTAAGGACAACAATGTTCTACTTTGCCCATGTACAAATTGTTCATTGGTTTAAGGACAACAATGTTTTAAGAACAACAATGTTCCACTTTGTCCATGTACATATTGTTCATTGGTTTAAGGACAACAATGTTCTACTTTGCCCATGTACAAATTGTTCATTGGTTTAAGGACAACAATGTTTTAAGAACAACAATGTTCCACTTTGTCCATGTACATATTGTTCAGTGGTTTAAGGACAACAATGTTCCATTGTACTGGGTCACGCAGATAACTGGTAACAAACAATACAATGAGCATGAAAAAATCTATAAATCATTTCAGGAAACACAGTCACATCTCAAATTGAAATTTTCAAGTCGCACAGAGATACCAGTCGGCAATCATCAGAAAATCCATTTTAGTTTTCAGGTATCGTTAGCAATGTCTTTGCTGATTAAGTAAAAGTCGAACAATATCGTTATGCATAGGCCGGTATTAGTCTGGTACTCGTCCAGTTCCTGCCCGGTCCTACCTTGTACACAAACCTCTTCTGCCAACCTGTTTACCGGGACGAAGCGAGGGACACCTTCCTTTGTGTTGTACTCATAACTTGATGGGCTGCTTGTGGCATTAGACCCTTCTTCTGCAAGTACCTGCTCATTGCAATTTCCTCAAATGTGTACATTTTCCATAGGTCATAGGCCCCTTCTTATTTTGTTGAATGTCGAAAACATTTGTTTAACTGACTCAATGCTTTGTATATATACCTCGATGACATCAGGGCAGATGCAAAAGAGCAGAGAAAAGGTTTCCACTATGCTGCCTTTCTGGTATTTTATACTAAAGGTAAACATTTAGTTTCCAAAGAAATGATATTTTCAATGCAGTGACTTTAATGTATTACAATAATTCCTTGACAGCGATTCATAATCACAAGCTTATGACAATGTAGGAACCGTACCATCGACTCTGTGGCAAAGATTTCAGATGATGATGGAGAGAGGTTTTTGCTTTTATTGGCACTCACCTAATACATACGCTCATTCTGGCTTTTTTGACACATCATCGTCAATACATCAGTACATCAGCTTGGTGCTGATATTCGCTCTAGTTGACGCACTGAGTTCTGCGTTTGGTATAACATATCACTCGAATTGTATGTTCAAGTACATTTGAAAATATTAGGGCTGGGACGCGTCCAAATTTTCTACCCGGGTACCCCACCCCCTATTACCCTACCCTATCCGGATACCCGTTATGTTAATCCCTGACAACAAATTTGCAAGAAATGGCAATGTATTCTTCAACTCGGAGGCTAAAATTTTCGAGTTTTTATAATATCTTAACCATGTATTATATTCAAAAGAAGTGACTATAAATTATGTCTAATTCTTGAAAGACAATGCAACCTTTTAACCACGAAAGAATAACATATTACATTGTGTAATCTATTAGTCACATTATCATAACGGGTCCGGCCATTAAGACTGGTACCCGGGTTCAACTCATTACCCATCCGTCCCGGGTAACCCGTCCCAGCCCTAGAAAATATACATCATTACTTCATGGAATATACATTGTTTAGTCACCAGTATATGACCAGTTTACCATTCTATAGAATATAAAACAGTTGTATGTCTCTTCTCCGTGTTATATGTATATATATATATATATATGTATTGCAACAGCAAACTATGGAAATACCAGGAAGAAGGCTGGGACGAAATAATTATGATTTACACCACTCGGGTTTCAAAGTGTCAACCATCGATGTACCAAAATATCTAATCCTTCAATGACACTCCAGAATACAGGAACACACAATCGATTATTGATTCAGGCTATAGGGTATCCATCTTTCAGAGAGAAAATTTATGAAGATCAACGACAAAAAAACAACAGGTGATGGATTAAATTTTTTGGCTGTAAGCAATAAACGTCGTTGTCTTTAATAGTCGTTTTTATGGCCTGAGACAAAAAGGCTACAGCCTCTGAAAAAATGAAAATACAGGGACATCTCTTACACGACTTGTTATTTTTGACTTTGTTTGCACTCTTACTGACACGCTCGTGCATAGGTAAGTCGGATTAAATATCTTGAATAAAAATAACAAACTTATACATCGAACCAAGTTATTTAGCAGGGTTTTAACCAATACCATTCACAAATATTTCAGCAATGAAAGACTATAATTTTTATTTAATTTTAATTTTTTCTAGATTAATGCGTGGTTAACTACTCGCGATATGCAGATATTTCGGCCAATAGTCTACCATCATTGGAAGTCAAATAGTGATCCATAGGTTAAATCTGCTTGTTGTCTCTGCTTGTTGCCTAACGTTCTGTTCCTGTGACAGTAGTCTGCAAATGGTGCATAATTAAATATTGGGATAGGACATCCAATAATTATTGAGTGAGTGAGTATGGTTTTACGCTGCTTTAAGCAATATTCCAGCAACATCACGGAGGGGGAGACCAGAAATGGGCTTCACACATTGTACTCATGTGGGGATTCGAACCCAGGCCTTCGGTGTGACTAGCAAACGCTTTAATCACTAGGCTACCCCATCGCCCATCCAGTAATTAATCTGTCATCGCACCTGACCACCCGCACCATTAAGTCTACCCCTACAAACAAGCACCGCATGCTAGGGACATATAATATTAATCTCCACGGTCTCTATATATCAGGGACCCTTGAAAGTCCGGGTTAGAAGTGATCTCCAGTAACCCATGCTTGTCGTAAGAGGTAACTAACGGGATGGGGTGGTCAGGCTCGCTGAATTGGTTGACACATGTCATCGTATCCCAGTTGCGTAGATCGGTGCTCATAATGTCAGTCACTGGACTGGTTGGACTTGAGTTTATTTACAGACCGCCGTCGTACAGCTGGAATAGTGTTAAACAAAACGGGAGACAGTATACTATTGTTTTCCTCGGCTTTAAGCGAATTGCTCTACCAATGTGCTACCAACAAATCAGATCACTCTAAATATGGAAACACAGTCTTTTCCACAATCCTCTCCAACATCCACATCTTAAGGTTCAACCATAGTTGAAAGAAAAGATGCGTAGTGTTGGCAGATTTCTTCCCCAGTTAACATCCTGACCTTATATATAGCATGTATCACTTTACAAAATTGTTTGATCAAAATATTAAGGTAGATATACTTACTCTATACTTACAAGGCTCTATACAATTTGAAATCTTGTCATGGAGAGTATATAATAGGAACATCCAGTTTTGACTATATGCAGACACTGATTCCTTTTGTTTTAAAGGGACAAAATAGCTGTGCAAATGCTATGAATAAATCACCGAAAATCAGTAATGACACCAGGTGTTCGCGAAAAGAGTAAGCATGTCCTACTCTACAACTGTAAACATTTCCTGTAAAGCAGAACATCTATGATTACATGACCTCAAAATTGGTAGTATGATGTGTCTTGGCAGCAAATAGAGAGGTGGCATGTGCTTATATCACCACCAAATTGGTAGTATGGTGTATCTTGGCAGCCACAGACAAGTGACGTGCTTATATGACAACCAGATTGGTGGCAGTATGATGTGTCTTAGCAGCAACAGAGAAGTGGCATGTGCTTATATCACCACCAAATTGGTAGTATGATGTGTCTTGGCAGCCACAGACAAGTGACATGTGCTTATATGACAACCAGATTGGTGGCAGTATGATGTGTCTTAGCAGCAACAGAGAAGTGGCATGTGCTTATATCACCACCAAATTGGTAGTATGATGTGTCTTGGCAGCCACAGAGAAGTGACATGTGCTTATATGACAACCAGATTGGTGGCAGTATGATGTGTCTTAGCAGCAACAGAGAAGTGGCATGTGCTTATATCACCACCAAATTGGTAGTATGATGTGTCTTGGCAGCAACAGAGAAGTGGGATTTGCTTACATGACCACCAAAATGGCAGTATGATGTGTCTTGGCAGCAACAGAGAAGTGGCATGTGCTTACATGACCACCAAAATAGCAGTATGATGTGTCTTGGCAGCAACAGAGAACTGCATGCACTTATATAACCGCCAAATTGGTAGTATGGTGTTCTGGCAGCAACAGAGAAGTGACATGTGCTTATATGACAACCAGATTGGTAGCCGTATGATGTGCCTTGGCAGCAACAGAGAAGTGACATGTGCTTATATGACAACCAGATTGGTGGCAGTATGATGTGTCTTAGCAGCAACAGAGAAGTGGCATGTACTTACATGACCACCAAACTGGCAGTATGATGTGTCTTGGCAGCAACAGAGAAGTGGCATGTGCTTATATGACCACCATGTTCTCAGTATGATGTGTCTTAGCAGCAACAGATAAGTGGCATGTGCTTATATGACCACCAAATTGGTAGTATGGTGTATCTTGGCAGCCACAGACAAGCGACATGTGCTTATATGACAACCAGATTGGTGGCCGTATGGTGTATCTTGGCAGCCACAGACAAGTGACATGTGCTTATATGACAACCAGATTGGTAGCCGTTTGATGTGCCTTGGCAGCAACAGAGAAGTGGCATGTGCTTATATCACCACCATGTTCTCAGTATGATGTGTCTTGGCAGCCGCAGAGAATCGAAGTGGCATGTGCTTATATCACCACCCAATTGGTAGTATGATGTGTCTTGGCAGCAACAGAGAAGTGGCATGTGCTTATATCACCACCAAATTGTAGTATGATGTGTCTTGACAGCAACAAAGAAGTGGCATGTGCCTTTATGACCACCAAATTGGTAGTATGATGTGTTTTGGCAGCAACAGAGAAGTGGCATGTGCTTATATGGCCACCATGTTCTCAGTATGATGTGTCTTAGCAGCAACAGATCAGTGGCATGTGCTTATATGACCACCAAATTGGTAGTATGATGTGTCTTGGCAGCAACAGAGAAGTGACATGTGCTTATATCACCACCAAATTGGTAGTATGATGTGTCTTGGCAGCAACAGAGAAATGGCATGTGCTTATATCACCACCAAATTGGTAGTATAATGTGCCTTGGCAGCAACAGAGAAGTGGCATGTGATGATAGGACCACCGGATTGGTGGCAGTATAATTTACAAAATGTTTCAATCTTTGAATAATGACTGGATATAATAGGCACATGGAACTGAAATATTGTATGACATTTAGTGAATCTGATTTTTGCCTGAGAATGTTACTTACGTAGACATTACCTATCTATTGCTCAAAGGAATTTTGGTCGTAGATCATACCATCATCACAAGTCATAAAATGTATTTTATCAAGACAAAATGCAGACTTTTTTCAACTTGTTTCCTTATATTGTGTAACCCTCATTAACTCATGCGATGAATCATTTGTTCATTGTCATATAATCACGATGTATGAACTGTCAAACATCAAACAAGTACGTACAAAAATTAAACACATATAGAGTGAGTGAGTGAGTTTAGTTTTACGCCGCACTATCCCAGCTGTAAAGCGGCGGTCTGTATATAAACTGGTCTCGAACAGACAATCCAGTGATCAACATCATGAGATTCGGTCTACGTAACTGGGATACGATGACATGTGTCAACCAAGTCAGCGAGCCTGACCATCCGATCCCGTTAGTCGCCTCTTATGACAAGCATGGGTTGCTGAAGACCAATTCTAACCCGGATCTTCACGGGTCTCATGCCACTGGAATATGGAAGAAACAGGAAAGTATGTGAAATCTTCTCAGACCGCAACATCTCAACTGCTCTCAATAATTATCTACTCATACATTATGGAAAAGATCCAATGTTCAAGTAGAAGTATCATATAGTGTTAAAATAGCTCAGGTTCAAATTTACAACAGGAACGTATTAAGTCCTATTACCGGTGAGGGGCGGTGGGGTAGCCCAGTGGTTAAAGCGTTCGCTCGTCACGCCGAAGACCAGAGTTCGATTCCCCAAATGGCTGTAATATGTGTGAAGCCCATATCTGGTGTCGCCCGCCGTGATATTGCTGGAATCTTGTTAAAAAGATGCGTAAAATCAAACTCACTCACTTCACTAAATAGCTGACATGAAAATGACATTTGTATTTCGTAACAAAATATGTACAAAACTGTGTCAAAACACACAATACTAAACTGTGAGACACATGCACATGTCTAACCTATGGTTTGCTACAGTCTGTAACTTGAGTGAAAACATTATATGTACATATAAATCTAAATAAATCTACATGTATATATTCTTTTTTCATGTTCGATTCATGACTGACTGATTATTTTGCTTTTGTATTAAGCACCTTTCTCTACTCTCGTCGAAATTGTAGGAAATAAGAATACATCTTAAAGCATAATTCTCTTCAATTGCACAAAAAAACCCCCCATATACATCTATTATCTTGTCACCATGAGAACGTCATTTATTCTTCTTTTTGGGCAGTTATCTTTAATCAAAGGTTAGGTGATTAGTCATGAACATCAGTTTTTCTTTCTTTTTGTCTGTCACCAGTGTGGATGTGAAGTATGCAGGTACTCAAGTAAAAGACTTCATAGTCATCAATCATAACGTTTTGCTAACGTATATAAACCATGCGTCTTGGCGTCCCTTAAGGTTTCTTGCGGAACGCGCACCCATCAGGTAAGGTTGTATAAGGAAAGGCTATCTTGCATTTTGTGTAAATGGAAGTATAGTGTATGGCTCAGATTACATACTTTTTCTGCAAGCAATTCATAAACACTATGTGAACATAAAACGAAAATATGTACTGGCGTTAGTGTATTTAAAACCACACGTTGCCATGACGTCTCCTATACAGGTTGGTCATGGTATTATTACAAATTATTTTGCCACAATTAATGTAGTTGTTAGTGAGAGTGTGAGTTTAGTTTTACGCCGCATTTAGCAATATTCATGCGGGGACACACCAGAAATGGGCTTCACACTTTGTACCCATGTGGGGAATCGAACCCGGGTCTTCGGCTTGACGAGCAAACGCTTTTACCACTAGGCTACCCTACCGCTCCTCACCGGTAATAGGACTTACTACGTTCCTGTTGTTAATGTGTTTCAAATGTACTTGCCTTGATTCATTAACCAACAACAGACTAATCAGGAGCGTGACTGCAACTTAAACTAAAAAAAATGGCGGCTTTTAGATTGCTAATAATAATGGACAACTTTCTTGATTATCATACATTAGTTACTTTTACATTCGTGTTACAATTAGTTTTGAGCTTATCGTAAGAGGCGGCTAACGGTATCGGGTGGTCAGGCTCACTGACTTGGTTGACACATGTCATCGTATCCCAATTGCGTAGATAGATGCTCATGCTGTTAATCACTGGATTGTCTGATCCAGACTCGATTACTTCCAGACCTCAGGCATATAGCTGGAATAGTGCGGCGTAAAACAAAAACAAACAAACCTTCAGGAACGCTGAGTTTTGTCAGCATGGACGAATAGATCAGGGCACAATGAAGTACTTATATAGATAACACTTTCCGTCAACACTGAACCTTTGCGATTCTTCTGTATGGATCTCCTTTGCTTCCTTCTTAAATACCCGTGAAGGTCAGGGTTAGAATATTGATCATCAGTCACCCATGCGTGTCGTAAGAGGCGACTAACGGGATCGGGTGGTCATGCTCGCTGACTTGGTTGACACATGCCATCGGTTCCCCATTGCGCAGATCGATGCTCATGCTGTTGATCCCAGGATTGTCTGGTCCAGACTCGATTATTTACAGACCGCCGCCATATAGCTGGAATGTTGCTGAGTGCGGCGTAAATTAAACTCATTTACTCACTCACTCCTCCTTAAAATGTAAAGTATTAATAATCACAGTCATTGGTCCAGGAAAAAGTTTAGTGCAGCATGCAAGGTGCATAAATACTGGTTCTAAGTAACATAAAACTGCTAACGTGAACAGATTTTCGTTTTGAGGACTTTCACAAATATGACTCTCTTTCCACAGACTGATCCATCATGAACGGAATCTGCGTAGTGTTGTGTGCGTGCCTTGCAGCGGCCGCTGGCCATGTGATTTATCAACCTGGTGTAGCAGTGGGGTCTGTTTACAATCCTGTGCTTACTGGGAGCTTTGGTGCTGCTCAGGCTCAGGCTCAGGCTCAGGCTCAGGCTGCACATGCACAGGCCGCACAGGCCGCACAGGCTGCACAGGCTGCTCAGGCTCAGGCTGCACAGGCACAGGCCGCACAGGCTGCACAAGCCGCACAGGCTGCACAAGCTGCACAGGCCGCACAGGCTGCACAAGCCGCACAGGCTGCTCAGGCTCAGGCTGCACAGGCACAGGCCGCACAAGCTGCACAGGCTGCACAGGCTGCACAAGCTGCACAGGCACAGGCTCAAGCTCAGGCTGCACAGGCACAGGCTGCACGGGCTGCTGCTGAAGCAATGGCTGCACAGGCTCAGGCAGAAGCTCAGGCTGCACGGATGCAGGCCGCACAGGCTCAGGCACAAGCTCAGGCACAAGCTCAGGCTGCACAGGCTCAGGCACAAGCTCAGGCACAAGCTCAGGCTGCACAAGCTCAGGCTGCACAGGCTGCACAGGCTGCACGGTTTCGGGCCGCACAGGCTCAAGCACTCAGATACCAGAGTGGACCGTACTATCCTCTCGCTCCTAGCGCACCATATTATCCTCTCGCTCCAAAGGGACATTTTTAGACTCCTAGGTGACATGGTACGTTATTACTTAGATTATACTTTGGCCAACAAATGACTATGGATATTAACCATTTGGTATAGCACAGTTAATACAATCCTGATCTTGAGAGTGTTGTTTGACCCTATCCAATGTCTTTCTTCCAGAATGCAGGCAAAGCCATTGATGGCGGAGGAGTCTAACAGAGGAATTGGACTTGGAATTGTAAACTGAACAATATATCATGCTAAATAAATGATATATGCTGTGGTTATTTGTTTCGAGTGTCATGCCTTGAGATAAACTTTATGGAAGAGAGAGAGAGAGACAAAGACAAAGAAACAAAGATAGACAGAGAAGAGATGAGGGAGAGTGAGTGAGTGAGAGTTAGGTTTTACGCCGCTTTGAACAATATTCAAGCAATATCACGGCGGGGGACACCAGAAATAAGAGAGAGAGAGAGAGAGAGAGAGAGAGAGAGAGAGAGAGAGAGAGAGAGAGAGAGAGAGAGAGAGAGAGAGAGAGAGAGAGAGAGAGAGAGAGAGAGAGAGAGAGAGAGAGAGAGAGAGAGAGAGTGTGTATGTCAGAAAGTTATCAAATAGATGGTTGATTGTTGTGTATATATTTAACATAATTCGTATGTCATTTGTGAGGTAACGAGTTAATCTGATGTATATTATGCTTGTATTATTATTATTATTTGTATTATTTATGGCAGCTTGATGAGTTATGATATTGTAACAACTAAATTTACATCATTTTTAAAATTCACAATAACTTCCATCATCCAGTTTACTGGAGACAATTGCGGGTATATTTTCAATCTGTCTATGAAGCTTGCATGTTTAACATGGACAAGGCCCCAAGTCTGAAGACTGTCATGACTAACACACTATTGACAACACATATTGAAAAGCAGTAATTTATTTGTGTGTGTCTATGTCAGGAAGTTATCAGATAGATGGTTGATTGTTGTGTATATATTTAGCATAATTCTGGGGGACACCAGAAATAAGAGAGAGAGAGAGAGAGAGAGAGAGAGAGAGAGAGAGAGAGAGAGAGAGAGAGAGAGAGAGAGAGAGAGAGAGAGAGAGAGAGAGAGAGAGAGAGAGAGAGAGAGAGAGAGAGAGAGAGAGAGCAGTAATTTATTTGAGGGGCTATGAGGTAGCCTAGTGGTTAAAGCGTTCGCTCGTCACGCCGAAGACCCGGGTTCGATTCCGTACATGGGTACAATGTGTGAAGCCCATTTCGGATGTCCCGGCCGTGATATTGCTGGAATAGTGTTAAGAGCGGTGTAAAACTAATCTCACTCACTCATTTATTTAAATGGGGATAAATTTTTGATTGACTCTTGAACCGACGTCTGAAGTATTCATCAAAATGACATACTGCTGCCGACACTCCTGTACAAGTAAAAGTGTCTTAAACCATTGTCATTAGTAAGTTCTGATAAACACAGACCCTATTCTGCAATTCAAACTATATTAAAAACTTAACGTTTGCATTCACTATCAAATAGCAATGACCTCTTCCCACTTGCACAGAACAATCTAAGTTACAATTAATCGTTGGCCCTTACAGTCAACTTTACAATCATACAATTTCCCTACTCCGCTTGCATAAAACCGATCTAAGCGCGATTGTATGACGGCGTGGATTTAAGATCGCGATCTTAGGGTTTTATAATAATTGTAGGGCTAATATCGTTCTGTGCAAGTGGGCCCAGGTGTTCATGTAGCCGTGAGCGTATCCTAAAACACAGGAAGGGCTATCATATACACTCGAAAATGCAAGTAAATTGTACCCCTGAAAGAGGCACAATGTGTCAGCATGTGATATATACTACCCATGAAAAGTTGCTCACCGTTGCATGGACATTAAGTGCATATGTCACACCAAGTTTGTTTTTTTATGAAACAATAATTTGATGTTAAAGCATGACGGTTATATTATGTCTTAGTCGGACTGACTGACTGACTGAGTTTGGTTTTACGCCGCTTTTAGCAATATTCCAGCAACATCACGGCGGGGAACACCAGAAATGGGCTTCACATATTGTGCCCATGTGGGGATTCGAACCCGTGTCTCCGGCGTGACGAGCCAACGCTTTAACCATTAGGCTACCCCACCGCCCCCTGTTAGTCGGAGAAAGTGTAAATATTTCACATAGTACTGCCAGACTTGTTGCCAGACCACATTTGTTTGCTATTTTGTGTATTCTACTAAGGATATCATCACACACCTGATTAACCAGCCAACTCTCGTGTTTAACGTCGCAACCAGCAGTATTCCAGCTTTATGGCAGATGTGTGTATATAATCAAGTTTGGACTAGAAAATCCTGTGATCAACATTATGAGCATCGATCTACGCATTTTGGATACGGTAACATGACTGAGCCAAGTCAGCGAGCCTGACCACCCGATCCCGTTAGTCGCCTCTTACAAGCATGGGTTGCTGAAGACCAATTGTAACCCGGATGTTCATGGTGTTTTCGACATGCACTTCGACAATACCCATAATAAGTATATACTTGTCCACCAGTCATCAGCAGCCTGCAGGATCCAAAGAACACTATGATGACAAGAGACAAACACGAACTTCAGCCAATACACGCAGAGTTTGTCAAAGGGTAGAGCCAAAATGCAGGTATATTGAAAGTGTCAGCCGGATAGTTTAGTCATTTAATTTAGGCAAACATTAAGTTCAAAATTATGCATCAGCTAACACTGCACTGAAGCGTTAACTGTGAATACATGTATATGATCATAAAAGAAGAAATTAGCCAGCAACGAAGAGAAGAGAAAGCTGACTTTTCTTGTTCATGTAACGGTGAAATACTTTTCTTGTTCATGTAACGGTGAAATGTAAATGAAACTTACCCATTGCGTGTACAACATATTCATTCCAGCATGACACCAACCCATGTGACATAATACAAACGCCAAGTTGTTGAACACACTTGCATGTCCCACACACTTACCTCTGGTACATATGTGACATAATACCCATGCCAAGTTGTTGAACACACTTACATGTCCACACACTTACCTCTGGTACATATGTGACATAATACAAATGCCAAGTTGTTGAACACACTTACATGCCCACACACTTACCTCTGGTACATATGTGACATAATACAAATGCCAAGTTGTTGAACACACTTACATGTCCACATGCCACTTTACCTCTGGTACATATGTGACATAATACAAATGCCAAGTTGTTGAACACACTTACATGTCCACACACTTACCTCTGGTACATATGTGACATAATACAAATGCCAAGTTGTTGAACACACTTACATGTCCACACACTTACCTCTGGTACATATGTGACATAATACAAATGCCAAGTTGTTGAACACACTTACATGTCCACACACTTACCTCTGGTAATGTCATATGTGACATAATACAAATGCCAAGTTGTTGAACACACTTACATGTCATTACATACACCACACTTACCTCTGGTACATATGTGACATAATACAAATGCCAAGTTGTTGAACACACTTACATGTCCACACACTTACCTCTGGTACATATGTGACATAATACAAATGCCAAGTTGTTGAACACACTTACATGTCCACACACTTACCTCTGGCAGGTATGTGACATAAAACTCATGCCAAGTTGTTGAACACTCTTAGATGTCCGCACACTTACCTCTAGTAGATATGTGACATAATACCCATGCCAAGTTGTTGAGCACACTTAGATGTCCGCACACGTACCTCTAGTAGATATGTGACATAATACCCATGCCAAGTTGTTGAACACACTTAGATGTCCGCACACTTACCTCTAGTAGGTATGTGACTTAATACCCATGCCAAGTTGTTGAACACACTTGCATGTCCACAAACTTTCATCTGGTACATATATGACATAATACCCATGCCAAGTTGTTGAACACACTTACATGCGCACGCACTTACCTCTGGTACATATGTGATATAAAACCCAAGCCAAGTTGTTGAACACACTTACATGTCCACACACTTACCTCTGGTACATATGTGACATAATACAAATGCCAAGTTGTTGAACACACTTACATGTCCACACACTTACCTCTGGCAGGTATGTGACATAATACTCATGCCAAGTTGTTGAACACTCTTACATGTCCACACACTTACCTCTAGTAGATATGTGACATAATACCCATGCCAAGTTGTTGAACACACTTAGATGTCCGCACACTTACCTCTAGTAGATATGTGACATAATACCCATGCCAAGTTGTTGAGCACACTTAGATGTCCGCACACTTACCTCTGGTACATATGTGACATAAAACCCATGCCAAGTTGTTGAACACACTTTCATGTCCACAAACGTTCATCTCTAGTAGGTGTGTGACTTAATACCCATGCCAAGTTGTTGAACACACTTTCATGTCCACAAACGTTCATCTCTAGTAGGTGTTTGACTTAATACCCATGCCAAGTTCTTGAAAATATTTGACAAATGCAATCTTTGTCATTTTGATCTTTAGAGGCGTTCTAAGACTGATAGTTTACACAATCGGTTGTTCTAATGATATTATCATATGTATGGTGGGCGAACTGGCTAAGGCGCCAGGGCTAGTGATCCAGACATCATGAGGTGCCGGGGTCGATCCCACATGTGACCGGGTGTATAAACCTTGGAGTCAACTTTGTGTGCAGACTCTTTCAGTGTTGTCACATCCCCTAGTGTACAGTACACAACCCTGTGCACTGAAAAGAACCCACGAATCCGTTGGTATATGACCAAATGGTGGCCACATGAATACGTGCAAACACCTAGTTGCGGGTACAGCAACGTGCAGTAAACATGGACAAAGTACTGTGAGAATTTGTCCCAGTTCACCCAGCTGTGAATGGGTACCTCGTAAGGATGGGAAAGCCGCAATAACGCAGTGTGCCTTGTGGCAGCAAGAGTCGTATGTTCCCCAGGGAGCTGAGCTTGATAAGATGTGCCGCTGAGATTGACATCCAATGATCGAGGGAAAAATACCAGCGCATTGAGCATGCACTAGTGCGTGGATATGTGCGCTATAAAAATATCCAATGATAATAATAATAATTATCAGGTGATCAAACTTCTGTGTTTTGAAATTTATGTGCCAGCCACACTATTGAGCGCGAGGTTTTAAATGTATAATTGATGGGTTTCCGCCACATGCAAAAGAAGAAAACTGTTTACGAAATAAATTTAGAGTTCAACACAGTGGGAACATTCAAATGTTTGTTCCAAGACATAGAACGGAACCCATCAAATCTATATTTAAGGACAGTCGAAACTGGGCATTCTTTTGAACTGACAAAATGTGTTTCTAAAAATTGTTCGATGTTTCTGTTGGGTGACTGAAGTCCCCGTGTTATGTTACAGAGGTGAGGCTCCAATACATTTCGTGTATGCTAGCTTAAATTTGATTATTCTGAAATGTGTCCTCAGGTCTCATTAGTTGTTGAGACGAAGAATCTGTGTATAAAGCTGCAGAGATATCAGGATATGTGTTTGAGTTTATATCGTTTGGTGGGAGGGTTGTTTTCTACTTAGCTAATCTTGACAAAAATCAAATTTGAAATCATTTTCAACAGAGTCCTTTGATAAACTGTAGACCATGGTGTTACAGGGACTCAAGTATTTGGAAGACACAGTCAAAGCAGGATCAGTTTCATAGTCTATGCAGACCTCTACGATTTGGGGCGTTTCCTAAAACGACAGCTGGAGATTAGGTGCCTGTCATAGGGTGTGGGTTTGAATCACGGATGGGACTCAACAAAAGTACTAGAATCTGTACTTTACTGAAAACGTGTAATCCAAATATAACATATGTTACAGTTTGATTTAGCCAAAGTGTGTCCCAGTTGTTGATAAGTTCATTTTGTCAGTGTGTCTTCGTATCACTCTGCACTTCAATGCGTTATGACAGGGTACGCAAACCCGAAAACGCGAGGTCTCCAAGAGTAGCTTCCCTTTAGAGAGCAGACCTCTGGACTGCCTCTACAGGCAAGTTGAAACAATATTTGTTGGCAGTTTCAATTTGACGACCTGTCGAAGAAACATTTTTTAATTTTGCTGTATTGACTGTTCACTGCAAGACTTTGCCTGACTCACAAATCACTGAATGGTGACGTATTCTATATTTATTCACGCATTCAACGGTAGCTTGCAATGTGTAGGTAACACTTGTAGGGGATAACAACAGGTTTTTCAATTCAATTCACTTCAATTATTCTCCAAAAGAACCGCCCACGGTGGAACAGGAGAAAGATTTTGTTGAAATTAAAATAATTATTACTTTAGAAGATGTCGGTTATGCTGTACAAATATTTGGCGACATTAGTACATTTCGCTTGAAAACAATTATGAACATTTAAATATAAACGGATAATATGTAAACCTCCACACATATATACAATCCCACACATAGGGATTTATCTGTAATACATATGAATTGTGCAATGTTCTTGGTTTCTTCTACATTTCTGGTACTCAACAATTGTTTGTATTTAGGGAACTGTGTATTCTATTTGAGATAACTTTAGACCTAGCCTGTTCACTGTGCGACTCTGTCCTACTCACAAATCACTGAATGCATGAGGTAGTCAGTATTTAGCTTGCAATATGTAGGTAACGCTTTAGGGGGAAAACGACAGGTTGTCTCGACGACAGAATTTACGAATGATACAATATGATAAAGAGATTATAACGCTTGTGTGTTTGGGATAGTAACTATCCTGTATTAGACCGGGATCGGGTGGTCAGGCCCGCTGTCTTGGTTGACACATGTCATCGAATCCCAAATGCGTATATCGATGCTCATGATGTTGATCACTGGATTGTCTGGACCAGACTCCATTATTGACCGCCTGCCGCCCTATAGTTGGAACATTGCTGACACCGGCGTGTAACATCAAACCAACCAACATGCATTACGTCAAGGCCCCCTAGATACAGTTTATATTCCTAATACTGGATATTTAATATCCATTATAGGAGACATATAATAAAAACATCTTATTAGCTCAAGCTTAAGGACCGATTTAGCGAGGCGAATGTTGTATAAATGGTACATACTCAACCACTTACATTTCATTAATCGTTTCAAAAGTCAGCAGAAACCATGTAAATAAAGATTTGTTAGACATCGATAATATAAATATATATTCTATATTCTATACCAGTTTTTGCTTCGGCATATATGGCGTACTTGTTTTAGATAAAACATAGTATGATAGTTATATTCAAGAATATTATTGTCAGTTATATCTCAAATAATTTTGTTTCAATAACTGTTCTGTTTATTTATTTCTTCGTTTATGTTTTGTTTGTTTGTGTAACATAAGGTAGTCAGTGATGTAATATCTAATGTTTTTGGTCTAATAGAGTACATATTGTAAGCGAAATACCAGCCATTTATCAGTGAAGATCCCTCCATCTATCAGTGAAGTACATGTTGCAAGAACTGTTTAAACAAAACTCAAGCAGAAATCACAAGAAAAACTGGACAATATTTGATTAATACATAGCATTCATTTGTATAGAAAACAAAACATAAGAAAAACTGGACAATACAAAATTAATACATAGCATTCATTTGTACAGAAAACAAATTTAGCCTTAGTTCTGGGCAAATTGTTTGGCGTTAAGACATAACAAGCAATATGTTTTTGACAACGGTACGCATCAATCAACACCTTGCACAGTTCACATAAAAATACTGTCTCTGGGAAAACACTGTCAAGTATCGTCATTTTATTAAGAAACCTGATGGTAGCGGCTTATATCATTATGTAGATATTATGACACTCCTGGGTCTTACATTCATTAGTATATGTGTATGCTTATATAAATATATTTAGACATGCTCGAGTCTTGAATTGCTTTCTATGTAGGCATAGGTCCATTATTATTATTATTATTATTAATATTTAGGAATTGTATTTTCATCTTGTTTTGTTTGGTCCAAAGCCTGTGAAACGCTATCTTTACAAGCCAAACGTGCATGTTTTACTGTTTCCACTGTTCACCAAGTATCAAAGTATGTCTTTAACTATTGCTCATAATATATTTGTCAGTAAGAGACTACCAATTCTAACCTATGGAAGTGAAATTTGGGGCTATACTTATAGAACGTGTATTGAAAAGGTTCATAGTGAGTACTATAAAAGATTTCTGTTACTCAGTAAAAAAACTGCATCATGTGCTGTACTTGGAGAAATTGGGAGATATAACTTGTGTGTACATTACCATTCAAGGTGTATTAAATATTGGCGCCGAATTATTCGTATGGACCAAAATAGATACCCGAATGCCTGTTATAAGATGATGAAAGCGTATGATGATAACGGAGGCAACAAACTGGGTTTCACATGTTCGAATGCTTCTATTTACTACAGGTTTCTCCTATGTCTGGTTAGCCCAAGATTGTGGCTATGTAAATCACTTCATGTTTGAGTTCAAACAACGCTGTATAGATATTAATATACAACACTGGAATAGTAAAATAAGAAACTCATCATTTTTTGTAAATTATAGTACATTTAAGTCACTTCTTGAAGCTGAACTGTATATTTCCTGTGGTGCACTAAACAAAGATCTTATGCGAATGTTGATCAAATTCCGATGCCAATCACATAACTTGAATATACAAAAACAGCGTTTTTCAAAGATAATTGTCCCATATAAAGAATTAATTTGTAACAAATGTACTTTAAACGTGCTTGAAGACGAATATCACTTGTTGCTAATATGTCCATTTTATAACCGATGCAGATCCCAATGTATTCCAGCCTATTTCTACAGCCCACCTTCAATTGTCAAATTCCGAGCCCTTATGAAGATACACAGTGTCACTGTTCTTAAAGGAATATGTATATTCCTGAAGCAAAACCTACGTTAAAATAATTGTATTATGAATTATATTTCAACTCTACACACCATGACAATGTTGTATTACCTGTTGTACTCTTGGCCACATGGCCTTCAATTCTGAATAAAGTGATCATCATTACATAGGTCCACCCGCCCCATAGTCACACATAAGACATGAAAACTCGTGTATGAAGAAAACTGACGATCGTTTTATGATTTTCATCGGATATTATTTGTGTTGGAAATAAGTAAACAAACATGTAGCCTAAAAAAGTTTCGAAATCGAAAATGAATGTTACAAATTTGTCTGTGTCCGTAGCGACATCTGACTGATCGTCGTCACTTGATAGATCTACTTCGCTTTCTGTTCTGCTGTCAAAACCGTTTCAACTTACCACGGGCTAATACTGATATATGCGTATATGTGTAAGGTCATTGTGCGAAAAATTCAACATTTTTATTGGCGTTGTCTGGTAGTGCTATTGCGAACGCAAATTATCTATACTAAACACAAAAATGAAGAAGGTTTTATATCATATGGGTTTCACAGGGATAAAGGATAACTCTTTTTAACCACCACCACCAAGTATTTTTCTATGTTATTATGAATCCATAGAATCATAGATGAATCGTTTGTTACATTTCAAATTTCAATATGAAGGAACCAAACAAAATCTTGCGGTCACAAAGAAAACGAAGGACTTCAGAACTGAAAATACAGGAATCTAACGACATACACAAACCCTAGATCACGATTATGCTAGCAGCATATGAGTATTTCAACACTATAAAGACTTATGTTTCCATTTCCTTGGGGAAATTTCAGGACTGTAATTGCCAATAAACCATCAAACTTTGCATGTAACGAAGCAATGAAACGACCTCCCCTTGTGAGTATGTAATGTATTACTTTATGCATCCATTATATTATCCTGTCATGAGCATCGATAATGTTTTGCTCTTTTTTCGCCATTTGCCATTACTCCAAAGAAAGCTGATTTTGACATAACACATCATTGCCCCTTCTGTAACCGTCACTCATAACGGTACGACTATAAGCGGGCCCCCGAGTCTTTTTCAGTCAGAGTATGATTGATAACATACTTAAACAAGTTAGAGAGGCAGAACTTTACTGCATGTATGCCGAAAACCCTCATAAAGATTATTATTGATAACTAAAAACTTCACTTCTGAAACAGTCATCAATCAGATCATGTTGAAGCTTCTAACCTATATAAGGATGTGTTCAGGCATCACCGTTATCAACTGGACCATCATCCATCAGGTAAAGTTATAAGATACATACGGCTGTATTGCATACAATGTGTTGTGTATTGCTCTGAATATGTACCTGCTAGAGCAGTTCATTTACAAAAGGTAAAATCGGAGAGATAAGATCATTTATATTACCTTCATGTAAAATACTTTAAGTTCATTGGTCAATGACGCTTTAACAAGTTTCCGTGTCACCCCTCCCAGGAGGGAGACAACTGGAAAAAATATAACCCGCTGCCACGGTAACCGCCAATCTCAGACAGACAACAGACAGACAATACTTTATTACCTTAAAAGGAATTCGTTTTGGTTTACAGAGCTTGACAAAAAATACAAATGAATAACAACATAAACTATTACATTACTGAAAACATAAAAAGAGATGAATATGTGCTTAAATAGAATTAAATGAATAAGATGATAACTGGACATTCAACATTTGTATAAAATTGCAATACTTTGAGGTACAAAAGACGTTCGAGCTCGTTTAGTCTTGGTGATTGGCATTGTATAGCGGCGGCCCGAAGGTAAAAGCTTATACTCCAGATTTATAAAATGTGTTGCGTCAAAAATCCCTGAATGTCTTCTTTCATTACTGTAAGAAATGGAAACTTAAAGTAAACTTATCTAAAACGAAAGTTGTTATCTTTGGAAACGGCCCCGCGAAATCTTCGAAACTCCATTTTACCTACGGAACTGAAACTATAAATATTGTAGATACATACGATTACCTTGGAATTAAATTCCATAGGAATGGGCGATTTGTCCAAGCAATTAAATCACTTACGGAAAGCGCCACCAAAGCAATGTATTGTCTTTTAAAGAAATCCAGGAATGTTAATTTACCTTTAGATTGCCTTTTCGATGCATTTGATGTTATGGTCGTTCCAATTCTATTGTATGGCTCAGAAATATGGGGACACGAGAACTTAGAAATAATAGAAAGAATTCACTTAAAATTTCTGAAATTAGCTTCCGGTTTGAGAAATAGCACCCCAAGTTATATGCTTTACGGTGAATTTGGAAGAGAGCCTTTGAGTATTAAAATCTATAAGCGATTTATTTCACATTGGCATAAATTAGCCTCTGAGAACACATATTGGAAGCCATCCCAGATTATATATAACTGTGTTAACCACATCTGTGACAATACAAATAAAGTTCCATGGCTACGTTTTGTGAAATATATCCTTGATAACTGCGGTCTATCCTACGTGTTTCTAAATCCGTCTGTATGTTCTACGCCCTGGCTTGTCTCAATGGTCGAAAACACCTATAGAGCCCAGTTTTTCCAAAATTGGAAGTCAAATGTTGATTCTAGTTCCAAGGGGGATTATTATAAATATTTCAAAACTCAACCAATCTTAGAAAAATATCTTCTTCTTCCCAAAAATATATACTACCCAATTTTTAAGTTTAGAACATCTAACCATAAATTACCAATTGAGACAGGCCGATGGTTGGGCATTCCACGTGAAGACAGACAATGTCCACTTTGTGAATCAAACGCTGTTGGAGACGAGTTTCACTACTTGTTTAGATGTAAAGCTTTTCTCCAATTCCGACGTCAGTCTCTGAACACTAAATACCTAGAATTTCCAAATTTGTCCATCTTTAAGAAACTCTTGACTACTACCAGCATAAGCGACCTTAAAGGCCTTTCTAAATTACTGAACCATGTATTTAATGCATTTAAAAAATGAAATATTGTAATTATCTTATATCTTTCTATCGTGTAAGCTGCTGTCTTGTATATTATGTAAATGTATATACGTTTATCTCATGTACCGCCGTTGGCGGTTTGTAGAGAATAAAGAGTTTGAGTTTGAGTCATTAATGATTATTTCAGACGTTGAAAGTAAGTACTTGCCGCTCATAGAGAAGTGAAAGATTATCGAAAGTGACCCCGGCTTTTTTATCAGCTGTATTTACAATTTTGTTAAGTTTGATTTGTTTTTGACTGAAAGAGACTTGAACCAGCAATGAGAAGAAAAAGTGAGTATACTCTGAATAAAAGTGGTATAAAACAACATCATAACAGATTGGGAAACATTAACAGGTCGCAGTTTGCGCATTAGATGGAGGCGTTGTTGACATTTACTATACAGGGCATCTGTGTTGGTGTTCCACGTTCACCTGCTATCAATAAAAGTTCCAAGGTACTTGTACTCAGTGACTGTCTCAACTGGTTCATCATTAATGAACAAAGGTGGTACTGTTGGGGAGTTAGTTCTGAAATCAACACACAGTTCTTTTGTCTTTTTCACATTTAAAATCAAATGATTCTCTGTACACCATGATGTGAAATTATTTACATTATATCTGTATCGTCGTTCTGATTCGTAATCATACATCTCCGCCGAGAAGTGTATCGCTAACATGACGTCATATTATGACGCATGCAGTGCACGGAGTTAGAAAAAACGTTCGATTAGCAGTTTTTGAGTTCACTATATACACATTCATTTTACAGACTTTCACGGCTTTATTTAAACTATTTTATACATTGAATCGTTTGCGCACTCAACTGCAACATAATTAACCATTTTTATAGCAGTTAAAAGCTTGTCAGAGCATGTTTCACTGATTTTAAAAATCCAGTCGAGAGGCAGACGCCATTTTGTGCACATGTCATATAGTCACCAGCGAGCTAATCGAGCTTCAAAATAAAATCATATTTTGTACATTTAACATTGTTAACTTCTCCCTCGGGTATTACGGCCTGATGTTCGCCTTTTTGTAGCACTTTCATCAGTCGGTTACCGGCTCGGGTGACACTGCTACAAAAGAGGCGTACATCAGAGAGTTTTACCCTCGAGAGAAGCATACAACTTATAAAACAACATTATATGATTATATGTTTGATATGACATCTCTGGGCACCATGAAGATGGTATTGCCAGACAGATGATAGACATATATATTGCTATTTTTCTCTGTTGTTGAGCCTCTATAATAGTTCATGTGTATATTCTTCAAATGAACGAAAATATAATGTATGTGTATAATTAATGAGTGAGTTTGGGTTTACGCCGCTTTTAGCAATATTTGCAGCAACATCACGGCGGAGGACACCAGAAATGGGCTTCACATATTGTACCCATGTGGGGAATCGAACCCAGGTCTTCGGCGTGATGAGCGAACGTTTATTCACTAGGCTACCCCACCGCCCCATGTGTATAAGTATATTTACGTGATACATGTAGGTCAGTATGTGAATGCAACTCTGATATTTATAAATATAAACGGTCAACTACTTCGCAAACAACTTGTGTCAACATTGAAGCTTTAGATGGTTCGTGAGTGCAAGAACACTTCAGCTTCCATTTCAGAACGACATATTTCGTCGGCAATAGATCTTGGAATCTTTTGAGAGTATAGTTATGCAGCCTAAATGACACATCTTTAACAGGTGTTCCTTTTAGAGCTTTCACAAGTGTCACTTTTTTTATCCATCCACAGACCAAGACTCCATCATGAACGGATTCTGTGTAGTGCTGTGTGCTTTCCTTGTGTCGGCCTCTGCCACGCCGTATTTTGTGCCAGGGGCAGGTGTTCCCGCTACTGGAGATCTGAGACTCGCTTCCAATCCTTGGTTTGCAAGTAGTGGTGTTCCTGCAGGGGCACTGGCACCGGCACCGGCTGCTCAGGCTGCACAAGCTCAGGCTCAGGCTCAGGCTACACAAGCTCAAGCTCAAGCACAAGCTCAAGCACAAGCTGCTGCACAAGCTCAAGCTCAAGCACAAGCTCAAGCACAGGCTGCTGCCGGGACTTATGCCCTCCCAGGACCTGCATTTCCCTATCCTGCTGGATCTATGAACCTTGCTTTCAACCCTTTTTTCGGTGCTCCGACTCAGGTTCCAGCTCAGGCACAAGCTCAGGCTCAGGCACAAGCTCAGGCCCAGGCACAAGCTCAGGCTCAGGCACAAGCTCAGGCCCAGGCACAAGCTCAGGCACAAGCTCAGGCCCAGGCACAAGCTCAGGCACAAGCCCAGGCCCAGGCACAAGCTCAGGCACAAGCTCAGGCTCAGGCTGCTGCACAAGCTCACGCACAGCGTTATGTTCTCGCTCACCCTGGTGCAGGCAGACCGCCATTCGCCCCGAGGATACTATACCGTCCTCTCAGCCCAAAAGGAATCTATTAATCTTCAAAAATTACACTTGGTACGTTGATAATTACATTATATTTTTGAGAATAAGGATATATAATCACATTGTCTGTACAAAGAAGCTATGATAAGTAGTTTTGGTTTTTACATAGAAACATTTATGATTTACCCTTTGACACAAAGTGAGTGAGTTTAGTTGTACGCCGCACTCAGCAATATTCCAGCTATATGGCGCGGTCTGTAAATAACCGAATCTGGACCAGACAATCCAGTGATAAACAGCATGAGCATAGATCTGCGCAATTGGGAACCGATGACATGTGTCAACCAAGTCAGCGAGCCTGACCACCCGATCCCGTTAGTCGCCTCTTACGACAAGCATGGGTTACTGAAGATCACTATTCTAACCCGGACCTTCACGGGTCCTTTGACACAAAGACTATTTCAGTTTGGATATAGAGTCAATAAACGTGTCATGAATAATGGCTTGTACGAGTCAAATCTAACATGAGTTATCATATAAAGTTTGATATTTAGAAAGTTGGCATTAGTGTTCATAGCTGCAGGTAGAAGTTATCCCAATCACTGCTGACAGAAAACAGAACCACGAGTAACTCAATTCAATGTCTTCTGTTTAGGGTACAAGCAAGGCCGCTTATGAGGATGAGGGCTGATACATCGTGATGGATCCCCAGCCTCGTAAATGAAGCAGTATGTTATTCAAAATAAATGTGTGTCCAGAATATGTGCTGATTTATGTTGTATCTTAAAGACTGACCTTATCAAAGTGACCAACTACTCTTTTGGAACACAGTGATTCACACATAGACACACGCACGCACGCACACACGCCACGAGTGCACCAGTATGCACTGTGGGTATACATTCTGTCTCTTAAGTTGACAATTGTCTGAATGTCAAATTCTTGAAAGCAAAACATCCATGCACATAAGAAAATGTTTGGCATTTCACGGTAATTCAAGAGGAACCTTATTTGTCCATCACATGGAACTTAAGCATCTTGGCAATGTTTAATATTCTCCAGACATTAACACTGTCCTCGTGATTCTGACAATTGTGAAATGATTGGTTGCTGGAACCACGTCAGATGCTTATGTCACTGGGAGTATCACCTTCGTAAAATACCCACAGGTGAACATATCACAGATAGTTTCGTATCGCGATAGTTTGTCTTTCGCATTCAGGACTTAAAGGCAATTATTGTCATGCTCCAACACACATGTATGCCAGCATGGTGAGTGAACAATATGTCATTTTGATGAACACTTCAGACCTCGGTTCAAGAGACAATCAACAATTCAAATAGATGAGTGCGTGAGTTTGGTTTTACGCCGGTTTTAGCAATATTCCAGCAATATCACGGCGTGGGACACCAGAAATGGGTTTCACAAACTGTACCCATTAGGGGAATCGAACCCGAGTGTTCGGCGTGATGAGCGAACGCTTTAACCACTAGAAAACCGAATCGCAACATGAAGTCTAAACGTTCTGATTCGTTTTTTAAACAACTATATACAACACTGATATCATCTTAAACATATGCATTTAAACACGTTTGAAAAGCGAACAATATAGAAGACATTTTTTGTGAATGTGGAAGCGCTGACTGGCAAAGTTTCTCGTCTCCAGAAATTTACATACCTCACTAGGAACATCACTTTCAATATTAATCTATCGATGAACATTTCATAGACTTATAACGAACAGTTTCTTCATGTGATATTTGTCTTTTACATTTACATGAAACTATTATCAATGATTTTTTTCTGCATTAGACACACAATCTCGACAACGAATAACGTCCTTCCAAGACGCAATGCGAGGGTATTTGTTTTACATCTCTGACTACTTTATACATAGGAACATTAATTTTTTGTGGTCTTAATCTTCAGGCCAATGTGGTGTGATTGTTTTGTGACTTTTATCTTCAGGCCAATGTGGTGTGGTTGTTTTGTGGCTTTTATCTTCAGGCCAATGTGGTGTGATTGTTTTGTGACTTTTATCTTCAGGCCAATGTGGTATGATTGTTTTGTGGCTTTTATCTTCAGGCCAATGTGGTGTGATTGTTTTGTGGTCTTTATCTTCAGGCCAATGTGGTATGATTGTTTTGTGACTTTTATCTTCAGGCCAATGTGGTATGATTGTTTTGTGGCTTTTATCTTCAGGCCAATGTGGTGTGATTGTTTTGTGACTTTTATCTTCAGGCCAATGTGGTGTGATTGTTTTGTGGCTTTTATCTTCAGGCCAATGTGGTATGATTGTTTTGTGACTTTTATCTTCAGGCCAATGTGGTATGATTGTTTTGTGGCCTTTATCTTCAGGCCAATGTGGTGTGATTGTTTTGTGACTTTTATCTTCAGGCCAATGTGGTGTGATTGTTTTGTGATTTTTATCTTCAGGCCAATGTGGTGTGATTGTTTTGTGGCTTTATCTTCTCATCTTCATTGTTTTGCCAATGTGGTGTATGATTTTATCTTCAGTTTTGTTGTTTTGTGGTTTTTTATCTTCAGGCCAATGTGGTGTGATTGTTTTGTGGCTTTTGATATCTTCAGGCCAATGTGGTGTGATTATTTTGTGGTCTTTATCTTCAGGCCAATGTGGTGTGATTGTTTTGTGTTTTTATCTTCAGGCCAATGTGACTTTTATCTTCAGGCCAATGTGGTATGATTGTTTTGTGGCTTTTATCTTCAGGCCAATGTGGTGTGATTATTTTGTGGTCTTTATCTTCAGGCCAATGTGGTCTGATTGTTTTGTGATTTTTATCTTCAGGCCAATGTGGTGTGATTGTTTTGTGACTTTTATCTTCAGGCCAATGTGGTGTGATTGTTTTGTGACTTTTATCTTCAGGCCAATGTGGTGTGATTGTTTTGTGGTCGTTATCTTCAGGCCAATGTATTGTAATTGTTTTGTGGCTTTTATCTTCAGGCCAATGTGGTGTGATTATTCATCACCTGTTGCCCTTTTTATGTCCGTAATAGTCTGGGCACTGAGTCAGAACTGAACAGAACGTTATGTTTGACATGCAACAGCTCATACCAGGAACGGCTACGTGCAATGTGTATGTTGGAAGTTGGAACAAGACAGAGCATTGAGGCTCGAGCTCGAAACGTTTCACAGTCAGTGATTAGCAGATGGATGATAACCCACGTAGATCTGGCGCTCATGACCATTTCATCAGAACAAGTGCGTGACGAAACCGTGATCAAATTGCCTCTCATATTGTACATGGGTTCCAGAGGTGTACATGTCGGTTACACAGCTGAAACCTGCAAGCCCAACGTCCACGTGTCACCGAACGTTAAAACGGACCGTCACAGTATTAAACGACCACCGACCACTCCCACCGAACTACCCTGCAGGATGAACCTGTTTGACTTTGCTCGTTTGATTAGGAGTGTGCCTCGTCGAATCAGTCATTGTCTTGAGAATAGAAGCTTATGCATTCGATGTAAATGGCATTGACTTTTCATGGTAAATGAAGTGATCGCCATTCGCGCAGTTTAGCCAGTCATCTAACAAAATCTATGGACCGTCTGACTCACAACTGGTGCAAGTGTCTGTCAGATATCTGGTTAACCATTAATCTCATTTCATGAAAGATATGAACTTATTTTTCACACCGTTTTATTGACTACTTACTTGCTTTGATTAGTATCGGGCTCACGTGGACTAACCACGACCGACAATTATCCACATCTTCTCTGCTGAGAAATAATTAGCGACCTATGAAACAGTAGCCGAACATTGATCCTATCTATAAACAAAATTATAATAGCTTTAAATATATGCTCAATGTGCACATTCCATATTGTGCTTGCGACTACCTGACATGTGATTGTCAAATGCACAACATATATGAACAAACATCAAGCAGTCAATCCAATAAAATTATAGACGTGCTATTGTTTACTACGAAAGCACTTTGAACAATTTTCACAAGAATATTTAATATTCAGAAATACTTGTAGAATGAAAACTGCTGACTGTGCAATATAATCCTCAGTCAGTTTGCTAAGCAAGACGAGGGTGCTTTTGCTGCTACATACACTTATCACCATACACGTCTGTAATAATTTTCTCCACAAGAACATTTATTGTTTTGTGGCTTTCATCGTTATGCCTAAGTGGTGTGATTACTCATCGTCTATTGCCAATTTAATGTCCAGATCATATCCATAACTTGAGGAAGCGGTGAGCCCAAAGTTAAACATGATTGATAACATATTCAGACAAACAGGCATATATTTGAATATAAACTGTACGATAAATTATCATCATGAGCAGCAGACTTCACATCTGGGGTAGTCATGATAACTGCGTTATCTACACTGCTTCAGCCTCTTATAAGGTGTCCAATTATCCATTGAAGACACAGTCGTCACTGATCGTCACTCTTTTCTAGAACATCTAGTATCATCATTATGTGAAAGTAACTGATAAAACTGATAATCCATTCCGCTTTTAGTAGATATACCCTGAGAATGAAAACAGGGAGGTTTCGCTTTTGTTTATTGGAAGGTTACGTGGCGATGGCATAACAGTGGTAATATTTCGGAAATAAAAAAATATGTTCTTTTTCTTTGATTCGTTTCATCAACTGTTTATTTCTAGAAGGCGGGTTGTCGTTGCCATGACTAACCCTTTCGCGAGTATCGTTGATATTTGATAGTGATTCATTAACACGTGGACTCGTGAAGATCCGGGTTAGAATTGATCTTCAGCAACCCAATGTTGTCGTAGGAGGAGATTGTCGGGATCGGGTGGTCAGGCTCGCTGGGTGACTGAGTTCACACATGTCATCGTATCCCAATTGCGTAGATCGATGCTCATGATGTGGATCACTGGATTATCTGGTCCAGACTCAGTTAGTTACAGACTAACGCCATATAGCTGGAATATTGCTGAGTGGGACGTTAAACAACAAACAAACAATAAAACGTGCTCATGATATATCGGAATCGTACGGTCGACACTAGTGTGGCTAGGAATACTTTTATCTCCAAAATTTATCTGAAATGTTATTGAACAATATTTACATAATATATCGATTGGCCATATCTGGTTGTACTGTTTGTATATGTTTATACCTGCCCTTTAAACACAGGTCATAATATCTACTAAAAACATTAAAAAAAAATATACTGAGGGGAAGAAATAAGGGATCACATGAAAGGACAAGTGTTCCCCTATTATTTTACAGGTTTCTTCACAAGCTATGCGATGCAAAGCTTGTGACGAAACTTTTGAAAAAAATAAAGGAACACTTTTCCTTTCATGTGATCCCTTAATATTTTCCCTCAGTATTTATTGTTCCATATCAAAAAATTTAAAAAGATTTATCATTTGCACAATATTCCAGACGTTGCATAATATAATGAAACGTAGTCATGTGACAGATTGTATAAAGGCTCATCATCGTTTCGGGATCAAACACGGACACAGACAATCTGTTAGAAACTGGTTCAAAGTCATCTTTCAAAACATAATGAAACCACGATCTTTATTTATATCAATTGTCTATATAAAAATATAAATCATTGTCTTTGATCATATTTCTGTTTACAAGTATCATGTTTATATAACATTCTTTGTTGATTCATGATGACAAATTGGGGCGTCTTATGAGTTGTCTAAAATGTATTGGTATGTATTTGAAGGACACGTAACAAATGCTATCAGTATGAATGTTTGTTTGATGGATTACAAATTAAGAATGATTACATTACACCTTTGCAAGTATCAAGTATAATAACTTACCTACAAAATGTGAGAGATGACCAGCATGTTGGTTGTAAGTTGATGTGAGTGAGTGAGTATGGTTTTACTCCGCTTTTAGCAATGTTCCAGCAATATCACGGCGGGGGATACCAGAAATGGGCTCCACACATTTTACCCATGTGGGGAATCGAACCTGGGCCTTCGTCGTGACGAGCGAACGCTTTAACCACTAGGCTGCCCCACCGCCCTGTAAGTTGATGTCAGGGGCGTAGCTACCATTATATAAAATGCCCGGGCTTACACATGCTTGTTGCTACAAAAGTTGGGCAAGCCCTTATTACTATCTAAATATAAAACTTTGCGACCTACCGGGCTCACAAGAAACTAATTTATAATTTGTGATCAGAATAACGACTCTGTGAGTGAAAACTTGTGTAACAGCTCTATTTAGATTTTAAAACTTGATTTCCAAATAACGTGAAGAAAATAAACATAAATGAGAATATCACTTTCAACAAACATCCACATGTACCGGGAAACTTCTCATTTTTATACATGTTTCGAATTTTATATATTATTTTTATTATATTCATATATTACTAAAGCCTTATGGTGCCTCGTTGATAGGAAGTTTTATATATTTAAATCGCAATTTCCCGTTATTTCGATTATCTCTTCTTGTTTTATAAATTTCGTGTGATTTATATTTTCGTGATTTAAATTATTTTCCGTTATTTCAACATTCTCTCAAAAATTCGAAATTTAGAAAAACTAAATGTTTTTAAAGACACTTGTGATAGCAAGAAAATACCTGAAATTACGAAAATATAATAGGAGTAAAGAGAAAAAACTAGAAATTACGAGTAATAAAATAAGCAAATGCTTGAAAGAGCGAGAAATTTCGATTTGAAAAATAATTACAACCCAAAGTGGCAACATTAAGCTTTTGTAATATAGCAGGTTGTATATCTAAATACTAACATTCACAGAGTTTCTCGCTAGTACATAATTCATCCTATTAGGTTTTCAGTAACAGTTAAACGCCTCACCAGGCAATATTAGAGCAACACGCCAGTATGTGTATTGAAGTATGGGTCAGGGAATCCAGTGATCGATGGTATGAGCACCTATCCACACCGTCAGGGTACATACTCGACGAAACACAATTAACAACGTCCCGAGCTTGGCTAATTGATTGTTACGACCAGATGGGACCTATTACAACATGGAATGACCCAGATGGGACGGGTTTTAGAGTACAATACGTTACAAGCATAAGACGTTCTCAATCAATTTATCAGAAAATCAGGGAAGAACAATGTTCAAAGGCGTTGTTAGCCCAGTTAAAGAAACAAACACTGTAATGTGAAAACAATGGAGAACATGGGATATTTGCATTCGCCCACAGGAATTTGTATTAATTAGTCACGAGCCTGGGGCAAATTTTGACTTCTAATCTGAAAATGGATTAAGTTCAAAGATTAATACGTTGTGAAAAATATTAACCCTAGTTGTGGGAACTGAACCGAGAAAGGCAAGTAAACTAAACAAAATACAACTTTGTTGCGATTATGAGTGTTCCTCAAACATTTAGTCCATTTCCGAGAGATTGTGTGGGTGAGTTGGGTTTTACGCAGATTTTAACAATATACACAGCTGGGGACACCTGAGATGGGCTTGATACATTGTGCCCATTGGGGGAATCGAACCCGGGTTTTCAGCGTGACGAGCGAACGCCTTAGCTAGGCTATCCCACCGCCCCCATTTCCGAGAGACAAAGTCACAATAGTCAAAGTGTATTTTAAGTCAATTTCCGCACGAAAAATATGCATAGCACCTGTAGGAAGTATTTAAATGTCCAAGTGAAATTTCTGAAATTACACGTTCCGTTGTCAGTTTGCAAAACACGGAAATACTCCGGACCGCGGTCTGTAGCTATTAGAGGAGCGGTAGTTGCTTTGGCTGCCACTTGTATGCCTCGTTAATCTGTTTTGTGACTTTTAGCCATTTGCGAAAATAACAATAGGCCTATTCCATAATTTTTAAACATATGAAATGCCCTTTGATCTAGACATGTAAAAATATTAAATAGCAGTTAACAACCTATAAGTTGTACTTTACCACCATCCTGTCTTCATACAGTAAAAGATTATAATGTAAGTTTTTTAAATGTATCAGGTGAGACTTCGAAATAAACAATCTGTCTGTATAAATCGCTAGATGACTACCTGTGCGGCATCAATCCCCTGTGGAGACACCTCAATCCGCCGTCAACGATTTTACTGATAAGCTGACATATTAATGAATATAGGCAACACGGTAAACGGCTGAGCAGACAGGCGAAGGCGATGATAAAACCCGAGGCGGAAGTAATCAGAATGGGCGCCGCCTTGTCCGCTTAACATGCGTAGTAACCATTTCGCCACAGCGAGGGAATCCCCCAAATGATTTTTAGTTTGGGGAACGGGTTTCGTCTCTCATTTTTGTTATCCTGTTTTACGCTATTTCGTACTAATTTTGGGTCAAGCATCTGCAATTGAGCATGCCCTAAAGTATTAACATATGGAAATACACTGAGTTCACTTGCCTTTTATTGGGCTGTGTCCCATATTATATGCAAAAGCAAACCCACTACATACATACATACAGCCGATATCCGATATTTGTATAGCGCCGATATCCAGCTCTGCTGCTCAAAGGCGCTTTGTTTTTTCCCTCGATCACTGGATGTCAATCTCAACGGCACGTCGTATTATCAATCTCAACTCCCTGGGGATCATACAACTCTTGCAGCCACTAGGCGCACCGAGTTAGTGTGGCTTTACCATCCTTACGAGGTACCCATTCACAGCTGGGTAGACTGGGACACATAGTCACAGTACTTTGTCCAAGTTTACTGCACGTTGCTGTACCCGCAACTGGGTGTTTGCACGTATTCATGTGGCCACCATCTGGTCATATACCAAAGGATTCGTGGGTTCTTTTAAGTGCACAGGGTTCCGTACTATACACTAGGGGTTGTGACAACACTGAGAGAGTCAGCACACAAAGTTGACTCCAAGGTGTTTACACCCGGTCACAGGTGGGCTCGATCCCGTCTCCTCAAGCTCGCTGGATCACTAGCCTGGCGCACCACATACGTAACAATTAATGTGCATAAACTCAAAACAAAGCGGTGTAAAACTAAACTCACTCACGCTAAAAAGGTGCTGCTGTACAGTAGTTAACGTCTGTTTACATAGGGATATAAAGTAGAGATACATTGTAAGGTACGCATTCAGATTGAAATAATCGTGAGGTCGTGGACAAGTTGGAATGTGCGTGAAAAAATTTCAGGTAGATTGTGACACACTATACTATTTAGTATACGCAAGAGCAAAAGAAACGTGTACTTTTTTAGCCACACAGAGAAAACACCCTTACTTTGTGTTGAGCAGTTCAGGTGGATTGGCCAAAATACCTATTTTGAGTTAGTGTGAGTGAGTTAGTTGGGTTTTATGCCACTTTCAGCAATATTCCAGCAATCTCACGCCCGGAGACACCAGAAATGGGTTTCACACATTGTACCCAAGTGGGCAATCGAACCCGTGCCTTCGGCAAGACGAGCGAACCCTTTAACCCCTAGGCCTCGATTTTCGAAGCTCTCTTAGCACTAAGATAGTCGTAAGTTAATGTTAATGTATGACAATTACGACTATCTTAGCGCTAAGAGAGCTTTGAAAATCGAGGCCCAGGGCTATACCCCTTTTTTAACGCCTCATCTGGTCGAACGCAATGACTTTACTGGAAACGTGTATACGTTGTTTTAGACATTTTAATATTTACACACATCAAATGCATATATCTTAGTTACCATGAAATATTTTAGATTACACTTTTACTGCATGACGAAGGAATTCAGTAAAAGTGTTGTAAAGCCTACATACTAAGTGCGGCAGATTTTTAGCTGTGAGTGAAATGAAGTAGATCAGTCAGTTGGCACGAGACAATGTTTGAACAATAAATGCTGCAGCTGTCAACTATTAATTGATGTTGTTATTGGTGAGGGTGTTAAATAGATAGACATCACGATAGCCCAAAGCAGCGTCTACTTGCCAGCGTCCTTTACCAGATCATACCGATGGTATATATTTATTTTATTAGGATGACGAATTACAAACACAGCACCCAGAGATTGAAAATTATCGGAATAACAGAAAAAGACAAATTCCGTGTATTTATCGTATTTTTCATCGCCTCTAATCCGAGTGTAATTACCCTTTGTGATTTTGATAGCCTTTTTAAGTTCTTAATTTGGGCAGATTTGTCAAACAATTTATTAAATGGCTAAAGTATTTGGATATTTTGTTATTGGGAGAATCACATTCTGCACACGAATGAACACATGTAGAACAATGTTACCATACAGACTATAGTAAATTACACGTGATTAAGGTTGGGGGCTAATTCCATGTATTTGATATATGTGTGATTATGTGAATATATATATGTACATCATGTATATTCTTTTAAGATAAATGTCCTAAAAGACATGAATTGAAAAAATTGTATAAATGTCTTGTCTGTCGTTCATGGGTATCTAGTTTGACCCAACACCTGTTGTTTCAGGGGGTTATCACGCTTGACTGGTTCACCAACGCCATATAATAATGGGAAGATCCCAACTCCGCATTATCAGCCTTTGAGTTTTACGATTAAATGTTAAGATATCATTACAATGCTTAACGCCACGTTGTCAATGGTTCACGCTGTCAATTTACGTTATAAAGAGAAAGTGGAAAGTTTTACTGAAGCTTAATGAAAATGGAAAAAAAAGTATGCATATGTTGACGTTTCTGTAATATCTTTGATTGTTTATTGTTTAACACCACACATGTGTCAACCAAGTCAGTGGACCTGACCACCCAATCCTGCGTGGTGTTGCTGGAGACCAATTTTAACCGGGACCTTCACGGGTCGTAATGTAACGTAACGTGATGTTAACGCTATACCAGGAAGCGTTCATAAAATTATTTCAGAAGTCGGCAATTTACTTATCATGAATAATTATGTTACTTTGTTGTCTTAAGAATACTATGTTTTACACTCTGTATGTGTGTGGGCCATCGCTACGCCAAGAACTCCACAAACCAAGGACGAGACTCAATCCCCAATTACAGCCGTCTGATTTCATTTAAGACCGATGAATTGCTCACTAACACAAAATCTAATAACTACAACAAAACCAAAGTTTGCACAGTCACATGAAATCAAAGGGGGCCACTTGCTGGTAGAACAGCCAGGTGTGTGAGTTGCACGTGTGAAATTAAAGTTTCGCTACACACGCTTGTTGACTACCTGGCTGTGGTCCAGCAAGTGGTCCCCCCTTGTAAAACATAACAAAAAGTGACTCAAAATAATGATCGTTTGTAAAACAACTTTTTTATTCGTGTGTCAAAAATTATGAGACAAATCATCAGAGTTGGTCTGTCGATTTCATGTCACCGTGCAAAATTTGGGTTGTTGCAATTATTACATTTTGTTACCGTGGACTGGTTGTTGCTTTTGTTATTGTTTTTCTCCCGTGAGTACCCGGATGATATCCCAAAATTCTTGCCTGGTTCGTGACCTCTGCTGCGCCACCCGCATGCGCAATTGAAGGTATTAGTATAGATTGATCAACAAAGATGAAATCGTTTTTACTCGATAATATTTCCATCTTCATTATTATGATAACAATTGAAAACATTTTGAAGTTTAACCATCTGCCAGTGGTAAAAATGGTTAGGACTAAAAAATAACAAAGTCAAGGTACGTCTTTATATTTTGTCTTATAATCCTAATTAGTTTATTTTCATATTAAATTTTGAAAGTGATCTGCTTATACGTATGGTGAATTTGACTGTAATATCTTGACATTTTATAAACTGCCATCCTGAATCATATTTCACACACACGCCCTAAGTGCGACCTCGTGTATGTTCTGTCGGTCTACTCCAATTTGTGAGAACTCCCAATTGTGAGACTCCCAGTTGTGAGACATTGGAGTAGCTAATTAACAAAGAAAATACACCATACTCCCCTATCGGTGTCCTCCCATTTGTGAGAACTCCCAGTTGTGAGACACATTAATTAATGGTTCAGTGCACACAGGTGGTGCTTCCCCATCCCTACGATGAAAGTGGGAACAGCCCTGTTGCTGAAGAGTACCCGCAGGAGGCATAGTTCATTAATGAGTTAATTAACACAGAAGACATTGTTTGCTGAAGAGCATTTATTGTTTTCAATAGATACTGAATTACTGAAAAAGATTATCCTGAACTGGTGATATATTCTACTTGTTAAAGGCCTGCCATAATGGTGATCGGAAAAAGCAGTCAAAGGTTAATAAATACATTTGGATTAATTATAGTTACAACAGTTATTGCTAGATTTTTCAAACACGTAAATCTGAGTAGGTAAATTAATTTCTCTTTCAAATGATCACGAAGTTACCTACACAAAGTGTTCATTTTTTAAAGCCATTTATCTGAGTAGGTTAATTACTTTATCTTTTAGAGTTTCATTAAGTTACCTCCGCAAGCTTCAGTTAAATAGCTAATCTATAATTAGCTGGGGTTAATCCATTCTATCAGATAGGGGAGTAAGGTGTGTTTTCTTCGCTAAGTACTTACTCCACTGTCTCACAACTAGGAGTCTCACAACTGGGAGTTCTCACAAATGGGAGTAGACCCCCCTATCTGATAGAATGGATTAACCCCAGCTCATTAGGGATTAGGGGCAGCCAGGTGTACGCGGAGCACGTGCACAAGTGCCGACAAAGTTATTGAATCATTTACCTGTGCTGTGCTGTCTCCATCCTTTCTCGCACAACTTTGTCAAACTTTTAATGACAGTTTGTTAAACAACTTTTTTATTTTTAGGACATAAATTCGGCAAAAAGATCACAGAGTTGGTCTGATGTTTTGATTATGATCAGTGTTTCATCAGTATTATATGTTTAGTAATTTTCGAGTTAGATTGCAATTCATCGGTCCGATTTTGAGCCAAACGGACTATATAATGAACTATGCCTCCTGTGGGTATTCTTCAACGACAGGGCTGTTCCCACTTTCATTGTAGGGATGTAGAAGCACCACCTATGTGCACTCAACCATTAATCAATGTCTCACAACTGGGAGTCTCATTACACTTCACGGCGAAAAAAAATGATTCTGTTGAATGCTACAACGTCTCCTGGCGTTCTTTGTTACCGCCAGGAGACGATTGCGTCTTGTGCCTGTTTTGCCACTATGTGAAACTTGTATTAAAATACCACTGATATAGCTACGAGACAACTCGTAGTGACAAATTTGGCCAGACATTGATACTCCGAGTATACTCGTGGTGACAATCACCGTGTTAAGCACCAGAATCTGAACTTCACTGAGAAATAGTATATATAAGCACACCCATGTAAACGCTGTGATACTGTATTAATGTTTATAAAGGCCGCTGCAAAGTCAGCGTCTAAATAACGTAAAGTCGGAGATGTTTATCATATGTGTTGGCAATTAATGGCAGTTAGTAAATGCAGAGCTGTATCATCCCAATAACATTTTTTTTTGTTCTAGATCTTTCATATGTGTGATAATCCTTTTATGTTTTTGCTTATATTTTATACATTTTATGCACACCTTGTCTAGTGTGTCTCAATGGCCATTTGGCCTGGTGTTTATATATGTTATGTTTTACCACTGCCTTTTTAATTGCAATGTATATTCACGTGACACAAAAATAAACAATTTTGTCTGTCTTGTCTTTTGCCTGTCTGTATGTGCATGAGTCAGAAGCTCCCGAGCTACTTGTTGACCAATCACCGTGTTTATACTGGACACACCCACGGTGCATAAACTCATGGTGGTGCAGTTACGCACATACTAATTGTTGTCAACTACCTTACATACATCGGACTTGTGCCAGAGACTACTATGATTAACATAAACAGAAACTGTATCAGGTGAAGGCAGCATTTCATTGGCTGTTATTTGAACCTTGTCTGCTGGTTCTAACCTGTCCGGTATTGCAGACGCGAGACGCAGCCAAAAAGTGCCAAACCAATAGTATTCGTGTGAAAAAGATATACTGAATTAAGTTCATATTTTCATTTTTAGATATTACATCACATCGACACAAAGGAATTGTATTCCATATGTTGTCAGAACAGTTTGAGAAAAGATACATCATTGAAGGGTTGAAAGGTTATGGAGGGTTTTAAAAACCCACCCAAATGCAAAAAATATAATAAGAAGAAAACTAAATAAATACATAAAAAACAAAAAAAACAAAGACAAAATAAACTCCCAAAAGAAATTCAAAGGAGGGATAACGGGTAATAATTGTATTCGTTACTTTCACATTGTGTATTTGCCGAATCTCAACGCTGATTGGTCAGACGAGGTACGACGTCACAATGCAATGTAGGCTGAAAACAATGCATTCATGATAATGACGTCATCATAAGATAAGTTATTATAAGGGTAATGCTATTTTTGAGGGCAATATCATTTGCAGAAGCCCGAGATCTTCCATTAACTGAAAAAACCCGAGGGCTTCTGCAAATGATAATGCCCTCAAACATAGCATTACCGTTATTATTGCTAAAATACATGGAATTTGTGTTGAAAAGAAACAGGAAACAATGAAGGAATTTGACTATAAGTTTACTCAAAACCAACGTCTGAGGGGCTTGACTGACATGAATTGTCCTCGCGATCTGCAAACAATCATTAAACTATATGCAGTTAAATGTAAACATTTGAGTAATTTCGAATTTCGTTTCAGTGTGTTTTTAATCATAGTTAATGCAGTTAGTTTTAATCATAATAGCATAACTCACAGCAGGCGAGACAGTGCTCAGACGGCCGGGCCTAATCTGTATTACAGACACTTGATTAAGTTGTCTCCGTCTCTGACATGCATGTATGTATTTGTAAATGGCGTTATTTCGTTGTTGATTAGTTATTTCCCTGTACTTTGATCAATTAGAAATAAGAAATTAGCATAGTTTAATGATTATAACGAGTGCATGTACACGAATTACATAGGAATATTCTAAGGCTGTCAGTGTCATCTTGAACAAAAGGAAGGCTCCTTGGGCAAGAAAACAATTCTCTCCAATTTTGACAAGGTAAGCACAACATATGGAAGAAGCTGCCACTGTTGTAACGGAAGCATTTATCCGTGACATAAGATTCTGATACTGAAACATGTACATATAATACACAAGTGATATAAACATGCAAATTAAAAACTTTCAGAGTTTTACGATCTAATTGGTAATGCTCCAATCAAATGATAAACAGAATTCAGAACAAGTGTTTCTTAATATTGGAAATGCCAACCTCGTCCATCAAGCTGTAGTTGCTTCTGCAGAAGCACCACAAATACTGATTAACTGAGACTCGGGAATATTTCCCATATAAAAAATACATTCGTGATGAATCCTCTCTACACAGAGATGCATTTCTGGATTGAGACTAGTGTTAATTTATATCAATATCCTAGATTTTATTTAAAATTAAAAACACCACTATAATTTTGCTACTGATGCAAATGTTATAGCTCTTATTAGTCTACAATACTTATACTTGTTGAAATTTTCTTTTATTTAAGACACCATTCATCTCTGACATCAGTGAATCCCAATTTATCAGGATGACGTTTAAAAACTGATGGCATCTGGGCAGCAGCATCTTCAAAATGAAGGTATTCACTGATTAACTCAATTATTAAAGAATCTGCATTGTTTTATGCTGTGTTTAATGTTTAAGGAACATTGTGGAGAATGAAATTTTGGCCTTTGGATTGTGGAGGATATTTACACAGGGGTGGAAATAATCCATTGCCCGACGCCCGAGTCCAGTGTTTTTTTCTGTCAGGCAAGCAAATTTGTATATCACACTGTACCGGTGTCCAGTTGATATTCCAATGTTAATTATGTTGTTTATTTAAAAAATCAACAAGAAAACGGCCGGTATAGTGGAAAAATTATCAGGGCAAGTGATTTTACATGTGCCACTGTACCGGAGTACACTAGCAATTTTAAAGTTATTTCCACCCCTGTTACAATGGTCCAACTTTTACAAGAAGAGGGTTGAAGAATCTGCAGTTATTGTGAAAGTACTGTGAAACTGTGAAATTCTAATGAGTGCGAAGTCCTATCCTGCCACCTTTTAGCATTATAGGTATATGCTGGTGATATTGCTGAACTTTATAGCCACAGTAGTAGCATAGCTTGTGTATTGCTGCATTTTCAGTGATATTGCTGAATTAAGGAATATGAGAAGCTCATATAGTGTATATGGTCCAAAGCTTATTCAGGAAATTCTCAATTTTCAAGAATGTTTCCATGGCTGGATATAACAGATGTCATGTTGGCCCAATACCCGGCCATTTCTGTTGTAAATGAAATTGACTTCAGCATATTTATATTTTATATTTCTGGCCCAACAACAGTATGACATTTTACCATTACATACGCAAGTTTATGTAGCTTTACTGCAATTTCAGTATGCTATTCCAAAACAGGTCCTTATAGTTCTGTAAATGTGACTCCAACAATGTTGTCTCTGAAACATGCCTCCTACTGAGTACTGACCCATCTCCAAAGATTGCTGTTATGGAAAGTTTCATGCAAAAGTTTTGTATACAGTTCTTATATTGTTTTCCAATAAATATTGTCTTCTGACCCCTGAAGATCTTGGGTAGAACTGATCTTCAGTAACCCATGCTTGTCATAAGAGGCGACTAACTGGATCAGGTGGTCAGACTCGCTGACTTGGTTGTCACGTGTCATCGTATCCCAGTTGCGTAGATCGATGCTTATGCTGTTGATCACTGGATAGTCTGGTCCAGATTCGATTATTTACTGACTGCCTCCATATAGCTGGAATATTGCTGAGTGTGGCATAAAACTAAACTCACTCACTCACTAATATTGTCTTCTGCTAAATCTTCTAAATCTTGACCTATATATGACTTATCTGATCTTACATAATATGCTATAAAATATAGATAATGACAGAGCATTACGGCTCACTTATTGTTTTTATTTGTTTAGATATAGCCACTTTTCGGTTACATATGAGTACTGGATTTGTCAATGTATCAACGTTCATGTACATGACTTTAGCATCGTGGTTACAAGTAGAGAATTCATTAATTGTGTTTTGAGTTCTGAGTTACAGTACTAGTAATTGCTATCGGTAAATGTTGTGAGGTAAATATTAAATTACAGGAAAATTAGAAAATGTGAGAAGACCTTTCTCTGTATTTACAATTTGTGAAATAATATACAATGCATTCATCAAAATGTAGCGACTAGCTGTCTTAGCTGTCTTACCTTTTCTGTCTCCCATTTACCTTTGCTTTCATTGTTAACAACTTTTCTTTGATAATGTGCATTTTTATGAAACATTCAAATATGTAACATTATGAAACATTCAAATACTATCCATAAACTATAGGGTTAGATATCACAGTCCAGAAAAATCATATGTACACTAGTTCAAACGTCAATTCTCGTTCACCAGTGAATTGTTTACCTCATCTGGACAGCATTGTTAAAATCACTCAAATTTATTGTGACTTAAGGCCAGAATGACATCACACTATTCATATGCTGTAAGTGTCTGTAAGCATGGAAAGTGATGATATACCAATATGTTGTATGTTGTGAGCATGGCACCATTAACTGGTTATCTGGGCATCATTTCATCATCTTAAAGTCACATAATACACATACATTCTGGGTATGTTACAGCCACTGTCAGACAGTTGTAAACAAAAGACAAGCATGTATCATTCTAAATGTTTAGGCATAGTTATACTAGTAACAGACATTATCCTTGGTTGTACATATTACCAACATTATAATTATTAACTAAAATAGAAAGGTCTGTACTACTCTTTCTCTCTCTTTAATACAACCCAGGGGTGGAAATAACGTTAAAATTGCTAGTGTACTCCGGTTCAGTGGCACATGTATAATCACTTGCCCTGAGAATTTTTCCACTATACCGGCCGTTTTCTTGTTGATTTTTTAAATAAACAACATAATTAGTATTGGAAAGTCAACTGGACACCGGTACAGTGTGATATACAAATTTGCTTGCCTGACAGAAAAAAACACTGGACTCGTGCGTCGGGCAATGGGTTATTTCCACCCCTGCAACCCACACAGACCTTGCTTGCACTGTTACACTTTCTAGCTTATCCTATGCTTATTTTATTGTGAGGTAAGGAATTATGATTATGTCGCTGAAAGCTAGTTGAAACTTTCTATTGTAGCCACAGAACCATCAGAAACAAGACAGGATGGGACTCAAAGGTTCCAAAATCAACTGGCTTCCTTACCTGCCAACACTGAAGTGGTCACAAGTTTGTCATCGTTTTACAATGTACACAACTTTATTGCTATTCATGCAGTATGTGGAAATCCACATGGGGAAGAATCGCCTGGAAGAACAGATGATGATGATGATGATGATGATGATGATGACTTTAACAGTGACCCGAATTATGGATTCAGTGACTTAGCTTCCCAGGAACATGGCAGTTATAACAGTGGTCCCTCAAGTGACATCAGATTGAATGACAATCTGGACTTGTCACAACTGGATGCTGGTGATGGAGTGATGGGATGCATGGGTGTAGGGAGGGGATGCACGGGTGCAGAGTTGTGCACTTCTGGGAGATACAACCAAGGTCCAAGCAGCTTGCCTGAGGGTGCGGAGTATTGTATGACAGGTGAAGCAAATGAACAGACAGGATTGAAGACAGCAGCTCCATCACGTTTAGCTGAAGAACATCGGGAGGCACAGCAGGTTAGTTTGTATTTGTGTGGTGTTGTGTTTGATGTCATTGTCAGCAGTATAATGTGTTTGTGTGGTGTTGTGTTTAATGTTATTGTCAGCAGTATAATGAATTTGTGTGGTGTTGTGTTTGATGTCATTGTCAGCAGTATAATGTGTTTGTGTGGTGTTGTGTTTGATGTCATTGTCAGCAGTATAATGTGTTTGTGTGGTGTTGTGTTTAATGTCATTGTCAGCAGTATAATGTGTTTGTGTGGTGTTGTGTTTAATGCCATTGTCAGCAGCATTTACTGCAGCTTTCTAAAAATATCAAGCCTAGCAGAAACACTGCTGACTGAACAAATGCCTAACATGACTAAACTTGGTCGCATAAAATGACATGCGGTCGACCAAGCCACAAAGGCTGACCTCTAAATCCAATTCAGTGACCCCCCTTAAAAAATCATCTCCCCCCCCCAAAAAAACCAAACAAACAAAACAAAACAAAACAAAACAAAACAAACAAAACAAAAAAAACCCCCAAAAACCAAACCATAAAATATGAACGGTCCCTAATTAGCTTTATTGTATTACAGCATCCTGCCCCAAACTGTGGCGAGTACTTTCCACTTCAAACCAACTCGTCCGGCTACATAACAGAAGCAATCAGCGCTGCCAATCTAAGAGGTGAGGGATCAGTGAGAGGTGAAAGAGTGAGGGAGCAAGTTGGGTTTCACATCTCTTTTGGCAATATTCCAGCAATATCACGGCGGGAGGCACCAGAAATGGGCTTCTCACATCGTACCTATGTGGGGAGTAGAACAACAACCTAAAGATTTAGAAAAATGAGCATGTTTTGAGAGTATTTATTGCGTAGTGGTGAAATGCATTCAAGAAAAAAACACTTTGAGTCAATCAATCACAAATATTTTATAAGTAACAAAGTCAATGGTATTTTTATAATTGTCTTTGTTTCAGATCAGCAGAATAGGTTTCGTCCAATACTGGAGGCCTTTCTTGAATCATTGCAAACTAACCGAAAAAATAACCAGCAGACAACAGGGCAACAGGTGGAAGACGTTGATGAGATTCCATCAACTGTGGCTACTGCCGATCAGTCTCCAGCCCCACCCCGTAGTCATACCCCAGCATCTGCACTGGCTGTAGTAGTAGCAGCGGGGAGCAACAGGGATGAAGAAGACGATGAAGTAGCTGGGTGTGATGGAGAGTTGAGAGATGATGATGAATTTGCTCTTAGTGATGAAGAGTTGACCGAAGCCATGAAGTAGCTGGGAGTAATGAAGAGTTGGGACAAGATAGTACAGATTATTAAATGTATGTTGTTTAATATTGAAAACTGAGAGTCATATTGAACAAGGTATAACAAAAAATTTCAAATGTTAATGAGTGAGTGAGTAAGTGAGTGAGTGAGCGAGTTTAGTTTTACGCCACTTTTAGCAATATTCCAGCAATATCACTGCAAGGGGACACCAGATGTTAATGAATTGTGGTCTGTTTACCTGTATGACAACAATGTAAAGGTATGTTAACCAGTTTCATTGTATTTTGCCCTGATAGCATAAGACTTCTATACGGGTATAGCTCAATTTTAGTCATGTGTGAAGCCCATTTCTGGTGTCCCCCGCCGTGATGTTGCTGGAATATTACTAAAAGCGGCGTAAAACCAAACTCAATCAGTCAGTCAGTCAATTTTAGTCAGGATTTCGAAGGTATTTTATTCTGTGAGCATCATGCTTGTATTCAGTATTCTGGGATATCTGTCTTAAGTCAACCAGCATAGTTACAGCAAGCAATTATATCTAAATTCTATCATAGTAGGAATAATTGTATTTCATGTTGGTTTAATAGATAAGGAGTTCCATGTTGTTAAAGACAAATAAAGTCCAATCAGTAGGACTGCACGGTAACCATTATGGCAGCATACCTGTGACTTTCAAATGATATGTCTTGCAATATGTTTTCTGAGAACCAATATTCTGGGTAAAAATACATATGAAGTTATTATCTCTAAAGTTTAAATTACAATCTACACAGACTTTCATTCACAAAGGATGTTTTCCTTTGTAATTTGTTGACAATATGACATACCTTAATGCTATAAATTGTATAAAAATGAAAATAGAATCCTTAACGATCCAACTGATCAGAACATGTTATTATAGCATCTGCATGTACAATCAGTGTCGCTTCAACACTTCAGTTCCCAATATATCGCGATATATATCGCAATGCAGGGTACCTGAATTGCAATAGATCACAATACATATCGCAATGCAGGGTACCTGAATTGCAATAGATCACAATACATATCGCAATGCAGGGTACCTGAATCGCAATAGATCGCAATACAATTTATCTTACCTCATATAAACATGTATCAATGTACCCTGCTTACAAGCAAGTAACACTTTCTATGTTACCCGTGCGGAATGCCTAACTGTGGGAATTCATTTGGTACTTGGTGTTAGTAGTGTTTTGGCTGTTGTCGGTATTGGCTAATTGCCTAACTCTGGTACTCCTTATTATGATCCGATACCCCTGCTTCAAACAGTTCAAATTAACATTGACGTGCTCGGTAAGATAAATAAATAACAATAAATAAATAAATAAATTGTTCACTGGTCCCTTGGGGCCCATGGCTTGATGTACCCTTTATACTTACTTATGTTGATAAACCCATGTCCCCCTTGTAACCAGTGAACAACTTATAATGTATGCCATTCCACAACACAGTCGGTACCAAGTTGGCCACTTCCACTTACCTATGATAACTATGTGTCATTCTTATCTCACTTTTGAGTGTATCAATTAACACAGCATTCCATGGGCAACATATCTTTGTAATCATTGTTGTGTTTTCACACGACAAATATGTGTTATCTCAAAGCATCATTTTGCTGCAGTCATGACTGAAAATCAAGCTATAAAAATTAAGAATTTGACCAGTTCTACATGGTTATTGTCTGTTTGCTAAACATTCACAAATCAATGATGAGTTGAAAACATTCCAATTTCTCACCAACAGGTTATCAAACATGAACCAGCTTCCAAACTGTTTTTCTCAGTATTCCTAAAAAGACCTGTTAGAATTTGCAAACATGTGTTAGCAAACTTATGCTAGCTGTGTGGGCTGCCTGTTGAGCTATTCCTGGTTTTGTTGTTGAATAGTTTTACAAAGGAGCAATGATTGTCTGGTCATGAGCTGCACATGCAGTTATGTCTGACATCATAACTACCCTTGCATCATCAGTGACCTGGTAATGCTATGAATACTATTGGGGTTTAGATAGAAGTTTTAAGAAATAAGATGACTATATGTTAGGCCTTTTTTCATGTTCTTACTTATACTGTCATAATACGTTTCATGTTAAGGGAAATGAATGTGAACAACAGAAACAATAGTAACGCATAAGTCTGAAGTAGACTTGACATTTATAAATGAATAATACATGTTAAGAACAAGTAAACATGACTTAGATGGATATATCAAACTGGACTAAACATGTCAATGTTGACATGACCTATCAAAGTAGACCTCACAAAACATCTAAGAAGCCGTATCAAAGTAAACATAACAAAACATTATTAAAGTAAACATAACAAAACATTATTAAAGTAAACATAACAAATCATTATCAAAACATAACAAAACATTATCAAAGTAGACATAACAAATCATTATCAAAGTAAACATAACAAAACATTATCAAAGTAAACATAACAAAACATTATTAAAGTAAACATAACAAATCAGTATCAAAACATAACAAAACATTATCAACGTAGACATAACAAATCATTATCACAGTAAACATAACAAAACATTAAAGTAAACATAACAAAACATCAAAGTAGACATAACAAATCATTATTAAAGTAGACATAACAAAACATTATTAAAGTAGACATAACAAATCATTAGCAAAGTAGACATAACAAAACATTAAAGTAGACATAACAAAACATCAAAGTAAACATAACAAAACATTATAAAAGTAGACATAACAAAACATTATTGAAGTAAATGTAACAAGACATTTAAAGTAGACATAAAAAAACATTATTAAAGTAAATGTAACAAATCATTATCAAAACATAACAAAGCATTATCAAAGTAGACATAACAAATCATTATCAAAACATAACAAAACATTATCAAAGTAGACATAACAAAACATTATTAGAGTAGACATAACAAAACATTCAAGTAAATGTAACAAATCATTATTAAAGTAAACATAAATCATTATCAAAACATAACAAATAATTATCAAAGTAGACATAACAAAACATTATTAAAGTAGACATAACAAAACATCAAAGTAGACATAACAAAACATTAAAGTAGACATAACAAAACATTATCAAAGTAAACATAACAAAACATTATTAAAGTAAACAACAAATCATTATCAAAACATAACAAAACATTATCAAAGTAGACATAACAAATCATTATCACAGTAAACATAACAAAACATTATAAGAGTAAACATAACAAAACATTATTAAAGTAGACATAACAAAACATTATTAAAGTAGACATAACAAAACATTAAAGTAGACATAACAAAACATTATCAAAGTAAACATAACAAAACATTATTAAAGTAGACATAACAAAACATTATTAAAGTAAATGTAACAAATCATTATCAAAACAACAAAACATTATCAAAGTAGACATAACAAATCATTATCAAAACATTATCAAAGTAGACATAACAAAACATTATCAAAGTAGACATAACAAAACATTATCAAAGTAGATGTAACAAAACATTATTAAAGTAAATGTAACAAATCATTATCAAAACATAACAAAACATTATCAAAGTAGACATAACAAATCATTATCAAAACATAACAAAACATTATCAAAGTAGACATAACAAAACATTATTAAAGTAGACATAACAAAACATTATTAAAGTAGACATAACAAATCATTATCAAAGTAGACATAACAAAACATTATTAAAGGAAACATAACAAATCATTATTAAAGTAGACATGACATATCAAAGTAAACATAACAAAACATCAAAGTAAGCATAGCTTAAAACAGACATTATATATCAAGTTAGACAAAATCTATCAAACCAGTGTATGAGAAGGTTGATTATGGTTGCTTCTTCCATGTGACAATCCATATATGTAACTGTAATATAAAGAATTGCATTGCAAAACAACATTAATTTTGTTGGGGAAAGGGGTTGCACAACTTCTTCTACTCTTGATGCACACATGGGAATCAGTTTGTTTTCTGAGCCATTTTGCTTTAAGCTTTTGCATACATGCATGTGTATTTTTTTCATTGTGTTGTGGATTACATGCATAACAACACGTAACCTGCTCTCTATCCATGACTGCAGGTAAGTGTTTTGCGTGTTGAGGTATTTGCTCTGTTGATGATCAGTTCATCATGTTCACCATCAACAGTCCCTGTATTGTTGGACTGATGGTGTTCATAGTTTCAGTACAATGGTCATCAGATCATAGAATATAAATGAAGTAATATTTATTAATCTAATTATTCATGTTTCTATGAACATGGAACCATGTTAATGCATGCAATTTTGTATGATTCTGAACTCGAAGCTGTCCATGATGCTGCCAATGCTAATGTCAGAGGAAGCAAAATATTTGTTCACAGTTCTGACTTTGTGACAGGATTTGTCAAATCTCGACAAACAAGAGACAGACAGCCAAAAAATATATTTTAAAAAGTTTAAAAGTTTTCTTACTTATTGTGTAGCTTGTAAAATTTTTGTAAAATTGTGTTGTTTGGTAATTTTATTTAAAGGTCACATGCAACGTAAAACACGACTTTGCAGATTCTGATACCTTTCGGTATGGACTTACTGAAACAAATAATCAAAAATGCAAATTCAACTTATAAAGTTGAAAAATAACACGATGAAAAAAACCTCGCGAAATCATAGTTCAAATGATTCACTAATTTTCCCCCAGCGTTTGGGGGGGAATTCAAGTGGTTTCAACAGCTGGGCTGGGCTCATAGCACATGCGCAGTGAAATAGGTTCGCGCAACTTGGAAGCGGGTTGTCCGGTGAATACTCGGTGAAGGCTTTGGTGTGAGCTATTTTTCCACTGTTTTGTTGATATCTCACTCGTGCAAGCTTTTTATATGTTATGACAGTAAATTAACTGTTTATATAATTTCATTTGTCTATTTCACCACACGTTCTTCTTACCGAGTCACTTTCTCAGTTCGATACTTAAAAGCAATGTCATTATTTAGCGTTGACAGAATTTCTAACTGTAATATAGATATGTCGGTGTCACAGACAAAACTCAATGTCTTGTTTTATTGACACCTGTGTGTCTGCCTGCCTGTCTGCTAATAACAATATTCAATACACAACTGCGATCACTCACCACATGCAATTTGAAGTTAACACCAATCAGGCTATACACCATAAATAAAATGCATTGATTTATGGCCCGAGTTCGGTCGCTGTCACATTATGTAATTACACAGACAGGCAGGTGTGATACTTGAACACATGACATGTTATGAAGTCTGTTGATTGCAAAATGTTATACCAAAAAAAATGAGCATGTATTTACAAAACCCAACATCTCTATATATATACACACACTATGAGCCGTGAGGGCATCTGCAAATGAACCAGCCGTTACACTTGAGTGCACACCTGCCTGCTCTGACTGGGTTCGGTATCCCGGCTGCTTCCTTACTTGGGAAGTAAACCCAAGTACACAATATTGCACTTTTAATTTGCAATTGTACGCTTATAATTTTGTCTGTATGTTTTTTCATCACCAGCAATGTATATTATATGTCATGAATAAGTGATAATTGTGTTTTAATTATGTTTGATATTTTGGTTGCATGTGACCTTTAAATACATATTTGAGTGTGCATGGGTAAGATTATTTTCTTTTGTTGCATTGGGGCATAAATTCCCACAGCAGCAGGGAAAACTACGACAAAAAACATTTGATTACTTCTTGACAGAATGAAAATTCAGGGTAGATAAGAGATGAGACAAAAATAGAAGATGGACAGCCTGAGCTTAAACAACAACTTACCTGTTTTGTGGACTGTTAGCACCTGAATTAGTTTGAGTTGTCACAAATAGATTACTTTCAGAGCATGGATGATATTCCTTCCTATTACCAGCATGGGATAATTTCCACACAATATTACACAAGTGAAATGAAAAGGTATACACTATTGTTGTATTATATTGATATATGCTTGTTATTTGATTCTATGTAGTTTTGTACATACTCAGCACGCTCAATGCAATTACTGACTAGATTGTGAAATTCACATTGACTGTAAATCATCAGCTGATAACCTGTTGTAGATTGTGAAATTCACATTGACTGTAAATCATCAGCTGATAACCTGTTGTAGATTGTGAAATTCACATTGACTGTAAATCATCAGCTGATAACCTGTTGTAGATTGTGAAATTCACATTGACTGTAAATCATCAGCTGATAACCTGTTGTAGATTGTGAAATTCACATTGACTGTAAATCATCAGCTGATAACCTGTTGTAGATTGTGAAATTCACATTGACTGTAAATCATCAGCTGATAACCTGTTGTAGATTGTGAAATCCACATTGACTGTAAATCATCAGCTGATAACCTGTTGTAGATTGTGAAATCAACGTTCACTGTAAATCATCAGCTGATAACCTGTTGTAGATTGTGAAATCCACATTGACTGTAAATCATCAGCTGATAACCTGTTGTAGATTGTGAAATCCACATTGACTGTAAATCATCAGCTGATAACCTGTTGTAGATTGTGAAATCCACATTGACTGTAAATCAATAACTGATAACCTGTTGTAGATTGTGAAATCCACATTGACTGTAAATCATCAGCTGATAACCTGTTGTAGATTGTGAAATTCACATTGACTGTAAATCATCAGCTGATAACCTGTTGTAGATTGTGAAATTCACATTGACTGTAAATCATCAGCTGATAACCTGTTGTAGATTGTGAAATCCACGTTCACTGTAAATCATCAGCTGATAACCTGTTGTAGATTGTGAAATTCATATTGACTGTAAATCATCAGCTGATAACCTGTTGTAGATTGTGAAATCCACATTGACTGTAAATCATCACCTGATAACCTGTTGTAGATTGTGAAATTCACATTGACTGTAAATCATCAGCTGATAACCTGTTTTAGATTGTGAAATTCACATTGACTGTAAATCATCAGCTGATAACCTGTTGTAGATTGTGAAATCCACGTTCACTGTAAATCATCAGCTGATAACCTGTTGTAGATTGTGAAATTCACATTGACTGTAAATCATCAGCTGATAACCTGTTGTAGATTGTGAAATCCACATTGACTGTAAATCATCAGCTGATAACCTGTTGTAGATTGTGAAATCCACATTGACTGTAAATCAATAACTGATAACCTGTTGTCGACAGAAATTCACATTGACTGTAAATCATCAGCTGATAACCTGTTGTAGATTGTGAAATCCACATTGACTGTAAATCATCAGCTGATAACCTGTTGTAGATTGTGAAATCCACATTGACTGTAAATCATCAGCTGATAACCTGTTGTAGATTGTGAAATTCACATTGACTGTAAATCATCAGCTGATAACCTGTTTTAGATTGTGAAATTCACGTTCACTGTAAATCATCAGCTGATAACCTGTTGTAGATTGTGAAATTCATATTGACTGTAAAATCATCAGCTGATAACCTGTTGTAGATTGTGAAATCCACATTGACTGTAAATCATCAGCTGATAACCTGTTGTAGATTTTGAAATTCACATTGACTGTAAATCATCAGCTGATAACCTGTTGTAGATTGTGAAATTCACATTGACTGTAAATCATCAGCTGATAACCTGTTGTAGATTGTGAAATTCACATTGACTGTAAATCATCAGCTGATAACCTGTTGTAGATTGTGAAATCCACGTTCACTGTAAATCATCAGCTGATAACCTGTTGTAGATTGTGAAATTCATATTGACTGTAAATCATCAGCTGATAACCTGTTGTAGATTGTGAAATCCACATTGACTGTAAATCATCAGCTGATAACCTGTTGTAGATTGTGAAATCCATTATTGACTGTAAATCAATAACTGATAACCTGTTGTAGATTGTGAAATTCACATTGACTGTAAATCATCAGCTGATAACCTGTTGTAGATTGTGAAATCCACATTGACTGTAAATCATCAGCTGATAACCTGTTGTAGATTGTGAAATCCACATTGACTGTAAATCATCAGCTGATAACCTGTTGTAGATTGTGAAATCCACATTGACTGTAAATCATCAGCTGATAACCTGTTGTAGATTGTGAAATCCACATTGACTGTAAATCAATAACTGATAACCTGTTGTAGATTGTGAAATTCATATTGACTGTAAAATCATCAGCTGATAACCTGTTGTAGATTGTGAAATCCACATTGACTGTAAATCATCAGCTGATAACCTGTTGTAGATTGTGAAATCCACATTGACTGTAAATCATCAGCTGATAACCTGTTGTAGATTGTGAAATCCACATTGACTGTAAATCATCAGCTGATAACCTGTTGTAGATTGTGAAATCCACATTGACTGTAAATCAATAACTGATAACCTGTTGTAGATTGTGAAATTCATATTGACTGTAAATCATCAGCTGATAACCTGTTGTAGATTGTGAAATCCACATTGACTGTAAATCATCAGCTGATAACCCATTGTAGATTGTGAAATTCACATTGACTGTAAATCATCAGCTGATAACCTGTTGTAGATTGTGAAATCCACATTGACTGTAAATCATCAGCTGATAACCTGTTGTAGATTGTGAAATCCACATTGACTGTAAATCATCAGCTGATAACCTGTTGTAGATTGTGAAATCCACATTGACTGTAAATCAATAACTGATAACCTGTTGTCGATTGTGAAATTCACATTGACTGTAAATCATCAGCTGATAACCTGTTGTAGATTGTGAAATCCACATTGACTGTAAATTATCAGCTGATAACCTGTTGTAGATTGTGAAATTCACATTGACTGTAAATCATCAGCTGATAACCTGTTGTAGATTGTGAAATTCACATTGACTGTAAATCATCAGCTGATAACCTGTTGTAGATTGTGAAATTCACATTGACTGTAAATCATCAGCTGATAACCTGTTGTAGATTGTGAAATCCACGTTCACTGTAAATCATCAGCTGATAACCTGTTGTAGATTGTGAAATTCATATTGACTGTAAATCATCAGCTGATAACCTGTTGTAGATTGTGAAATCCACATTGACTGTAAATCATCAGCTGATAACCTGTTGTAGATTGCGAAATCCACATTGACTGTAAATCAATAACTGATAACCTGTTGTCGATTGTGAAATTCACATTGACTGTAAATCATCAGCTGATAACCTGTTGTAGATTGTGAAATCCACGTTGACTGTAAATCATCAGCTGATAACCTGTTGTAGATTGTGAAATCCATTATTGACTGTAAATCATCAGCTGATAACCTGTTGTAGATTGTGAAATCCACATTGACTGTAAATCATCAGCTGATAACCTGTTGTAGATTGTGAAATCCATTGACTGTAAAATCAATAACTGATAACCTGTTGTAGATTGTGAAATTCACATTGACTGTAAATCATCAGCTGATAACCTGTTGTAGATTGTGAAATCCATGTTCACTGTAAATCAATAACTGATAACCTGTTGTAGATTGTGAAATTCACATTCACTGTAAATCATCAAACTGATAACCTGGCTAGCTATTCTCGAAACGTTCATGGCCCTACAAACTTCTTAAGCCCATTCTTAACACATTGGCTACTATCGAAGTTAAGAATTCTTAAGGCTACAATCGTTTCGAGAATAAGGGCCCTGTTGTAGATTGTGAAAATCACCTTGACTGTAAATCATCAGCTGATAACCTGTTGGATATTGTGAAATTGACATCGACTGTAAAGAACGTTTTAAAACAGTACTGTTTGGAAAAAGATATCTTTTGAATTTACTAACACTGTTCAATAATCATACTTTCTAAAACACTGTTTAAAATATTTGTCTTAAGAATGTTACGTTTTAAAACAGTGTTGAAAATATTTGTCTTAAGAATGTTACGTTTTAAAACACTGTTGAAAATATTTGTCTTAAGAATGTTACGTTTTAAAACACTGTTGAAAATATTTGTCTTAAGAATGTTACGTTTTAAAACACTGTTGAAAATATTTGTCTTAAGAATGTTACATTTTAAAAACACTGTTTGGAAATATTTGTCTTAAGAATGTTACGTTTTAAAACACTGTTTGGAAATATTTGTCTTAAGAATGTTACGTTTTAAAACACTGTTTGGAAATATTTGTCTTAGGAATGTTACTTTTAAACACTGGAAATATTTGTCTTAAGAATCTTACTTTTTAAACACTGTTGAATAATCGTACTTTTAAAACCCTGTTGGAAATATTTGTAGTACTGTTATCAGTGTATGAAATAAGCCAAAACTCAGCCAGACATCAGGGCCGGTAACTTCAAAATGTTACCAGCCCCAAATGGATTTAACCCCACCAAATATGGTGTATTTACTCAGATGTATGGAACATCTAAAAAATTACCAGACCATCGGGCTGGCTAGCTGTAAATTTAGACCGTCCGTCAGAAATCTACACCGTCTCGGGCGGTCTGACAGGCTTTATTTCATACACTGCTGTTATATCAAAATCTGTGCCTTCCTGATACTACTGTATCAACTGTATATACAGATCTAGTTTTCATCAATAGTGCTTTTGTGTCTATATGTTCTTTTAGTATCAATTTTAGATTACCTGAACCTGTGTGATGGTTGTGAACAAAATTGGGATGTTGACGTTATTTGTTTTGTGTCATTTGTATGTTATATTAATAAAATTTAGGTGGTGGGTAGATAGACATTGTTGCACACCTGTATATGTGACTTGTTGCACACCTGTATATGTGATACAGAGTCATTATCCCTCTGATCTTGGGACCAGACAAACTTCTTCAATGGCCTTTTGTATTATTTTTATATTCATTTACACATATATTTATTATACAATAAAATCTTGTAAGACACAACAAGATACTTTTCCTGTAGTTATTTTACATTACTGAGTCAGTGAACAAGTTTGGAACACGTCATCTCACCGTGTGTCAGCGTACTGTCAGAGGAGTGAGTGAATGAGTTTAGTTTTAGGCTGCACTCAGCAATATTCCAGCTGCATGGCGGCAGTTAGTAAATAATCGAGTCTGGACCAGACAATCCAGTGATCAACCGCATGAGCTTCGATCCTCACGACTGGGAACCGATGACATGTGTCAACCAAGTCATACCTCGATCCCGTTAGTCGCCTATTACGACAGGCATGGGTTGCTCAAGATCAATTCTAACACGGATCTTCACGGGCTTCTACTGCAGGAACAAAGAGACACAATGTCATAGATTGTTGATAAAATGTACTTATTCATTCATTGTTAATCAAGTTGATATATGTTTGAACACAACTGGGGTGATAGGTTAGACTAGTGGTTAACGCGTTCGCTCGTCACGCCGAAAACCCGGGTTTAACTCCCCACATGGGTACAATGTGTGAAGCCCATTTCTGGTGTCCCTTGCCGTGATATTGCTTGAATATTGCTAAAAGCGGCGTAAACTAAACTCAGTCAGTCAGTAACGCGTCTGCTCGTCAAGCCGAAAACTCCGGGTTTAACTCCCACATGGGTACAATGTGTGAAGCCCATTTCTGGTGTCCCTTGCCGTGATATTGCTTGAATATTGCTAAAAGCGGCGTAAAACTCACTCACTCACTCACTTACTCATACACAAAATGAAATTGAATACAGGTCAGTTTGTAATTCTTCATAATACTATTATTACGTTGCCGAAGTATTTATACATCTCAAAACCGGATATTGCACCACTGCAACAACCCAATGTTAACACATTTCCACTGTACAGTTTTCCAGGGCTTCACGTTCATAGTAATTACAGACAATATTTTTAATAGAACGGGATTAAAGTTTGTGTGTCGACAGATGAAGCTTTCTTGTACCCTTTAATATTCGTGCAAGTAACAGCTGCGCGATGCTGAATCCTAATTTGAAGTATTTTGAGACTGCCTGTAAGATGACTGTCATTACCAATCCTCCTGATGACGGGAAATGAGCTGTAATTGGGATGTGGCAATCATCGATGGCACCAATGACTCCTGAAAGTATGCTGTATGTAGTGAAATACATGTACCCATCATCAATCAGATATCACGTTTAGTAAACTGTTCCTACAGCTCGATAACTTGAAACATCAGCAGAGTTCATTGTTGATTAGCAAATGGCGGGCCTCAACAGACTAATGACGTCAAGGACCGTCAACGTTCAGATCGACCATGAGGGACAACTCTTTGGGATGATACAGCCTTCTTTGAATCACGTCACTTCATAACATGATGTCAAGTGGCGTATTAACAACAATATCGCTTCCACTTCGTCCTTTGTCCAACAAAACCGTCACTCCGCGGCTGGTTATAGAGCCAGATCAGACAGCCGTTTTCCTCAGAACACAAAGCAGCACGCGAGTCCTAGTTTGGTGCCAAGCTCGACGTCACTAGAATTTGAGGTCATGGGGTGTTATGTGTTAGGAGACACAACTCTAAAAGTCAGCGGGCACCGGTGTCTGTGTTAGGAGATAAAGTTCTACAAGGCAGCTGGTTCCTTTGTATGTGTGGAGATAACACTCTACCAAACAATGGGTACCTGCATGTGTGTTAGGAGATAACTGCTAGGCAGTGGATACCTCCATATGTGTTTGGAGATAAAACTCTTCAACGCAGCAGGTGCATGTGTGTGTAGGAGTTACACTTATGCTGCGCGGTACCTTTAAGAGTTGATCTTTAAGCGAAAGACGAATGACAGCAAATGACGAATGGCCGATATTTCATATATAAAAATGCCCACTGCTCCCTCCCACCATTCGTTATTCATGTTATGGTGTCTCGAAACGCATTGACGCTCACATAAGGTGGCATCGCATAATTCGACTTATGAATATTCTAAATAATCCTGCAAAGATTCTGAATGAAAATATTACAACGTTGAATGACAACAATTTGACATATTTTATTCCAAATAAGGTGTAATATGTTATGGATGACACTGATACAATATGATACAAATCTAACAGAATAGCCTACACTCATACAGGTTGAATGACACTAATAAACACGGCACAACACCGATACAGGTGGGATGACACTAATACAGGTGGAGTAACCTACAGGTGGGATGACACTAATACATGTGGAGTAACATACAGGTGAGATGACACTAATATAGGAGGAATAACATACAGGTGGGATGACACTAATACAGGTGGAATAACATACAGGTGGGATGACACTAATACAGGAGGAATAACATACAGGTGGGATGACACTAATATAGGAGAAATAACATACAGGTGGAGTAACAATACAGGTGGTGGGATGACACTACACTATATAGGAGGAATAACATACAGGTGGGATGACACTAATACAGGAGAAATAACATACAGGTGGAGTAACATACAGGTGGGATGACACTAATACAGGAGGAGTAACATACAGGTGGGATGACACTAATACAGGTGGAATAACATACAGGTGGGATGACACTAATACAGGAGGAATAACATACAGGTGGGATGACACTAATACAGGAGGAATAACATACAGGTGGGATGACACTAATACAGGAGAAATAACATACAGGTGGAGTAACATACAGGTGGGATGACACTAATACAGGAGGAGTAACATACAGGTGGGATGACACTAATACAGGAGAAATAACATACAGGTGGAGTAACATACAGGTGGGATGACACTAATACAGGAGGAGTAACATACAGGTGGGATGACACTAATACAGGTAAAGTAAGATTCAGGTGGGATGACACTAATACAGGTGGAGTAACATACAGGTGGGATGACACTAATACAGGTGGAGTAACATACAGGTGGGATGACACTAATACAGGTGGAATAACTTACAGGTGGGATGACACTAATACAGGTGGAATAACATACAGGTTGGATGTACATGTATCTGCCTTTCGGTTTCTCCTCAATTCCAGCACAAACGAAATGGCACCAACGGTCACAACCATTGCAGAGGACCCATTGATTTAACTTTTGCCTCTTTTGGGGATCGCTACAAAATGGTAAGTCGCAAATCGTGTCTCCGTTGTCCTTCATTTTCTTGACAAGTGTAGCAGCTGCAATTCCCCTGAAGTACTCGCAATGACACTGTCGGAATACACAGTACGGCATACCACTGAGTACCGCCACAGCATTCTGAAGCATATGGACAAATATATCAAGATGTGTTTCAAGATTCCACTAATTTTGGTTAGTCCCCTTCACATATCATATTAATCTGTTCATCAAATGTTTACTGAAAAAGTTAAATTATAACAAGACTTCTCAATGGATGTGTTTAAAACAATGTATTGCACAGCTATTTTTTTACTTCATGGTTTCTTAACCTCTTTACCATAAGAACAAATACGCCACAGCTACTTCCATCCGTCTGTAGGCTACAGGACACTTCTTTTTCGGTCCAACCTGCATCCCCGGATACCGTTTTTTCATAAACTCCCTGTAATATATATATTTTGAAAGGTATGCATGATGTAGACACTCATATAATACCATAGCGTTTAACATTAAATACATTCACGAAGATATATTTTTACATTAAACACATAAATGATTGCGGTGGGTAAAATATCAGGCACTAGACTTAACATGCTCCTAAATGTACAGTACTGTAGTGTGATCTTTGTCCTGTCCACAGTTTGGTTGTGTTTTAGAGATTGTTCCCAAGAACATACCTTTACTACAAATGTGGCAGAAGTCTTTAAAAGTTTTAAATAAGGAGCATCACCCAACAGCAAAACTGCATATATTTTTTTCAATACGCATGTGCAACACATATGAGTAAAGAGGTTGTCTCTGCTGAATCATGGCACTATATTAATTTGCGACAATGGCGACGACGACTAATCATAGTTAGTTGGTATTGTTTCATCAATGCTTAGACTTTTCATGTACGCATTTGCCAAAACCAGTGTCATCACAAGAGCTACATCTGTTTTTCCTTCAATGTCAGAGATGTTGTGAAAGTTTTTCTTCAAACGGTTTAGAAGAATTGGAACAACATCTGACTCAAAAGTCATTGTTGGGGTAGACCTCTTGAATTTCTGTCTCAAAGGAAAGAACCGGATTGTTGTAGGCCATGCTCATCTTGAATGAACCATCTGTAACTTTGATATATTTGGAATTTTCTGCTGCCTTAAAAAGCTTCTGTAGCTGCACTTCGGTTATCCTCTGGGCTAAAGTTGAGATGGCTGTTGATGTACTCATGTTTTCCATTTTCAGCCCTTTCTTTTAGTTGTAGTGAGTCTTCGTGGCATGGTCTTTTCCTCTTCAGTCCAAGAGCTGTCTTCCTTTCTGGTGCTTGCCTATTGACTGTTTTCCGCAGCTGGAGTCGCTGTCGAAAGTGGATCTTCTTGTTGGGGTCAATTACTTTTACTTTATCCGATATATGCGACAAACACTCAGTTGATAACTCAGAGGGAGAAGTTGTGATACTTGAGACATCATGCTGCTCGTGAGAGGCATCTTCATTCCGACGATGTTGTGTGAAAGGAGACTTTGTGATGATGACAGTTTCACCCTGGGCCCAGGCATTGTGCAAGAAGGTCAACTGATCTAACTTCTCTGAAAATTCTGAATTTGTTGATAGTGATACCGTCCCGGCAATTTCTTTTAGAATGGCCATGGCAGATATGTACTTGGAATTTGCAGTTTTTGGAACTACTGTGCCCACTGAAGACTTTGGTTGTTTTGTTTGAACGTGTTCAGGTTCTGAGGAGGAAGTTGAAGAGAACATGGAGTAGGTGGAGGATGACGGTTCCAGTGATGTCGAGGAAGTCTGAGGAGTTCTTCTAAAAGTTCCAGTAGTGCAAGGATTCCTTTTGTGCCACCTCTCTGCTATCCATGACTGTTGTAAAACGATGTCCTTTTTCAGGATGACCATGAATGCATGCCTGCAAATCATCAGCATCGTCTTAGAAAAAGAGCAAGAGCAGGCGCAGCCATTATCCGTTAAAGAAACATTGTATGATTCTGTATCAGCCATAGTCACTGTATAATGCCCGTCCTTCTCGCCATCTTTCATCTCGGCAACAGTAACACGCTTTTTTTGCTTTGTTCAGTTCTTTGGCCATATGGTTTGCAGCATAACCCGTGCTTAGTGAAAACAGTCTGTCAACAAGTGGCGATCTTTCTGTTAGATCATATGACTGAGAGGTCATGGAAACAATGGCCTTCGTAGAACTCTGGTCACTTTTAAATGCACTGTAATCATACAGGAACTTCAGACACCTGTCCAAAGCAGTATTTTTCGAAAGACTGCCCTTCAGTTTTGATGGAAACTTTCAATATAATTTGTAGTTTTATTGCCAAAATTGGGCAGTGTTTGGCGGATGTAAAAGGCCCATCTGGTTAGACATTGATCCCAATGGTCTGAAGTACACAAACTTTGCATCTTCAACTTCAGTTTATCATACGTTTCCTGTGAATTCGAATAAGTGATTTCCTGCAGAGTTTTTCCTAATTTTGATCTTGTGCTCTTCGTCTATCTCCTCTTGATTAAGGCGCCTTTTCATAGCACAGTGGATGTGCCAGATGCAGAGCTGGATTGCAACGCCAGGCATGGTCTCTTCAATGGCACCAATCTCACTAAAGTCCTTGTCGATGAGGATTACTTCAGTTCCTGTACTGCTAAAGGCATTGTTTACGCAGACATGTCCAGAAACTGAGTCATCATGTCCTTCTTCTCTGAGCAGATCAGTCCATGAGCCACGACTTGACCACAACCATTGCCATCGACCACCATTAGAGATGTCAAATGCATATTTTTTGTTGTTAACTTTGTAAGTTGTGTCAAGTATAAGTTCCTCCGGATACTTTGAGTAGTTTGCCTTCATAGAAGATGACTGCAGGTAAATTAAGTCTATGATGTTATTTTTTTGTTGACAGTTAATGTTACAATCGCTTCTGCATCCTCTTCCAGTATTGTATTGATGACATTCAGTATCCTTGTATCATCTTTGTCTCCTCTGTTTTGACGTTTTGAATGTCCTTGGCTTGTACATGTTTTTCCGGAAAGAGATGCCAAGTATGTACCTACTTTCGAAGCACGGATGTTGATATCTAACATCTTACTGGCCATTCTCTTTTCTTCTTCAGTCAATCTTCTCTGCTGTGGACGAAATAAACAATGGATAATACATTGTATATAAACAACCTTTAAGCAAGAAGGTGCTACACATGTCATTTCTGTCATTTTACTACAGATTCAAAGCTGAAGTATACATGGTGTCTAAGAAATTCTTCATCACGTGTTTCACATTACCAGATTTTGAAGTAGGGAACCAGCCATGAAGCTTTACCATGTTAACAATAGCGTACCTCTGGATAGGACTTGAATATAGCCTCTGATGCCTCATGATTATGTTCTTCCACTAAGTTTTTACCACCAGAACATCCAAGTCACGATTCCCTATGACAGATAATTTAAAGGAGCAGTCCATCTTGTAATGCTGTACATTATTTCTTAACATGCAATAAATACATGGAATTATGACAAAAATCATTCTTTTTAAGGGGATTTAGTATCAACACATTAAGTATTATAACGGGAGCGTGGTGGGCGAGCTGGCTAAGGCTCGCGATCCAGCAAGCTTGATGTGTCGGGATCGAGCCCACCTATGCAGACTCTTTCTGAGTTGTAACAACCCCTAGTGTACAGTACACGGTTACAGACCGGGAGAGCCACATTTCCGAAACAGATAGTCTAAATTGATGTGGCTTTCCCGGCAATAGTTATTGTTGCGTGAACATGGAATGTGTCTCTCCCGGCTATGCTGTCAAAATATGATTAGTGAATATGGTATTTAACAAAACAAGGCATGTTTCCTCATAACTTTATTCAGATCACAACAGGTTTTGTTTCTATAATTAGCACAATATAATATACTAATAGGTATATTACATATAATAATAATAATATCACAAAATAATAATAAATCTTAATCTGTAAAACATAATAATAATGATAATGGTTTAGTTTGTTTCCATGTGTACAAACAGATAAAATGACGTAAGATCACGAAACATTCTTTTACACCTCCTACTGCAGATGAAGGAGGTCGCCCACATGGTCCGTATGCTCCATGTCACTCAGGTGTTGGCTCAGAAGGTTGGTCTTCAGTGATGCAATGCAAGCGTCAATGGTTCTGTATTTCTTTCTCCGTGAAGGTGCTGTCCACTGGTCAGATAGTCTCAGGACAGCAACCTCTGTGAGAGACTGCTCACGCTGAAATAACTTTACTATCTCGTAAATGTTAGGGTGGCACTTCTGGACAAGTCTGTTTACCTTATTGTGCCATCCTTTTAGGTTCTTGTTAGATTAATCTTAATCTAGGAACAGTATTTTACCGGTATTGCGATGTCATTGAACGTGTTCATTTTAAATTCCTTAAATTAGCTACCGGTCTTAGATAAAACACCCCGAACTTTATGGTTTATGGAGAACTTGAAAGACAACTTATTCAGCTCCAAATCTCTAAACGATTAATTACTTATTGGTGCAAATTGAAATTTTTCTCATCCAAACAACAATATAGCAGCTTTCATTCTAGATTATAGTATGGATGATGCTCCCTGGCATGGTAAATGCGGCTGTATTTGTAAACCCCTTTCATTACACTCAATCCTAGTGGATCATATCAAACTCTTATTCAATCCTGAAAGACCAGTTTTTACAATCATGGACCAGTGAAATGAATAATTCATCTTAAAGGATAATATTATAAGATTTTTAAAAACTCACCTTCACTCGACATATACCATTTTGAGTAATAAACAATGAGTGAAGAAGCTTAAACGCCACGCTTGTGAGTAGGAAAGATTATTAGTTTCTTGTGAAATAAAAAAATTATACATGGAGACACTCTTTTACCGATTACGCTAATCCATTAATTAATTAATCTATTGGAAATGTGGCTTTACCGGCTTCAGCCATGTAATTGAAATGTGGCCTTCACGGCAATAGTCATTTATTAAATGTGGCTTTCCCGGCCTGTCACCCAGTACACAACCCTGTGCACCTACAAGAACCCACGAATGCGTTGGTATATGACCAGATGGTGGGCACATGAATACGTGAAAACACCTAGTTGCAGGTACAGCAACGTGCAGTAAATTGAACAAAAGTACTGTGACTCTGTGTCCCAGTCCATTCAGCTGGGAATGGGTACCTCGTAAAGATGAGAAAGCCGCAATAACTCGGTGCACCTATAGTGGCTGCAAGAGTTGTAAGTTCCCCGATAATACGATGTACCGTTGAGATTGCAGTGGATACACTTGTTTTGTACCAGATACCTACTGCAGTGGATACACTTGTTTTGTACCAGATACCTGTGCAAAAGATTATTCCCATATTTGAATGCGAAAGCAATAAAACACAACACAAGTAAAGAAAACGTCATCATTCCTCTAGCCCCCGTCCCCATAACCCCTGTTGTTACAAGCCACTAGACCCGTGAAGATCCGGGGTAGAATAGGTCTTCAGTAACCTATATGCTTGCCACAAAAAGGCGACCATGCTTGTCGTAAGAGGCGACTAACGGGATCGCGTGGTCAGGCTCGCTGACTTGGTTGACACATGTCATCGGTACCCAATTGCGTAGATCGATGCTCATATTGTTGATCACTGGATTGTCTGGTCCAGACTCGATTATTTACAGACCGCTTGTAGCTGGAATATTGCTGAGTGCGACCTTAAACTCAACTCACTCACAACAAGCCACTAATTTGTACCTCGCTTGGCTGTTCTGTTAGCTGTACTCACTCACCCGCAACTGGATTAACTGCTACTATCAATTATCTCGTTAGGTTGGGTGTTGGTTTTGATTAGGTGACTCCCGGTACTTAGGGAGATAATGGGCACAATATTAATGTCTGGAGCCCATTTCTGGGTGTCCCCGCCGTGATACTGCTGGAATATTGCTGAACGCGGCATAAAACTAAACTCACTCACACACACTGAAAGGTTTATCATCCGGAGAAGATGGGATTCAAACAACAATTTAAAAATTTATTCTGTGATTGTATATGATTTATTCATGTTTTTTAATCAATATTGTCAAATAAATATAACTAAATCAGTTTTTACTACAAAAGGACTTTTTGACTTGTAACAACAGGGGGCAAGAGGTGTGGAGTCAAGAACACACAACACAAGTGAAACATATTTATGTCATATATTATTAATGCAACAAAAATCAATGTCAGGAATGATTGTGATTATTATCCTTTGAGGAAATAAAGTTAACAGGGCTTCGTAGACTGTGTAAATGGGCATGTCTTTCGCACCCATTTCATCACTGCTATTCCAAACACATACAGAACGAGAACAATAAATATTGAGGGTAAGTAATTAAACTTGGCATTCGCTTACAAATATGTACGGAATGCCTGAATACATTGCGGGGATGAGTTCGGTCGATCCTACTATAGGACCACATGACCGAATGTCTTGACTGGGAGTAATATATAAATTAATATATGTATTTAAGCAGAGCTACAGATAACCTTTTGGAGTATGTACTCGCTTATACTCATCCCAATTGGGTATCCTAATTTTCCTTTGAGTAACTAAAAAATCGTACTCATCTTACTCAAACTCAATTGGGTATTTTACTATTTCCATTAACTTTAAAAATACAATAAAGTTTAAATGTTAGTGTTTGTTATTTATATTTGATCTGTATTATGAGAAACGATAAGAAAGACTACAAGTTGCCAAGTTCATGTTCTGAAATAGAATGTCTCAATATCATGTTATTTTATTTATTGACCTTTTCTGTGTGTATACATGTAAGATCACATTTATTGAGTATTTGCAAAAAATCAAGCGTACTTATTTACGCAAGAGTCTTAATAGGAATTGAATTTTCACATAGATATTTGCTTAATTTACGCACATACGCAGCTTATCTGTACCTCTGATTAAGACATTCGAGTACCAAATATAATGCGATATGCGAGACAGGGCCCAGTTTAATGTAACGCTTGTTCTCCGGCGGTACAAGGGTTTGTAACCGGTTTACAAGCAATCTACCAATCACAGCGCGTGTTGCAAACCGGGGTTGGAAATTATCCAGTGATAATCTTAAATGGCGGAGGAATGAAAGAAAGTGACGTAATATAAATATTATCCGTGCATATAGACGATTCGGCGGAGGTGAAGGCCACTATGTTCAACAGTATATACTGGTAGTTTGTCCTTAGTATACTTGGCTTTTATTTATGTGTCAGCATCAGATAAGGTGAGTTTTATTGTAACGATGTTATGTTTCAATCATTAATTGTATCCTACATCGCCTTCCTCCATGATGCCAAGCACTTGCAGTGCAGGGCAAAATTTCTCCACCCTTTTGATTGGCTGAAATGTTGGGGCTATTTTTAGCTTGCCGGCGCTCCACAAGCGTGACTCCTGCGAGTTGGGCTCAGTGGTTTGATAGTCGTTATAAGGGATATACCACGGTTGGATAAGGCTTTGATGTAGCTGCGTTGTTTGTTATACGGTAAGAAATGACAGTTTATTTGAATTTTATGTATTTTTATCTCAACCACATGTTCTTAATTGAGAATATTTTATTTCCTTTAAACACCCATTCTCAATAAACCGTTGCATTTACCACACGCAAATTGAAAAAATAAAATGTCACTCAGTTGGAATTAAAAGACGTTGTCTTTGTTATAAAGTTTTCAAGTATACAGAACAGCAAAAATTAGCATATAAAGTCAATTCCTTTATTCAGAAATCTCCATCCAACTTTATTAGTACTAATCAGCAAATTTGGAACATGTAATGTAATGTTACCATCAGCCTATCAGTCTTTGAAGAAAGTTTTGTTTAAATCATTAGTATCAGTATACAAATAAATGTACGAGACATGACAGTTAGACCTAAAAGTATCAAAACTGATTCACATACCCCAATAAATGTGACGTGTCACTTACATCTGGGGTGTAATGAACATACCAACACATCATGTTGTAGTTTTCTAGTTCATCTTGTTGAAGGCATCTAATATTAGCATTGTGTTGTTGCAAAATAATCATTAGAAAGCAAGAACATGTCCACGGAAATGCAAACCAACACATAGCTAAGAAAATGAATGACTAGAAAAACGTTTAAACTATTGTGTTCACAGCTTATCCACCCAACTCAGCATGATGTAAACTGTAACGTACATTACAATGAATTGCGTATAATGTCAAATGTGACTTGCACATATAAAATATACTCCTGACACCTCAAAAGTACAGTAGATGTGTTTCCGTAGTATGTTAAAGGTAACTGACATGAAATCCAAAAGATTAGACTGACAATTTAAAATCATAATCAGGTAACGTACATTTCAGTTGAAACAATAAGTCGATGTATTCAACACATGTATCAAAATGTTTTGATGTTGCTTGACGCCGAATTACTCTTATGTAGCAAAGAACTCAAACTGCAATAATGCAAATTAACTTGAACAAACAATTGTTCCACAATATGTGACCAACACTTCCGTTTCAAGTAACGCACATTACAGTGAATCTATCCAGGATTGAAATGCCTGCGCAAATCAACTTTATTTCGTTTCCATCTAACTTCAACATTCTCTGTAACACAATGGCTGATTTCGGCTGCTAAGGCAGCACTCAACAAATCTGTGACACCACTTCTCATTCCATACAAAGCTGTCATTAGATCGTACATCCGTGATCTGATGCAGAAGAAGTGGGACACTCAAATAGGTATCAATACATTACATGTCACAAAACCCTATATTGGTTACACCTACTTGGGTTGTCAGTCCAGATTTGAAGAGGTCATCATGCGACGATGTCGCATTGGCCATACAAAATATACTCATGAATACCTGTTAAAAGGCGATGATCCTGCGTTTTGTATCCCTTGTGATGAGAGAATCACGGTCAAGCATGTCCTGCTTGACTGTATTGATTTTTCCATCACAAGGGACAAATATTTCAATGTCAAAACAATCAAGGATCTTTTTATAATAATAATTATCATTTAATAATTGTTTTTGTAAAGGAAATAGAATTACTAGATAAATTCTGAACCATATGTTTTGTGAATACATAAATGATATTTTATAAATGGCATTTTAAATTAGCAACAGTGAACTACGATTATTAGAGGCTGTGTCCTCAAAGGGGTTAAAGTATCAGAACATCATTGTCCTCTTGAGAGGATACAGAAGTCCCAAAACCTTCAAAGTCAATTTCAACTTTCTACCTTTAAAATGTGGATATTTTGGTTATTTTAAATTATGGCTGAATTTTCTTACAATCGCCAAAGGGTGGTGCAAATCTAGCTAGGGTCCATGCAGGTAGCAAAAGCACTGCACGCCTCCATGGTTCCTAGTATGGTGATCTACCTTCAGTTGTTGGCGCTTATGTATAGCCCGCTCCCCGTTTTGTATTGTCTTCTGTAATTGAGCTGTTTTAGAATTACATACTAGTTTAATACTTATATCTGTGATATTCTAGTTGGTTTTACTGTCCTTCGATGATTTACCTTAATTTAGTCTAAACTTATTGCTTGTTGGTAGTCAGGATATGGCTGAAATATTGCCGATGTGACTTTAAATCTTAACTCACTCACTCGCTCAGCATTCTCTGAGACTTGCCAGTAGGAACTACATCATCTACTTTACGCGAAAATATCTGATCGCAACACCCAGATTACATCTTCTTCACGCTTAGGCCACTGAAACATATATTTCTTCTTCTCAAGAAATGTAATGCTACCAGATGTTTTGCATGTGTTTCTTAGTAACAGATTCACATAAATACAGGTTAAATAGCTTAAGTAGTAGACAGAGTAAATCTATGTGCACACTGATATAATAACATCAGCTTGACAATATGTTAGTTCAGCACACTGTCAGGAAATGTGTCATGATACTATCAACAAGGACTAACAGTGGTAATTATATATTATGGAGGTTTCCATGGATCTTAATGCAAACAAGAATGGTATAAATATGAATGAATAGAGTTGTCAACGTGTCCTTCAAAAGACAACATTTACTGCTAAGATATCATACAAGTATCACTGAAATTTCATTTGATAATTCGGTTGGAAATGTAATGCTACCAATTGTAACGCATTACATTACACTTATTCAGTAACACCCATAATGACGTATTTTTGCATAAGATTCACCAATATGATATTTTTTTCAGAAAGTACAGGCTACAGATGAGGAAACAATGTGTAGATAAAGTAACTTTTCAGATATTTAGTCACCCCTCATATTATCCTGACAAAAGACACCCAAAGCACTTACCAAAATTTGTTGATAATCTTTTAAGTCGTAAGATATATGGTAATCGTCGTGCGTTCTAATGGCGTGCGCATAATATGGCTATCGCTCAACTCCACATGTTTCAAACCAAGCTGTTTGACGCTCAGCCCGTTGTTGGCAGTTTGGTATCTGATGGTAACGCACATTACGGTAACGCATTACATTTCTGCCATGTACAAGTTTGTCCTTATTGATCCCATTTTTCGCCGAACTTGACACATTTTATGACATATTGCATAAAACAACTTCATGCATTATTCTAATAATGACCTATATTTATTTAATCTCAAGTTGAGGAACAGTTGGTGGTCGCGTCGTTACATCCTTAACCATAACCATTGAATAATGACACATAAAATGAGTGTAGAAACATTAAACGAGTATTATGTAAGAACCAAATATTGTTTTCTTGTAAAGTACATTATTATCACTTAAAATAAACCCAAATAATTGTTTTACTCCGTAAATATTGTTTTAGCGCCATTGTATTTATGAAGTTAGTTAGTGTGTTGCATGAAAACTGGAGACACAGTTATAACATACTCTGCAAAATCCGCAGAAAAACGATCACATCATTGGAGCTTAATAGAAATGTATTGTCACCAATCTCGTTTATCATACTAGTACTTTAGTTATGATATTTATTGCATAATTTATTGAAACAAAGCCAATGACTTTTGTCAGTTCAGCCTGGAGACAGTAACGTACATTACAAAATCAGTAATATCCTTTCCTTGCTTTTGAAGTTTACATAAATAAACTGAATGGATGGCTGCAATAGTACACCCAAGTACCACTACATTTAATCCAATCATTAGATTAATCAAGGACACTGTTGTTTTAGGATAAATAACCAGAGACATCAATGCAACGGTTTATTGAGAATAAGTGTAAAACGTAATTCAAAATTATAAATATTGCACGCGACATAACATTAACATAAACAATTTTATTGAATGATAGATCAGGATGCTGTCTTCTTCGACACCTGCTTCGAAAATGGTAAAAATATTCAACATCTTGGAGACTCTAGATAGTGATGGTTAATCGCTAGCGAGCGAGCGATGCGGTCCTATACAGGACCACATCGCGGCTCGATCGGGCTATAGTTAACCGCAAACAATTTCGCCAAAATCACGTCTCTCGCCAGTCAGAGTATACATCTGTAAACAGGCTATTTATGTGGGGGAGCAGAACAACCGCACCCACGCTTAATTTTTCCCAAATATTATTGGACAGCCCGCATCACAAGGGTATTCGACTGTACATGGAAACCCGGATATTGCACCGTTGCAACAACCCAATGTTACCATTTTCCACTATTTTTCCATAATGGCTTCACCTGTTCATGTTCATATTACCATGGTGTAGCGTGTAATAACACACAAGATGATCATGTAAATTATTAGCATCAGTAGATTAGGCTAGAATGCAGTTTATCGGCAGCCCGGCATTACAGAAAGGTCGCTAATGAGCAATCAGTGCGCATCGGCGCATCGCTGCTATAGCGCGGCTGCTCTGTAGCTCTACTGCACTGTCTTACTATAACGCGGTAGTCGCTTCATCGATCCTTAGGGTTAGAGCACCCCTTTACGATCCTTAGGGTTAGGGTTAGGGTTGGGCACCCCTTTACGATCCTTAGGGTTAGGGTTAGGGTTGGGGTTGGGCACCCCTTTACGATCCTTAGGGTTAGGGATTAGGGTTAGGGTTGGGCACCCCTTTACGATCCTTGGGTTTAGGAGTTAGGTTGGGCACCCCTTTACGATCCTTAGGGTTAGAGGTTAGGGTTGGGCACCCCTTAACTTACCTCTGAACAGAGTAAATTCCATTGCATCCAACTGGTTTTGAAACACGTTTCGTCCCACCAGGACTCGTCAGTGCAGCTTGGTTTCCAAAGGAAACTGCAGGCGTGTTTAAGCTTGTTGTCTGTTTTCTTGGACCGAAACACGCCGGAAGCTTTACATCTTCTCAGCCAAAGGCTGAGACTGAGCACCGCGCATGCCAAAATGAAAATAAACCATTGCGCATGCGCAGGGCTAGCAGTGCTACTGTGGTAATGACCCGTTAAACGAAAGCACATGCTGGCTGTGATCGCACCGTGGTCCCGAGGTACCGTGTCGGCTAATTAGCGTAATTAGCACCCACCAGGAATCCCCTAATCCTGCTGAGCTGCTCTAGAGCCCCAGCAGCTTGGATTACATCTGAAAAGTGCGCCCGGTAAAGTGCAGTACTCCGTGATTATTGTCCGACTCTCCTATAAACTATGTAACAACAAATTGATAACAAAGTAGAGAACTGGATTTACAAAGAGGCCAGGTGTGGAAGGCTTAAGGCGGACGCAGGGCCAAGCCAAAGAGATTTAATGACCTGCTCTCCGCTGGACCCTGAACAGACGAGACAGGTAGCGGCGATGTTTCAAATGCTATTTTGACCACCTGAAGGTTGGAAGTAGCCTCTATTGGAAAATAGACAGCCTAGCAGCAGCAGCAAAGTATAAATCGAAAGTGAGATTGGTCCCGCATCCGCTGATCCTCGCGACCTGACGCCATTTTAATTCACTCTAATTGTACAACAAAGTTAAACCATTTAGGATGAAATCTGTGGGTAAAGAGATTAAGGTTATGTAACATAGAGATAGGGTTGATGACAGTTGTAGTATTTGGACGTTTGAGATGAGAAGCCTGATTTAAGTTACAGGAAAGTGATAGAATAAAACGGTTTGGCAAACATGGGGAGGGTGGGAGGAAACTGAGAAAAAGATGATAAAATGAAATTGCTAACCAGTGGTTGATAAAATGACGGTTATCTTAAATGGCGGAGGAATGAAAGAAAGTGACGTAATATAAATATTATGATGACGTGTTCAATTGTGTTATGACATAATGTAAGTGGATGTGATGAAATGCACATCTTTGGGTGTTTGTAAACATGAGCACGTGTTTTGTTAAGAGGCATTTGTTGTGTTTGCTGTAAAGAAATGATATGTAATTGTCAGTAGAATGAGAATAATTGTAGGAATTAAGGAAATGCATGGAGCGTACAATAACGACATTTAGCCAAATAATGCTAAATGGAATTATTAAAACTGTAATTCCGTAATAAAATATCATCTAACCTTTCATAAATTTATTGTCAGAATGTTCTGTTGTCCGCTGGTTTCCAGTGCAGGGAACATATCGTGTCTGTCTGCCAGCACGAAAGTGGGAGAAGTGGCGCAACCATGTTTTCGGGTTACTTTCGTCATAGCTGAAGGTCATGACCTTGTAACGGATGCCCAGGTGATGCATTCTTCTCCCAAGAAGTCAACAGCATTTAATAAAAAGTCAAGCCAGCTGGTCATATTTTTCTTGATTATTTGAGTGTTTTTGTGAAAATTGTTAAATATAAACAAGCATACAGGTAAGTTATTCAGTCATGTGCACATTGATTCTTCT